>NC_087344.1:202712314-203015344 GCF_030014295.1 Loxodonta africana | reverse complement strand
GTTCATTGCAGCACTGTTCACAAAAGCAAAAACATGGAAACAACCTAGGTGCCCATCAACAGAAAAGTGGATAAACAAATTATGGTATATTCACTCAGTGGAACACTATACAATGATACAGAACAACAATGAATCTAAGAAATATATCAGAACATGGATGAATCTGGAAAGCATCATGCTGAGTCAAATTTGTCAGTCACAAAAGGACGTATATTGTATGAGACCACTATTATAAGAGCTCAAGAAAAGGTTTAAACACAGGAGAAAACATACTTTGATGGTTATTAGGGTGGGGAGGAAGGGAGAGGGGTATTCACTAAGTAGAGGGTAGACAAGAATTATCTTAGGTAAAGGGAAGGAGAACACACAATACAAGGGAAGGCAGCACAACTGGACTAAACCAAAAGCTAAGAAGTTTCCTGAATACAACCACACGCTTGGAGGAACAGGGGACACCTGGGGACAGGGGCCTGGGAACCATGGTTTCAGGGGACATCTAGGTCAAATATGCATAACAGTTTATTAAGAAAATGTTCTGCCTCCCACTTTGGTGAGTGATGTCTGGAGTCTTAAAGCTAGCCAGTGGCCACTTAAAATGCATCAAATTCATCAATTGGCCCCAACCCACGTGGAGCAAAGGAGAATGAAGAACACCAAAGACACAAGGAAAATATTAGCCCAAGAAACAAAAAAGGACCTCATAAACCAGAGACTCCACTAGCCTGAGACCAGTAGAACTAGATGGTACTCTGGTACCACCAATGGCCACCCTGGCAGGGAACACAGCAGACAGTCCCTCAGAGAGCAGAAAAAAAGGGGGGTGCAGAGCTCAAATTCTAGTAAAGAGACCAGACTTAATGGTCTGATTGAGACTGGAGGAACCCCAGAAGACATGGTCCCCAAACTCTCTGTTAACCCACAACTAAAACTGTTCCCGAAGCCAACTCTTCAGACAGAGATTAGACTGGACTATAAAAAAATTTTTTTTTTTTTTATAAGACATAAAGTGATACTCGTGAAGAGCATGCTACTTAGTTCAAGTAGATACGTGAGACTAAATAAATACAAAAAAAAAAATTCAGTGCATGTTTTTCCACCAGTCTTATGGTCAAGGGGTATTATAGATGGACAATCACTGAAAAAGAGTAACAGTAACAATGGCAATAATTACTACTTTCGACCATTCACTATAGATCAGGTACCATGTTAAGCACTTTTCTTCAAATTGCTTAATTGAAATTTCTAAGCACCTCTATGAGGTAGGTACTATTTTCATTCTCATTTTACAGTTGGGAAAATTGAGTCTTAACCTAAGTTGTACTTTTGGCTAATAAATTAATATCAGATAAAACCCACTGCCGTTGAGCCAATTCTGACTCATCGTAACACTGTAGGACAGAGTAGAACTGCCCCATAGGGTTTCCAAGGCTGTAAATCTTTACAGAAGCAGATTGCCACATCTTTCTCCTGCAGAGGCTGATGGGTTCGAACCACCAACCTTTCCGTTAGCAGTGCAGCACCTAACCACTGTGCCACCAGGGTTCCTTTGATTCCAGATAGAGATGGATATATAACATTACAAGGCCAAGTATTACTTTCCAAACAGATTTATAGACTGCCAGCTCTAAAAAGGACATTAGCATTCATCTAGTATCTAGTACAACCCCATTGTCCTATACACAAAGGAGACAAAGGCCAGAGAGGTAAAATGACTAAGATTATGCGTCTAGTAAGTAGCAGAGGTAAAGCAAGAGCTGTGAGCCCCTTACTTCAGGGACTATGGTTTCTACCATTTAAACCCTACCAAAATATCTTTTCTCCTTCTCCACACAAATTTTACACCTTCAGGTTATCTTTATCTAGTACGCTTGGTTCAAACACCCCAGGACCAGAGACTGTTAACAAACCCATCTGGAGTGACCTAGGCTTTCTTTAACCCTCCTTTCTCTTTTGCCCCTTCCCTGCCATCTCCTCCTCCATCTCCCTCCACCCTCTGGCCTGGACCCCAAATTGCATTGCCACCTGCCTTTGCCCTTAACCAAAGTTTCTCTGTGGCCAAGCCAGAAGCATTAGAATGTCCTTCAGGTTGCCAACAAGCAGATGACAACACAGACTATGACACAAGCAGCCCTGGCAGAACAATTGCCCTGACTGAAGCCAAATTACTCTCTGTATGAGAAAGACAGGGTTTTATACCCTCTGCCTCCATCTGGCCCCGCAGGGCAGCCTCTGTCTGTCCTTGGTGGGAAAGGGAGAGAAGCAGCTAATTGCATCAGGCCTTCTAATCCAGTCACAATCTAATCAAGCTTGAGGTTGTCAGTAGCAATGCCGTTTCCTCTAGACACTTCTGTCTCCTGAGTTTTCACTGCCAGAGCTGCCAACATCAATCTCTTTGGAGCCAGAAGCTGCCAGACTTGTATACCCATTAGACCAGAGGCTGGCAAAAAGGCCAGCATTCCAGACACACCAAACCAGATTGCAGAAGTCCCCAGATGTTTCAGTAGATGGGGAAATTGGGCCTTGGCCACATAGGGAAAAGCCTGACAATAGGAGCAAACAGCACTCGTCTGCTTTCAGGAAATACATATTCTTGCTCTGTTTCTTGGTTTCTATTAACAACAATGGTCACGTACAATAAAAAAAAGTTTTAGAGGTGAGAAAATGTTTCCCAATAAAAAGACACAAACAACTCTGATGGTAGGGTCTTTCTTTCTCCAAAATTAACTGGAACAATCAATCCCCATAAAAATTCCAATAGCCTTCTTCACAGAAATAAAAAAGCCAATCCTCAAATTTATATGGAACTACCAAAAAAAAACCAAACCCATTACCATTGAGTTGATCCCAACTCATGGTGACCCCATGTATTACAGAGTAGAACTGCTCTAGAGTGTTTTCGTGGCTGTAATCTTTACAGAAGCAGATAACCAGGACTTTCATCCATGGTGCCATTGAGTGGGTTCAAAATTCCAACTTTTAGGTTAGTAGTTGAGGGCAAATCATTTGCAACACCCAGGGGACTTACAGGCACTGCAAATAGCCAAAGCAATCTTGAAAGAGAACTAAGTAGGAGGGCTGACCCATAGGGTTTCCAAGGAACAGCTGCTGGGTTCGAGTTGCTTACCTTTTTGGTTAGCAGAAGAGCTCTTAACCACTGCACCACCAAGACTCCCAGATTAGTCATTAGGGAAATGCAAATCAAAACCACAATGAGATACCACTTCACCCCCACTAGCATGGCTACGTTCAAAGAAATGGAAAATAACAGGTGTTGGCAAGGATGTGGAGAAAATGAATCCCTCATTCATTGTTGGTGGGAATGTAAAAATGGTGCAGGCACTGTGGAAAACCTTTTGGTGGTTCCTCAAAAAGTTAAACATAAAATTACCACATGACCCAGCAAATCCACTCCTAGGCATATACCCAAAAGAACTGAAAGCAGAAACACAATACATACTTGTTCACCAGTTTTCATTGCAGCTTTATTCACAATAGCCAAAAGGTGGAAACGACCAAAATGTCCATCAACAGACGAATGGCTAAACAAAACATGTTACATACGTACAATGGTATATTACTCAGCCATAAAGAGAAACGAAGCCCTTGAAAGCATTGTTTTGAGTGAAATAAGTCAGCCACAAAAGGACCACTGTATGATCCCATTTGTATGAAACATCTAGAGTAGGCAGCTGTATAGAGACCAAAGCTCATTAATGGTTACCTTTGCTCAAAACACCCTCCTCCCATCCAAATCCTGCCAGCCTTATAAAATCCAGCTTCATAATTCCCTCTTACAAAAGGCCTTTCTGAGTTAGAAATAAACCTTACCCTGAATTCCAATAGCTTTTTAAGTGTCGCGTTCACAGATATTTCTCTTTCTAAACTATTTGGTCATTTATTTGTCTAGGCTCCCTGAATTCCTTGACAACTGAGCTTTTTGGCCTTTGTGACCATCGCTACAAGTCGGAATCAATTGTATAGCACGCAGCAGCAACAACCCACACTCTGAGTCCCCTACACACGATAGTCAACGACCATAGCTTTCAGAGGCTAGAACATGCCCTAAAGCAGTGCTCATAAATCATTTTGTCTTATTTATATATAGAAAATGTTACATGCTCTCTCAGGCACATTATGAACCTGTGCCACTATGAAATTCATCCTTCTAGTCTTTATCTCAAACTCCTACTTTCTGGCTCACTTTTTCAACCTTCTTCATCCTTTTCACCTATATCCTCAACACGAGTTGGGGCTTTCTTTCAAAGGCCATTTTTCCCCAAGAAACTAAGCTGTTATTTCACAAGTTCTGATGGGTTGAGGTGCAGACGTTGAGTGGTCAGAGAGCTGCCCTCACCAGCCAAGCACCTCCCTCTTGCACCCAGCCACAAAGGACACCACACAGACTCAGCCTCCACGACAAAAACAGACATTGCAGACTGCACAGGCCTCCAGGTTGCTCAAGAATAGCTGAAACTTTAAGTGATAAATACTGTGATACTCACCTTGCAGTGTTCTTGTGAGGATTACCAACTAACCTGAGCAGTGCCCAGGATATAAGAGGCCCTCAATACACAACAACCATTGTTGCTACAACACAGCCTTGGTGAGGGTACATATACACTGACATCACGTGCCCTTACACAGTGGCCAGGGGAGATCTAAGGGACAGTAGGCAAGGCTTCTTCCTTCCCACCACAACCCCCCCACCCTGCCTCCCTCGATCTCTCTCATACTCAGTCTCCCCCACTCCCTGCACAGTGTCTAAAATTCCAACATTAGAAATTTTATCTTTTATGCTTGAGAATAATTTACCTGTCCAAGAAAGGCTCTAAGGAAAGCAAAATTAAGTTTCAGTGACAACTTGAGCCTTTACCATCTAATATCTCATAGAAGATTCAGTCACTAGGGGCCCATCCAGAGAACAGAGCATAGGATCAGGGACTCTATCCCACCGTTGGGATAATGAGGGGGTGGGGACCCAGAAGAGTAGAAAGAGAATTGTGGACCATTATAGCTAAAAGGAAGGACCCCTAGTGGCACAATGGTTAAGTGCTCAGCTGCTAACCAAAAGGTCAACTGTTTGAACCTGCCTATAGCTCCACAGGAAACCATGGTGGCATAGTGGTTAAGAGCTATGGCTTCTAACTACAGAGTCAGCAATTCAAATCTACCAGGGGCTCCTAGTAAAGCCTGTGGGACAATTCTACTCTTCTATAGGGTCGCCATGAGTCAGAATTGACTCAACGGCAATGGGTTTAGTTTTTTGGTTTTTTTCTTTTTGGCTGCAGCTCCACAGAAGAAAAGACCTGGCGATCTGCTCTGGTAAAGATTACAGCCTAGGAAACCCTCTGGGGCAGTTCTACTCTGTCCTACATGGTCACTATGAGTCAGAATCAACTTGTTGGCACACAACAACAATATAGCTAAAAGGACCTTAGAAGTCATTTAGGCTAACCCCTCATCACATACATGAGGATAGTGAGCCCTGAAGATGTGAAGTGACTCACCCAGGGCCCCAGACTCATTAATAAGAAAGCTTGGTCCAAGTCCAAGCATCCTGACTCCTTGCTCACTGCTCTTTCTGTCCCATACATCTCCTGGAGACAGAGGTTGAAAGGCCCCAAAGACCATTTTGCTGGGGCCCACCCTACACCACCATCCCGACCACCCTTTGCCCTCCCCCCCCCCACATGTCCTCATTCTACACAAGTTCACACTCCCACACAGCAATCCCCTTTCCCATATCATCACCATTGACAGAAAATTCCAGTAATCAAAAAAAAAAGAAGTTGGTGGAAAAGGCGAGGAAGAACAGGAAAAAGGGCTTTCCACACTTAAAAAGCTCTGGCAGGCCCCAAGAAAATATACAGTTGCTCTAGCGTTCTGAGTTGAGCTGTTAGCAGAATTCCAGAAATTCAGCTGCTAACAGCTGCAAAGGAAGTCTTGTCTGCACAGCCTCTGGCATCTGCTCCTGGGATCCAGAGGCGGGAGGGGAGGCTTAGTCTGGGGGGCCTCAGAGCAGATGGCAGCTTCTGTTCCTGCAGATGACTTCACTGGGGTAATTACACCCGATGAGGGGGTAGGGATGCCTCCTTGCAGATGATAATTAGCCAGGATAAATAAACTGAGCCCTACTCGGAGGTCTGGGAGACATGAAATATTAATATTGGTGGCTGCTGGTTATGGAGCACCTACTAAATGCCAGCCCTTTACAAATCTTTTTTTTTTTTTTTGGCTAATCCTCACTATAAGCCTGTGAGCTGTAGGTTTCATGATCTCCGTCTTACATTAAAAAAAGAAAGAAAATAAAGCAACACACCCAAGATCATACACAAGCAATGTCAGCGTTCACACCTCCATCTGCCTAACTCAGAAGCCTGTGTTCTTTCTGAGGTGCCACACTCATGCCTCTGACATCACTGGTGATCCAACAATGCGGATCTCTTTACCCAATGTGAATTCAGTCCCTGTCCTGTGACAGGTACTAAAATGGCCCTGAGCACACAACAGCAAAGAAGACACCATCCCTCACACGCAGGGGTTCACGATCTAGAGGAAAAAACAAAATGAAACAAAAGCAGAGATGTCAACAACAATTGCACCACCATATGGCGAGCTCCCTCACACAGGTGAGTGGGTCTCCTGGATGAACTTTTTTTTTAATTTGCTGTTTTTCCAATGCTCCCAAGACTCTAAAGGGCCAACGGCAAATAATAAAATGTTTTTGAGGAAAAGAAAAAATAAAGGCAGGAAAGAAAAGGAGAAAAGAAAAGGAAAGTACATGATCACATGTTAGAGCAGGAATCCCCAGACAGCTAACAAGTATACAATAGGACACTCAGCAGGGTCAGTCAGTTTCCAGGAGGGTCAGTTACCAACAGACCAGGGCTTCCTTCCTTCCTTCCTTCCATGGTTCAAAACATTTATGGTGGATAAGAGATCAGTCAAGTCAGGCATCTCTTCCCTTACTTGATAGGAGACTCTATGATGAACTTCATGTTTTTCCTTTCTTGGTCTCAAAAGGGCATCAGGCTTCCACCTTTGTGATCATATTTTCCCCTGAAAAGTAAAGGTAAGAGCTAAGACTGATTAAAGCAATTTGCACTCATACCAGCTCCTGGAAGGATCTGCGAAGGCTACATGGTCACCTGCCAGAATGAGACACTGCACTGACTAGGGCAGAAGTTATATAATCTATAAGGTCCCATCCTACTCTGAGGTTCCTATTCTAGACAAGTTGATCCCAGATTCAGAAAAAGATGGGAAGATATCAAACTAAGGCCCTGAAGTTATTGTAAAACTGGACAAAGGACCATAAGTGAAAAAAGTAAGGAATAGGCCAATCTCAATCGTGAATATATGTATTGAGCACCCATTATTCACTAGGCAAAGTTCTTAGCAACAGTGAACAATGCAGATCAGAAATCCACTCCGTTAAGGCACATGTATTCCAGAGGGAAGGGACAGGCAGTCCACACATATGCAAAGAAATTTAATAAGATCATTTCTGGTACCGGTAAGTTCTAAGAAAACAAAGTGGGATAACCTGATATAGAGGTATTATGAAGCTGCCTAACTAGAAAGTGCAAGAAAAGCCTCTCTAAGAAGGTGACATTGGAGTTGGATTCTGAATGATAAAGATGTAGTTCAGAAAAGAACTGAGAGAAGAACATTGCCCTGTGTCAGAAGCAAACTTGGCATGTCCAAAGCCAATGCCGCCGTATCTCAGGAACAAGTGAGAGTGTAAACAGAGAAGAAGGTGGGAACCAGGTCATAAAGGATCTTACAGGTTGTGGTAAGGAGTTTATTTCTATCACAAAGGTAATCATTGAAGGTGTTTAAACAGGGGAGTGGCATGATCTAATTTATGCTTTAACAAGACAGATTTGGCTGTGTATTGAGTTCGGACTGAAAGACTGAAGGCAGGAGGACAAGTTAAAATATTATTAATGGGATCTGGTACATTAAAGAATAATCTCCCACGATGAAGCAGGGTTTCTCCCATAAATACAAGGATAGTTCAACACCAAGAAATCTATGAGTATATCATATCCCAAGTTATATACAAAAGCATATGATTATTTCAATAGGTGTGAAAAGGGCATTTAATAAATTTAAATGAATTCCAAATAACATCTTAAAATATGGGACTAGATGAACTGTTTCTCAACATGATAAAAAACATTCTATTTCAACTGACATTATTTTTGGTTGTAAAATACTAGAGGCCCAACACAAAGAAGTTCAGCATTTCCATTATGATTTATGTTATTTATAAAGTTTTGGATAATTCAGTAAGACATAAACATAAATAAGAAGTATCTGTTCAGAAAGAAGAAAATTGCCATTATTTATAGATAGTATAATTTGTTTTCCTGCTGAGAATTCCACCCTTGGTATGGGCCAATTATTGCCTGGTAGGAGGCCCTGTGTGGTGCAAATGGTTAACACATTTGGATGCTAACTGGAAGGTTTGAGGCTTGAGTCTGCCCTGAGGCACCTTGGAAGAAAGGCCTGATATTCTAGATCTAAAAAATCAGCCATTGAAACCCCTGTGAAGCACAGTTCTACTCTGACACACATGGGGTCGCTATGAGTCAGAGTTGACTGAATGGCAACTGGTGGTAGGTGCCAGGTGCTTCTCATATGCTACCTCACAAAGGTGACATCTTTCTTCTCATTTGACAGATGAAGAAAAGGCACTTTCCCAGCTATGAAGCAGGGAAGCTGAGATTTGAAAATAAGTTTGTGATTAGAAAGGCTGTGTTCTTACTCTATGCTGCCAAAATATAAAAGGAAAAAGCCAGAGGTTATCCAGAGCTTCCTTGTCCCTGCAGTCCTAGAGTGGCGGATGTTTCAGCCACCTGGATCAAGGTAGGACCTAGAGCTTGCCTGAATCTCAAAAGTCTTAGTACCAGAGAAAGGCAAGGTGGCTGGCAGCTGCCTTCTTCTCTGCCTGCTGTGGGACTTGCCAACTGGGAAGAGGCCCCAGAGGCTCAGCTGCCCAGCATAAAAAACCAAAACCAAAAACCAAACCCAGTGCCGTCAAGTCGATTCCGACTCATAGCGACCCTATAGGACAGAGTAGAGCTGCCCCATAGAGTTTCCAAGGAGAGCCTGGTGGATTCGAACTGTCAACCCTTTGGTTAGCAGCCATAGCATTAACCACTACGCCACCAGGGTTTCCCAGCATAAAAAATACTAAGGAATTTTGCATTAAACCCTTCCAGGGAATATTTAAAATTTAAAAGAAATGCCTTTTTTACCCAGATGAATCTATAAATGGTTGAATGCATATGAAAAATATTTTAGCTGTGGGAGGGGCAGGTCTTTCTAGCTTCTCTTGCCTCTCCACACTGCTTCCATGGTCACTTTTGCCTATGCTAGAAGAGGGGCAGAACCTCATCATCCTTTATTGGAAGTGTGCTGACTTTGACCAGAAATTGCAGTTGCTGCATGGGGTGAAGGGAGGGAAGAGCCCAGGCCCTTAAAGTATGACTGCACAACCTGACTGGTCTCTATAGACCTGGACTAAGCTCAATCCTACATTCAGGGATGCTCAGAACTGTTCTGAACCAAGGAATTCTGCCAACTAAAGCACTGAATTCCTACTGAGACCATGAAACCATCTCTTTCTATTTTGGATGCCAACATCAGAATAAAGTGTGTCTCTTCCAATTTAAAAAATGAAACCCTCAATTCAAGGAAAGGAATTGTAAGGCCTATTGCCCCTCCAAGATAAAGTGGACTGACATCTCTCTATATTTTCCTCATTACTCTCGAAATGCCAGTGTCGTGGGTGACAGGCAGCTCACCAGCTGCTTCACATCTGCCTGAATGTGAAGTTGGCAAGGCCAGACTGGCCTCCTCCCAGTTGCCAGTCACTTCAGAGCTTTTCTCTTTCCCTTGGATGTTTTCTTTTCTCCCTCCCTGAATAGCACAATGCCCACCTGCAGGCAGCCTCTGCACTCTGGCCCTTTTCCCATCTCAGTCCTCAGCATGGAGCAGGTGTGAAGCCTGAATATGGGGGAGAGGAGAGCGGAGGGGCAAAAACGACTTGAGGAGGGAGAGGAAAAGAGGGGAGGAAGGGAAAGGAAGAACCCTTGAAAAAGAGCCAAGATGGTGCCAGCAGAAGACTCTGAATCTGCAGGATGGTGGGACATGGTACCAGCTCTGTGCCTCAGAAGCATGGGTACTAGGGGAAGTTTCTCTGTCATTGCCTGAGGCACCTGTCACTGCATCATGAGTGTCAAGCTGTTCCAATCATCTCAACCTATATTCTGGCCTCACAGCTGGACACTGAAGAATATGGTACTTCACTATCCTGGAACCTTGGGAAATCTGTCCTCAGGGAGGTCAACCAGTTCCTCGTAACCAAAGCATGCCAGCACCCTGGAAAAATGGCAGGCTAAACAGCACAGTCCGTTGGCCACTGTGTTCCCCTTAGGACCCTGGACAGCTCCCTGCAGTCCATGTAGCCCATCCCTCTCACAAGTTTCCAACAAAGCCAAGCAGTTTGCTTCTCTCAGATTTCAATCACGTAAACAATAATGACAGGCTTTAAACATAAATGTGGGGCCTCCTAATCCGCAGGCAGATGAGTATTCTGCAGAAGACAAGGCTCTTTAAACATGGCTCCCACGTCCCTCTTGAGATGCCCTGTTTATCATTGATGACAAGATGTTTATTAGCAGCAGAGCAGTAAACAGTGAGTGAAAATCTGAAAACAGGGCTATAAAAATAAAGTCCTGTAAATCACAACCCCACACAGGCAACCACCAGCACTGTGATGACCCCTCCCTTCATGGCTCTGGAAACCATGGCAGGTCTCCATTTACACCATTTACACTGTTTAGAAGCTGCATAGGAAGATGTGGAGAGCTTTTTCCTAGACAGACTCACTTTGACCCCTCCTCACTTGTTTGCAGACTTCCTACTGTATGTCAGATCCCGCACTCAGTGTCAGGCACCAAAAATGGCACCAGCCTTCTGGAAGCTCAAATTCACAAACAAGATGCAGGGGGCTGACACCATAGGTGCATTCACGGCTTTCCAAGGGAGCCAGTCTCCCCTTCTTTCTGTCTCCTACCACCACCATGTCTCCTAAGCTATAAACTTATAATACAGGGCCCAGTTTGTTTACATCCTAAGATGATCTTGGCCATGGATTACTGCTCATTGTTACTGATGACCCTCCAGAAGAACACCCTGGCACCACTGCATCCCTGTGGACCACAGAGAGGAGGGTTTGATCATAGTTGGAGAAAATTTCATTGGCCTTTGACGCTGCCTTCATGGCAGAGGCTTCACTTGCACAGCCAGCTGGGTCTCACATGACGCTCAAGACACAACGTGGCAATACTTCACCTCATGCCTCCTACATCCCACCTGCCATGCTGCAGAACCAGCTGAGCCCAGTGAGCTCCTGTGAACACACTGGCTGGCCCACAAGGCGTCTGCTGAAAGAAGGCAAGGAGGATGTGTCATTGGCTCATGCCACCATTTATGTTATAAAATCTGGATTCCCCAGCAGCTGCCCAGAGGGTTCAGATAACACAACCTGGAAATGTAAAGGAGTTAAGAGCTCATGGCAGAGAACTTTGACCAATGAAAGAGGGAAGATAGGAAGGAACTAGTGGATCAATCCTTCTCCCTTCCCCCTCCCAAAAGACTTTTCCCAGACACGGTGTTTCCATACAATACAACCTCTCCAGACACTTCCCTTTTGTCTGAGGAATAGCCACGCTTTTTGGTTAAACTGTAGCCGGTTTGGTAGCACACCTTCTTGCATTTGCTTTCCTTCCCATTTTCCCTTTTACCTCAGTCTTGCTTCCTGGGATTGCACTCCTGTGCCCCTATAAAGCATGAGATCATAAATTTTGTCTCAGCTATATTTTTTAACTTGCGTGCACACACACATGTTACCCTAAGTTCTCCAGGGAGGATGATGGGGTATGTTAAAGGAAAGTGCAGGTAAACTATGAAGTTTCCTCAACTTGAAGCACCACAAGGAGCCATTTTCTGGCTAGCTTTTGATAGGGCAGTGCCAGCCTTAGTGAGTGTCTATGACATGCCTGACACTTTGCTAAGGATACAAAAGTGAATGAGATTGTTCCTGCCTCTAAGGAGCTTTCATTTCAGTAGGATGCGTCAGGCTTCAAAATTAACTATCCTTCACACACACGTACTCCAAATCTCATCAAACTAATTCAAACCCATAGTTTCATCAAGCTTCCTTTGTGATAAATAGCATGCTCTTGAAATACAACTGTCCAAGAGATAGAGTGAGGTTTTAGTCCATGAAATGAGCCATTGACTCAGGGGTAAGGTGAAGGGCCATGTTTGTAATACAAACCTATTTCAAAAATATTCATTGCTGAATCAGAGATCCAAGATAGCAGCCTAGACAGACACACCATGCCGTCACTCTGCAGCAAAGACCCAAGAAACAAAGTGAAACAGATACAAATGACAAACCGTAACACTGAACATCACATGAAAGAATGTAAAATTAGATCGAACACCACTTGGAAAAAGAAACTGAATGACAGCAGCAAATGGGGACATATATGGAGTAAAGGTGCTCTGCCAGACAGCCTGGCACAGCAGGTCCATTTTGAGACAAATCTAACAGCAACCCTGGGTGAGGAGCACAGTAAGGCAACATCACAGAACTGCCAATAGGAAACAGAGAAACTGTGTCAACATACCTGGAATGAAGCAAGGTGGATGATAGCTTCCGGGATCCTGGCATACAAAAAGCAGGGAAGGAGCCAGGACCCAGAGGCAGGGTTACTCTCCAGTGGTGGTAACTGACTGGTAGGGTGGGTGGTAAGCATGGAGCAACAGACGAATCCCTGTCCTTTCTTTCCTCTCTCTCACCCTCTCCCCAGCCACCCGCCCACCCCTCTCCCACCACCACATGGGAGAGCACCCACATGACCCCATTCATCTACCCACCTCTCCCTGCTCGAGAGAGTGCCCAAACAATCCCATCTGCCCGCCCACCCTTCCCTCACCAGAGAGATTGCCCACATCCCCCCAATTGCCCACCCCACCAGTTCCCCACCAGAGAAAGTTCCTGCGAGACCCTGGGTGACCACCCCACCCCCTCAACAGAGGGAATGTCTCAACACCACATAGACACCAACCTTGCTTCTTGCCCATTGCCCACCCACTTTGGTGAGCAACTATGAGCATTCCTGTAGCACTGGATAGCACCTGCCCAGTACACCCTCAGCCACTTCACATGTAGAGTAAACAGTGACGAGAGCTCACCCTACCCACTGTCACCCCATCCAACTGGGGCAAGGAAGTAAACACCCCAGTACCACCAGATGAGCAATCACTAAAGCACACCCACCCATCTCACACTGATAAATCAAATCAAAACAAAACAAAGATCACAAATAAATAAAACAACATCTCAATGCCTCATAGACAGCTGACAATATCAAATCATATAAAGAAACAAGACAAAATGGCTCAAACAAATGGCCAAAATAAAGAGGCAGAAAATCTTCCTTTTTTTAAGAAATGGTAATGGCACTGCCTGACAAGAAATTCAAAAGGCATATATGTATATACATATACACATACATACGTATATATATATACACATATAGGGTCCTCAAAGAGATCAAGGAAAACGCAGACAAAACCCTAGAAGAACTCAGGAAAACAATACCTGTAACAAAATAACAAATTAAATAAACAATTAGAAATCATAAAAAAAACAGCCACTAGAAATCCAGAAGATTAACAATAAAATATCAGAAATAGATAACTCAGTGGAAGGATACAGAGGCAAAATTGAAACAATAGAAGAAAGAGCAAAATAGAAGACAAATCCCTTGATACCCATTTGTTTGTGGAACAATCAGAAAAAAAGAATGGAAAAAAAATGAACAAAGCCTAAGGGTTATGTGGGACATTATGAAAGGAATAATTTACACATGATGGGAATCCCAGAACAGAAGGAGACCAAAAAAAAAAAAAAGCACAGAGAACTTTTGAAGATTTGCTGGAAGAAAACTTCTCCAATATCATGAAAGACAGGAAGACTTCCTCCAAGAAGCTCAACAAACCCCACACAGGATAGACCCCAAAAGAAAGTCACCAAGACGTATCACAATCAAACCTTCCAAGCCCAAAAATAAAGAAAGAATTCTGAAAGCAGCTCAAAGGGACTCCAATAAGACTAAACTCTGATGTTTAGGCAGAGGCTGTGCAGACAAGAAGGCAATGGGATGACATATATAAAACCCTAGAAGAAAATAATTGCCAACCAAGAATTACACACCCAGCAAAACTGTCTCTCAAATAAGACGGTGAAATTAGGATATTCCCAGATAAACAGAAATTAAGAGAATTTGTAAAAGCTAGACCATCCTTACAAGAAATATTAAAGGGAGTCCTTTGGATAGAGAGCCAACGACAGCAGTCAACAATCTAAGTGCAAACCACACAACAGCATCACTAAGATGCAAACCCAGACAGAGAAATCTCAAAGTAAATAAGGCTACAGGACCAAAAACAGGGAACCACAGATGCCAATCTGAAATCAACAACAACTTCAAAGCAAAAATGAAAAATGAATGGTGTAGTTACAGAACTTTCATAAGGAGTCAAAGTGATAAGCAAAAATAATAGACGGTTCTAAACATAGGATGATAAAGGTAAACCACACAATAACCGCAAAGAAAATTAACAAACATTCCCACCAAAATAAAAAAAGACTCAGCAAATACAAAATCATCAAAAATAAATGAAATGAAAAGACAATCCATGAACAAAAAGAGCTCAGCACAGAAGTGGAACAAAGAAACTGTAAACAACATGCACACACAAACAAATAACAAAATGACAGCAGTAAATTCATATCTAACGATAATCACATTGAATATAAATGGGTTAATGCATGAGTCAAGAGACAGAGAGTGGCAAAATGGATAAAGAAAATGACCCACTGATACGTTGCCTACAAGAGACACACCTTAGAAACAAGACAAGAGACACACCTTAGAAACAAAGACATAAAGAGGTTAAAAATCAAAGGATGCAAAAATTATATATCAAGCAAATGTAATAAAAAAAAAGAACAGGAATGGCAATACTAATCTCTGATAAAATAGACTTTAAATCAAACTCCATCATAAAGACAAGAAAAGACCTTATATAATGATTAAGAGATCAATCCACAGAAAGGATGTAACCATAATAAATATCTACGCACCCAATGACAGAACTCCAAAATACATAAAACAAACCCTAACAGCAATGAAAAACAGAAATAGACAGTTCTACAGTAACAACAGGAGCTTTTAACACACCACCTTCAACAACGGACAGAATAACTAGAAAGGAACTCAATAAAGATACGGAAGATCAAAATAATACAATCAACCAACTTGGCCTTATAGGTATATACAGAGCACTCCACCCAACAGTGTCAAAGTACACATTCTTCTCCAGCACACATGGATCATTCTCCAGAATAGACTGTATCCTAGGCTACAAAGTGAGCCTCAATAAATTCAAAAATATCGAAAAAAGCATCTTCTCAGTTCAAAATGCTATAAAATTAGAAATCCATAACAGGAAGAATAAGGGAAAGAATCAAACACTTGCGAACTGAATAATGCCACACTTAAAAACTTCTTTTTAAAAGATTAAAAATGAAATTAAAAATTCCTAGACTCAAATGAGAATGAAAATACAACATACCAAAAGCTTTTGGACACAGCAAAAGCCGTGCTCAGAGGCCAACTTATAGCAATAAACCCACACATCAAAAAAGAAGAAAAGGCCAAAATCAATACCTTAGCCCTACAACTCAAAAAAATAGAAAAAGAGCAGCAAAAGGAGCTCACAGCTGTCAGAATAAAGGAAATAATAGAGATTAGAGCAGAAATAAATGAAACAGAAAAACAAATAAAAACAACCAACAGCATTAGAAGCTGGTTCTTTGAAAGGATCAATAAAATTGAAAAACCACTGGCCAAATTGACAAAAGAAATAAAGGAGAAAGTGCAAATAACCCCAATAAGAAAGAGATGGATGACATCACAACAGAGTCAATTAAATAAATATTTACTTTTATAATTTAAATAAAATTATTTTTATTTATTTAAAATAAAAAGGAACATAACAGAATTATATGAAATATTATACCCCAAAGAATTTGAAAACCTAAAGGAAATGGACAAATTTCTAGAAACACACTACCTACCTAAAGTAGCACAAACTGAGGTAGAGAATTTGAACAGACCCATAAAAAAAAAGAAATTAAAGAGCTCATTAAAAAAAAAGAAAAATTACCAAAAACAAAAAAAATTGCCCTGGCCTGAATGGTTTCAATGGAAAATTCTACCAAATATTCAGAGAAGGTTGATGCCAATAATACTCAAATTATTCCAGAACACAGAAGGAAGGAATAGTCCCAAATCCATTTTATGAAGTGAGCATAACCCTGATACCAAAGCCAGGCACACCACTAAGAAAGAAAATTATAAAACAATACCCCTCATGAACATTGAAAAATCTTCTCAACAAAGTTCCAGCCAATAGAATCCAACAGCACATCAAAAAATATTACATCATGACCAACTGGGATTCCTATCAGGTGTGTAAGGAGGTTCAACATTACAGTATCAATCTATGTAATCCACCACATAAATAAAACAAAGGAAAAGAATCACATAATCATCTCAGTAGATGCAGAAAAGGCATTTAATAAAGTCCAATAACACTTTCCTGATAAAAACTCTCACCAAAATAGGAATAAAAGGGAAATTCCTTGACATATTAAAGGCATATACACAACACCAATGGCCAGCATTATTCTAAATGGAGAAAGACTGAAAGCATCGTCCCTGAGAATGGAAGCCAGACAAGGATGCCATTCATCACCACTCTTCTTCAACATTGTACTAGAAGTCCTAGCTAGAGCAATAAGACAAGAAAGGGAAATAAAGGGCATTCAAATTAGTAAGGAGTAAGTAAAACTATCCCTATTCATAGATGATATGACCCTTACATAGAAAGTCTCAGAGAATTCACAGCAAAGCTACTGGAATTAATAGAAGGATTCTCCAAAGTGGCAGAGTACAAAATCAACAAACAAAAATCAATCGGAGTCCTCTACACTAACAAAGAGAACTCCAAAAAAGAAATCAGGAAAACAATACCATTTACAATAGCCCCCCAAAAAGGTAAAATACTTAGGAATAAATCTAATTAGGGACCTAAAAGACTTATGAAAAGAAAACTACAAAATACTACTGCAAGAAACTAAAAAAGACCTTCATAAATAGAAAAACATACCATGCTCAAGGATAGGAAGACTTGACGTTGTGAAAATATCAGTACTACCCAAAGCAATCTATAAGTAAAACATTACTGAAAAGGATCTCACTCCCGGATCTCAGAACCAACTATAGAGCCATAATAGTCAAAACAGCCTGGTACTGGTGCAATGACAGACACATAGACCAAGTAACAGAATTGAAAACCCCCAAAAAATCCATCTATCTATGGACACCTGATCTTCAACAAAGGGCCAAAGTCCATTATATGGGGAAGAGATGGTCTCTTCAACAAACAGTGCTGGCAAAACTGGATCTCCATTTGCAGAAAAATGAAACAAGATCCATATCTCACACCATACACAAAAATAACTCAAAATGGATCAAAGACCTAAATGTAAAACCTAAAACCATAAAGTTCATGAAAGAAAACATAGAGACAACACTATGGGTCCTAGTTTGTGGTATAAATAGAATATCAAGCACAACTAAAAATGCATGAACTCCAGAAGATAAACTAGATAACTGGGACCTCCTGAAAATTAAATATTTGTGTTCATCAGAAGACTTTTCCAAGGGAGTAAAAAGAGAACCTACAGACTTGGAAAAAAATATTTGGCAATGACATACCTGGTAAAGGTTTAATCTCTAAAATATACAGAAAACTTCATCAACTCAACAATAAGAAGATGAGCAACCCAATCACAAAATGGGCGAAGGACATGAACAGACACTTTACCAAAGGGGACATTCAGGCGGCCAACAAATACATTAAAAAAATGCTAGCAATCATTAGCCATTAGTAAAATACAAATCAAAACTATGATGAAATATCATTTCCACCCTGCAAGAAAGGCACTGATCCAAAATTCAGAAAAAAAGAAATGCTAGTGAGGTTGTGGGGAGATTGGCACTCATACACTACTGGTAGGAACGTAAAATGGTATAACATCTATAGAAAATGATATGGTGCTTCCCTAAAAAGCTAGAAACAGAAATATCATATGTTGTGGCAATCCTACTCCTAGGAATATATCATAAAGAAATAAGAGCTGTACACCCATATTCATTGCAGCATTATTCTCAATAGTAAAAATATGGAAACAACCTAAGTGCCCATCAACAGATGAATGAATAAGCAAATTATGGTACATACGCACAATAGAATACTATACAACTATAAAGAACGGTGATGAATCTGCAAAATATCTCACAACATGGATGAATCTGGAGAGGATTAAGCTGAGTGAAATAAGTCAATCACAAAAGGGTAAATTATATGAAACCACTATTATAAAAGCTCAAGAAAAGTTTACACACATAAATAAACAATTTTTGATGATTAGAAGGGAGAGGAGGTTGGAGAGGGGAAAGCACTATCTAGATGGTAGAAAATGTTAACTTTGGTAAGGGGAAAGACAATACACAATATAGGAGACGTCACCGCAACTTGACCAAGGTAACAGAAGACACTTAGAGGAACACAAGGAAAAAATAAAATAAAAGAGGCAACCACAGCAAATACTATAGAGTATACAACCCAACATCAACTGTAAAAAATAAATAATAACTTATGAACAGATACACAGGTCGATACATACACCGAATAGGGGAAAGTGGGTGCTTAGGAGTATATCCACATACATACATACAAGTTAAAAAAAAATTTTTTTTACAGGTTAGGCTGTGGATATTTTTACATACATACCTGTACATACAGCATATATATTCATATATATAAGACAGCACAAAGGGGCACGGTCCCAGAAGCTTCCTAAACACATCCAAACACCTTGAGAGACCGAGTTACTGGGCTGAGGGATGGGGACCATGGCCTTGAAGGACATCTAGGTCAACTGGCATAGCATAGTTCATAAAGAAAATGTTCGACATCTACTTTGGTGAGTAGCATGTGGGATCTCAAAAGCTTGCAAGTGGCTATCTAAGACACATCTATTGGTCCCATCTTGTCCTGAGCAAAGAATAATGAAGAAAACCAAAAGACACAGGGAAAATATTTGTCCAAACAACTAATGGACCGCATGAACCACAGCCTCTACTAGCCTGAGCCCAGAAGAACTAGCTGGTGCCTAGCTAACACCACAGACTGCTCTGACAGGGATCACAGTAGATGGTCCCAGACCAAGCAGGAGAAAAATGTAGAACAAAATTCAAATTCACAAAAAAAAAAAAAAAACAGACTTACTGGTCTGACAGAGACTGGAGGAACCTCCAAGACTATGGCGCATGGACACCCTGCTAACTCAAAACTGAATCGATTCCCAAAGTCTGCCTTTCAGCAAAAGATTAAACAGTCCTATAAAAACAACAATAACACACATGAAGAACGTGCTTCTTAGCTCAATCAAGTATCCGAGACCAAATGGGCAACATCTGCCCAAAAGCAAAGAAGAGAAGGCAGGAAAGAACAGGAAAACTGGACAAATGGAAACAGGGAAACTGGAGTAGAAAGCGGGAGAACGCTGACACGTCTTGGGGATTGCAACCAATGTCACCAAACTATATGTGTATAAATTTTGGGGTATGAAACTAATTTGTCTGTGAACTTTCACCTAAAGCACAATAAAGTAAATAAACAATTTTTTTTTTTTAACACTTGTGTGTTTACTACATACAAGCTCTGGGCTAGAAGCAAATAATACAAAGGTGAATAAAAACCAGATCCTGACTTTAAAAAGCTTAAGTCTATTCTAGGCCACTAGTACACTCTCAGTTGTTTTTCTTTTGTTTTGTTTGTTTTTAATTTTTTTTAATTGTTCTTTAGATGGCTTACAGAACAAAGTAGCTTCTCATTAAATAGTTAGTACACATATTGTTTTATGACATTGGTTAACAACCCCATGACATGTCAACACTCTCCCTTCTCTGTTGGGTTCCCTATTACCAGATTTCCTGCATTCTAGCCCTTGCGCCTGAGCTGGTGTGCCCCTTTAGTCTTGTTTTGTTTTATGGGCTTGTCTTATCTTTGGCTGAAGGGTGAACCTCAGAAGTGACTTCATTACTGAGCTAAAATGGTGTCTGGAGGGTCACACTCACAGGGTTTCTTCAGTTTCTGTCAGGCCAGTAAGTCTATGGCCTTTTTCTGTGAGTTAGAATTCTGTTCTACACTTTTCTCCACCTCTGTCCGGGACCCTTTATTTTGATCCCTGTCAGAACAGTCAGTGGTGAAGGCCGAGGTAGTTGTGGTCCATTAGTTCTTTGGACTAATCTTTCCCTCGTGTCTATAGTTTTCTTCATTTTCCCTTGCTCTCAAAGGGGTGAGACCAGCAGAGTATCTTGGATGGCCACTCTCAGGGTTTTAAGACCCCAGACACTACTTACCAAAGTAGAATGTAGAACATTTTCTTTATAAAACTATGTTATGCCAATTGAGCTATATGTTTGCCAAGACCACAGCCCCCACAGCCCTCAGCCCAAGTAATTTAGTCCCTCAGGGAGTTTGGATGTATCTATGGAGGTTCCACAATCTTGCCTTGTACAAGTTGTGCTGGCTTCCCCAACATTCTGAGTTTTAATATGCCCAAGAAAAGTGATGCAACCCAATGTGGAAATTACAGAACAATATCACTAATATCACAAGCAAGCAAAATTTTGCTGAAGATCATTCAAAAACGGCTGCAACAGTATACTGACAGGAAACTGCCAGAAATTCAGGCCGGTTTCAGAAGAGGACGTGGAACCAGGGATATCATTGCTGATGTCAGATGGATCCTGGCTGAAAGCAGAGAATACCAGAAGGATGTTTACCTGTGTTTTATTGACTATGCAAAGGCATTCGACTGTGGATAACATTGCGAAGAATGGGAATTCCAGAACACTTAATTGTGCTCATGAGGAATCTTTACACAGATCAAGAGTCAGTTGTTCGGACAGAACAAGGGGATACTGATTGATTTAATGTCAGGAAAGCTATGCGTCAGGGTTGTATTCTTTCACCATACCTCTTCAGTCTGTATGCTGAACAAATAATACGAGAAGCTGGACTATATGAAGAAGAACAGGGCATCAGGATTGGAGGAAGATTCATTAACAACCTGCGTTATGCAGATGACACAACCTTGCTTGCTGAAAGTGAAGAGGACTTGAAGCACTTACTGATGAAGATGAAAGACCACAGCCTTCAGTATGGATTACACCTCAACATAAAGAAAACAAAAATCCTCACAACTGGACCAATGAGCAACATCATGATAAACGGAGAAAAGATTGAAGTTGTCAAGGATTTCATTTGACTTGGATCCACAATCGATAGCCATGGAAGCAGCAGTCAAGAAATCAAAAGACGCATTGCATTGGGTAAATCTGCTGCAAAGGACCTCTTTAAAGTGTTGAAGAGCAAAGATGTCGCCTTGAAGACCAAGGTGCGCCTGACCCAAGCCATGGTATTTTCAATTGCGTCATATGCATGTGAAAGCTGGACAATGAATAAGGAAGACCGAAGAAGAACTGACACCTCTGAACTGGGGTGTTGGCGAGGAATATTGAATATACCAAGGACTGTCAAAAAACGAACAAATCTGTCTTAGAAGTACAGCCAGAATGCTCCTTAGAGGCAAGGATGGCGAAACTACGTCTTACATACTTTGGACATGTTGTCAGGAGGGATCAGTCCCTGGAGAAGGACATCATGCTTGGCAAAATAGAGGGTCAGAGGAAAAGAGGAAGACCCTCAGTGAGGTGGATTGACACAGTGGCTGCAACAGTGAGCTCAAGCATAGCAACAATTGTAAGGATGGCTCAGGACCGGGCAGTGTTTCGTTCTGTTGTGCATAGGGTCGCTATGGGTCGGAACCGATTCGACAGCACCTAACAACAACAACATCATAATAGAAATGCATATTGGGACCAAAAAGGAGACTACTTGGTCCAGGAAATGCTGAGCCGAGTCTTGAAGAATATGGAAGAGAAGGTGATACAGAACAAGTGAATGGCACGTGCAAAGGCATGGAAGCTTAAAATGGTCTAAAATCTCCTGCCAAGCATTACCGCATATGATCCTTATTCAGAAGTCTCTTGCTGCTGCCGCTGCTGCTGCTACCACCACTGCTACGAGCATACTCTACACTGACGCACTCTGGAACCTATCAGAGGCACTACTTACCTCTGGCTTTTCCCCCTCAAAGCTTTCATGAGTATTTACTCTGCTTGTTAGACAGTGGCTTGGTCAGTGTGATGGTTAAGATTGTGTGTCAGCTTGGCTAGGCCCTGATTCTCAGTGTTTGTATGTGATCACCCCAATAATGGAATCTGCTGTGAGTAGCCAATTAGTTGAAAGGGAGTTTCCTTGGGTGTGTGGCCTGCATCCAAATATAAGGGGACATTCTGGCTTTTGCCTGCTCTGGATCCTGCAGGTGCCTCCTGTTCATCTGACTTCTGTTCTTGGGACTTGAGCTAGCAGCTTACTTGCAGATCTTGGGATGATTCATCAATCTTCACAGCCTGTGAGCAAGAGTCCTGCTCTCTGACCTGCCAAGCTTGGGTTCATCAGCCCCTGCAGCTTCATGAATCAGAAGTCTTGCAGTCTTGTCTGCTGGTCTTGTGATTCATCAGTCTTCACAGCCTGTGAACAAGAGCCCTGTTCCCTCATCTGCCCATCTTGGATTTGCCAGCCCCTGCAGCTACACAAATCAGGAGAAGCCTCTATCCTGATCCACAGACTTGGTATATTCCAGCCTCTACAATCTCGTGAGCCATTTCCTTGATACAAATCTCTGTATATATAGATATTTATAAGCTTTACTCGTTTTGCTTCTCTAGAGAACCTAGCCTAAGACAGTAAGGCAGACACATAAGAGGAAGCCCCCACATTCCCATCAGCAACAGTGGCTCCCTCAGGCAGTGATTGCTAGTCTTACAGAGAAGAATTGGGGAAAAACAGAAGATTGGACCATGTGCAGGGATCCCAGGGGATTGATTAAGAAGGCCATGAGGAACTTGCTTGGGAGTTGGAAAAATTCAGGGATGTGTGTCACAGGTGCATATTTATTTGTCAAGTCTGAGCAGCTAAGATTTATGCATTTCAGTGTGTATAAATTTTACCTGAAGAAAACTGTAAAACGGTAGTAATAAAATTAAGTGGAGGATGGGAGTAGGTAAAGGGATAGATGAAACAAGAATGGCAGAATGTTAATAATTGTTGAAGTTTGATGGGGGATACAAATACTATTCTATTTATTATATATACATAAAAACTATATTCTTTGTTTTGTGTGGCCACTGAAGTCTCTGTTCCATTAGCTTAGTGGTCAGCTAGTTATTTGACAGAGATTTTCTTAAATGTCTGGAGACAAAAATCAATAAAACATACTCTCCCAGTCTTTGCAGATTGGCTATGTGTTGGGGCATTCCTTTAACACTTAGCCATTTCCAACTCTGCCTTAACTTTCTGTTTGTGCAGAGCCTAAAAACCAGTCAGAGTTAGAAGTTTAGGGTCTTCTCAGGTCTTTTCTGAGCATGTGTCTAGCTAACCCTGGGCGTGTGCGTGGCCTTCTAGATTCCCTGGTGTATGCAGGAGCTTTTCAAAGCCCTTATTCTCCCACGTATCTTCTATCCCAGCCTCTTCCTTTCTAGGCTTTTCAGTTCTTCTACTGTTTGCCCCAACCTTTTTCCCTTGCTCCAGGCAGCTATGACTAGTATAAAACTTGCCTTTAAATTCTCTCAACAAATGTCACCCCCATTTCAACGTTGAGAAAGCTCTGAGGTGGGCAAAACAAAGGCAAACCCTTGAGTCAATCTTCCAGAGAGCCACCAGACAGGTCAAAACACTCACTGCAATTCTTTGAAATTAAGGTCTGTATTACTCCCTCTGGTACCCTGAAACTATATCACAAATACAGATTACGGTCTTCACACCCACCACCAAGCTGGTGAGTGAGAGATGGTAAGTGGCTAAGTTAAAATGCCACAGCACTCTTATCAAAATTCAGCAACTTTTTTCTTCATTAAGCATTCCCCTGGTTGTTGTAAATTTTTTTTTTTTATTCCGGAGTTCCGAAAACATAGGTTCTGACAATTTTTGCTAGATTTCTCATTTATTCCTTTAGTGGAGGGACAGAGTTTTGGAGTTTCCTGCTCTGCCATTTTTAGTGATGTCATTCTTGTTTACTGTGTGTATGTTTCAATTTTTTCTATAATTAAAATCTTCTGTAAAAGCCCCAGGTAATTCTGATAAACTATAACCACCCACCACTTCCCCTCATCCAAGTTAAAAAAAAAAAAAACTAGTTTAAATAAACTGGTTTTCCTTCTGTTCAGAGCAAATTTAACTCACTTTTTAACTCAGTTTAATTCTCCTGTTGTCCTTTGGGGTTAATACGCCCTAGCACCACCCTTCATCAATGTCCCCCTAAGTTTCCAGGTACCTCGTGTTATCCTCTGTGTCCACCCTGCATCATCCAGCTCTGTTGGGTCATCTCTAGACTCTGGAGAATACAGAAATCATAATTCATTAAACAGAGCTCATGGATCAAGATTTACTGGTTGAGTTGGTTGAGTGTTGGTTTTCCTATTTCCCAATTTTAAACATCCCCTCTTTAGTCTTTCTCTGCCCTTAAATCATTTTTATCTTATGACAAGAAGCAGATAAACGCATCTGCAATCCCAAGGACTATTTATTGCTAAACAGGATTAGCTTTTTGTTGTTATTGTTTTGTTTTCATCAACATGGATGTTACCCCTACTTCCCAGAATCTCCACCAGACCCTCGGCAAATAGACACCTAAAGAATTAAGCCTTTCTCCCCCTGAACACACTTCGAGGAAACGATTTCAGACAGCCGCATACACTGCTAAGCAGCTGGGCACTTCTGAATGCTTTCTCTGACCTTTCTTTTTTCCATTTAACTATTTTAGGGGATGCTTCTGGCCACCTAGAGGGAACTCTGAGTAACAAGCAGATCTCCATGTGCTTGTTTTTCCCAAGCCAGATGCATGTAGCACCTGGCAGCTGAGTGATTTGAGGAAAACAGCTTCTTGTCATACTTCTCTGCACTCCACCACCCCAGGGAGTCATTAGGGGATTTCAGAAATGGTGACATGGAGATTGGCATTGCCAGTACTTTCCTTCCACAGAACTGTAGGGAATGTGAAACTCTGCAATCTTTCCTTTCCTTTTATATAGCTTCTAGGTTTCCTCTCAGGAGATAAAGATGGGAGTGTATTCTCATTTGTTAATATTTTGTTAATATACTATTCTACATCATGCCACTTCTATGCCAAAAAGAAACCTCAAATGTCTTCTTATGTCAGCAAATTATATTCAACATCTTTTCAAGTCTAAAATAAGCTGAACCTGATCTATTTTTCTAATCCTATTTCATATTGCATAGGCAAAGTCAATCATCATCTATTTTCTGAGCTTGCCCTTCATTATCCCTTTTCTGTGATTTTATTCCATTCAACTGCCATCTCACCCCATTGTGCCTACTGAACATCTAGACATCTTTCTGGAGTCAGCACAAATGTTATCTATACTCCACCTTCGACCAATTCAGACCTCATCTTCTTCTTAACCCCCATAGCACTTTGGAGGTGCCTCACTTATTACATTTCACATCCTGCTTCATGTTATAGTTATATCTGTCTGCCTGTCTCTTCCATTGCATTGAAAGTTTCTTGAGGGTAGAGAAGACTGCATAGTTACTTTCGTTACAGACAGTACCTCATAAAACATTTGCCTGAAAGAATGAATATTAAATGAAAGGAGAAAGAAATGACATGCAGGTCATTTTTCTTGGGCATTGAGCAGTCCCCAAGTAAAACTAAACCAATATCTGTCTCCTTTCATTGCTGTATTTAGTGCCTGTGAAGCCCCTGATTTTAGTTCCCAGTCTAAATCTGGACCAGCCAGCACGGTGCTCAAAGAATTGACTGATCAGTGCCTAAGGGATTAGAATAACTCCATTCCAGATGCACTGCCTCTTCTCTTCCTAATTATCTTCAGTGTCTTCTGAACAAATTGCTCCATAATCAGTAACTTCATCCTCTGCAGAGAACCTGGATCTAACTTAAGATGTCTGAAAAACAGCTCCTTCCTCTACCACCTACAGCAAGGATTAAAAAAAAAAAACCCAAACCCAGTGCCGTCGAGTCGATTCCAACTCATAGTGACCCTATAGGACAGAGGGGGTAAGAACGCAATAAGTGGGACCGAAAGAGTCCTTAACACTAAAACAAACAAACAAAATCCATTGCTCTCAAGTCGATTCTGAGTCATGGTGACTGTCTTAGTTATCTAGTGCTGCTATAACACAAATATCACAAGTGGATGGCTTCAACAGAATTCATTTCCTCACTGTAAAGTAGGCTAAAAGTCCAAATTCAGGGTGTCACCTCCAGGGGACAGCTTTCTCTCTCTGTCGGCTAGGGGGAAGTTCCTTCTCATCAATCTTCCCCTGGACTAGGAGCTTCTCCATGGAGGAACCCTGGGTCCAAAGGACTTGCTTTGCTCCCAGCACTGCTTTCTTGTTGGTATGAGGTCCCTGTCTCTCTGCGCGCTTTTCTCTTTTATATAGCAAAAGAAACTGGTTCAAGACACAATTCAATCCCATAGACTGAGTCCTGCCTCAACACAACTACCACCCATCCCCCCTCATCAACATCATAGAGGCAGAATTTACAACACGTAGGAAAATCATATCAGATGACAAAATGGTGGACAATCACACAATATTGGGAATCACGGCCCAGCCAAATTGATACACACATTTTTGGGGGACACAATTCAATCCATAACAGCGATCCTATAGGACAGAGTAGAACTGTCCCATAGGGCTTCCAAGGAGTGGCTGGTGGATTCGAACTGCTGACCTTTTGGTCAGCAGCCAAGCTCTCAACCACTGCACCACCAGGGCTCCATAAACTTAGTAAACTGAGTTTCAAGCAAGAGATAAAAGATTAGCAACTTTGAAAGATTAGCAATGATGAAAGAACAGCTGCTAGCAGGATTAATTTTGGCCAGGAATTTCTTCACAGCGAATATTTGGTTTCATTGGTAATAAAACCTTAAAATCAAAGTAGGATGTCTATTACCGATTTTCCTCTTTGACATTCATAAGACCCATTTGGACTTTTAACCCCCATAATCGTAAGATAATAAATTTGTGTTGTTTTAAACTACTAAACAAAACAAAACAAAAAAAACATACCCATTGCCATCAAGTCAATTCCAACTCATAGCAACCCTAAGGACAGAGTACAACTGCCCCATAATGTTTCCAAGGAGCAGCAGGTGGATTCAAACTGCCGACATTTGGTTAGCAGCCTGAGCTCTTAAGCTGCTTAGTTTGTGGTAATTTGTTACAACAGTAACAGGAAGTTAATACACTGGATTTAAACAACATTTGCACTTAAACAGAGACTTCTATTATCTTAAGTCAACTCAGTGGAGTTTCTTCAAACAAAGGAACTTCTGTAAAATCTGGCAGGTCAGTAGAGGTGTGTGTGTGTGAGTGTGAGTGTGTCTGGGGGCATCTAGGGATGTCTAGGGTGTCTGAGGGTGTGTGGAGAGAGGGTGTTGTAAGATTTTTTTGTAGCTGTTGGAATATTTGGAATTACTTCATAATGGCAACCATCTGTTCTAATAGAAAAAAATCTCCCTGGGCTCTTAAGGCCACACCCAGATGAGATTCTGACCTAAGGGGACCTGGCCAGAAGGAACCAAGAAGAGCCTTCCTCTTTCTTGGGTTTTCACATCCCTCTCACTGCCTGTATCCTAGAATCAGTGGCTGCGGTCTTCGTTCTCCAGGAGCCTGCTGTCAAGCTGAATAATTAGGGTGGTGCAGTGATCAGAAATGGGAACCGTAAAAGGAAAATTGCTGTGTGGTTGGTTGCTTATTAGAGGAGGGCTGTGCCTATGCACCCCATTAATACAAGAAAGGTGGGACTTCGCATCACATCTCAGCTCTAATATTGCCTGGCTGGTTTTTATCAGCCATAGGAGACTCTGGGCAGGAGATTCTAGGACACTTCAAAAGTACTTTGTTATACAAGATTTACTTTGCATTAAACAAAGGTAAAATAAAGTTGCTTGCTGGCTGGCTAGCTGGTGGTGGGTAGCAGAGCATTTTGTTTTCAGGAAAATCAGTTATTGGGGGAAAGAAGCGAAACCTATCCTATGATGGGATGAGAATGGCAATCTTCCTCTATGGTCTTCCTCCCCAAAACCCATAACCTCAGTCTAATTATGAGAAAAACACCAGACAAATCCCAATTGAGGGATATTCTACAATATACCTGACCAATATTCCCCCCAAATACCTGTGTTGGCTCCTACAGAGGTTGACATTTCCACATAGTGTGCGAAAGCTCTGGCCTCAGGATCCAGGTGGGTAGTAGAGATTTCATAAATAACTACAGCAAAGGAACACCAAGATGTGAGAGTCCAAGGCCCAGGAGACAGGAAACGTGACCTTGGGCAAGTCATTGCCCTCTAGGAATGCCATCTCTTCGTCTTAAAAATGAGGTTGGTTTAGATTAGCCTTGTCAATATCTCATTGCACACAAATCGCCTGAAGATCTTGTTAAAATGCAGATTCTGATTCAGTAGAATCTTCCCAAGAGGCTTCACGTTTAACATGTTCCTAGGAGACGCCCATCCTACTGGACCATGGACCACATTTTGAGAAGAAAATGTCTGGATCAGTGGTTCCCAATGGTGGTGATTTTGCCCTCCTTCCAAAGGGCATCTGGCAATGTCTGGAGACATTTTTGGTTGTCATAGGAGGGTGCTACTGGCATCTCATAGGTATAGGCCAGGGATGCTGCTAAACATCCCACACAGGACAGTTTTTCACAACAAAGAACTATTTGGTGCAAAATTGAGAAACCTTGCTCTAGATCAGCACATAAGAATCACCTAAAAGGCTTGTTAAAACACAGATTGCAGAGTCCCTCCTCGAGAGTTTCTAATTCAGTAGGTCTAAAGTGGGGGCCTGAGACTACATTTATAACTGGTTTCCAGGTGCTGCTGATGCCGCTGGTTTCAGAACAGCACTTTTGTTTTTACCACTCATCTTGGTAATCACTAAGATCCTTGTCAGCTCTGGCATGCTTTGCTTCTTCAAAGGTCCACACACCGAACACGGTGCCACCTTATTCTAAAACACCGCCACATGGTCAGAACCTGGTGATTCCGGAGTAGAATCTGGTATTACCCCTCTGTGACAGCATTAGCTGCAGAAATAGGACAGTGTTGCGGGGGGAGAAGCTCCTTCTTGAAGCATAATCCTGATATACCTGGCCTCATGTTTTGGTGGATCCACTTTGGAAGGACACTAGGGTCATGCCTTCTCCTGAGGACAAAAACAAGACATTGAGAGGACAACCTACTCTCACTTTTACTGGTCCCCTCCCATTTTTTATTCCCCTAAAGTGGCTCCGATGTCAGAACCATGCACAGGGATACAGTTACTACGCAAAGAAAAATGGCTATCTGGGATACATCTTGGCAGATCCATAAGGTGGTGGACAGTGTGACCAAGCCGCTCCATTCATCCTACTCATACAAAACTGTACACAAAAACCATCCCAATTAATCAAGTTGGCCTTGGAGTGGGTACGTGTGATCTCATCTCCCAGCTTACCCTCTTCTATGTGGCCTTGGGCAAGTTACTTCCCCTCTGAAGCCTAGGCTTCTAAACTTCGAATAAGAATGATACCAATACCTCAGAGGGCTACTGTGAAGATTCATGAGGCAGTATATGGTATTGATTCCCAGCTATGTGCCAGCACCATTTTAAACACTGAAGCTACAGCCATGAACAAAACACACAAAAAATCCCTGTCCCGCTGGCCCTCAGTACCACCAAGTGCTGTTGGGTTGACTCCGGGTCATGGCAACCTTGCATGCGTCAGAGGAGAAATGTGCTCCATCGGGTTTTCAATGGCTAATTTTTCAGAAGTAGATCACCAGGGCTTTCTTCCAAGGTGCCTCTGTGTGGATTTGAACCCCCAACCCTTCAGTTAGCAGTGTGGGTGTTAACCCTTTGCACCACCCAGGGACTCCGGGCTCATGGTAGGCCCTTAAAATTTTTTGTTTAATTTACCCAAGAAAAATCAGTGTGGAGTGCCTCTCCCTAAGAACTGTCAAACACAGCCTCCAATCCACTCACCAAAAAGGATCCAACATGCAAGGCAACTGAAGCAAAGAAAATGGAGCCCAGGGAGGCCTTCTCCAGGGTGGTTTATTTTTAGCTCAATATGGTATGGTACTCAGTTCCTTGAGCTTTAAATATGAAGGGCTTCGTTAACCATGGTTAGGTTCCAAAGACCAGGTAGTTATGCAGAACTGGCCTTATGGAGAGTAAGGCCTTGCCTGGTCTTCTGAGCTGGTTTCTTCCCACCTCCCTAAGTTTACTGTTACCAATTGCCAATCTGACACAAAGGGTCCTTGTCTTTTCCCGAGTAAGAATGCATGCAAAAGACAAACTATCTTCAGCAAGCTTTATTTTGCTTGAGTCAAGCAAAAGGAGTCATCAGGGATCTAAGCCTCTCCAAAAGACTGACTCGAAAAGGGAAGCAAGGCTAGGGCTTAAAAGGGTTCAGTGGAGACAAGAGAGTAAATATTTAGTGGGCTTCTTTTAAGGGGCGGGTACTTCTCAGAATGTCGGTGCTTGTTAATTAGGTCATGCGCATCTGGAATCCAAGATGGAACCTGCTGATATTCAAGATGGAGTGCTCTCGGCAGCCCTTGGCATCACTTTTTATGGGATATAGCATAAGCGCACTGATCTTTGGCACTACATCACCATCTTCAGAGGACCAAGGAAGGTTAAACAGTGGTCACACTTTGTTCTTCTACACATGTGGGAGCCCATAAAGGCGGAAGGGACTAGAAAAATACTAAGAAGGAGATAGTAATTCATGGGTTGTTTCAGCCTTATTTCATGTTGACAGGGCGTGGTTCCTGCTTACCCAACTTCTAGATGGTAATCTTTTAACAGCTCTTTTGTTCTGCCAACACATTTAACCCTATCTGTCTCAATCTCCCCTGAGAGATTTCATACTCATGACTCTTTATGAGGGTGTAGGGGCGGAGGTCTCTTCTTCTGTAACTTCTTCAAGCTGACACCGGGTTGTTGGTCTGCATAGCAGAGTAGAAACCTCTCCCTATCTGGTCTAAATTTTCGTAAAGACTGGTGGTCTCACTTTCAGGAATGGGCTGGGAACCCTGCATCATCTTGGAATTGTTGTAACCTAGAGGACACAAACTTTATCAGAAGTTTGAGGAGACAAGACCCAAAAATCAGAAGTAGAAGTATAGCAACTAGGGGGCCCAAAAAGGGTAGAAACCAAGTAATAGAGGGGAGTGCCTCCCACACTGTCTACCAAATATCTTGGCCTCCCCCTCTTTTATTTCTCAGTCTCACACTGTTCTTTTCTTTACATTCTCTGTGTCTCTGTCTCTCTTTTTTCGTGAGTCTTCTCACACCCTCACTTTCTAGAACTCTCTCTAGTCTCACTTTCTCTCTCTCTCTCCAATCTTTCTCTTTTTGTCTCTCTCACTCATTCTCTTCTCCTTTATCTTCTTGTTTCACTTACTCACCCAATCTTTTCGTTTACTTTAGTCTCACTTTTTCTTCACTAACCTGAATAAGGGCTGTAGGCTGTGGCTACATGGGGTATGAAGGGGCATCAATATCCTAGGAGCCCGACAAATGCTTGTGGTTGTTTAACAGTTTCTGGGCAGGGGTAGGCTTGGACCTTATGATCGCTTCAGGCATCACTCCTGTCTTACCCGACCAGATAACACTCAAGTATGTGACCAACAAGCCAGGCCCCTGTGTTTTTTCTTGTTTACTGCCCATCCTCACGACTGGAGTTGTGTGACTATCTCACCAGCTGCAGTCTTGTCCTTCATCCAGTTTCTGGAGTTTTTTGCTTTTTGGTTTTTTTTTTTTTTTTTTTTTTTTTGATATCTATAGAGCTTTGTCCTATGAAGACGAAATTAACCATTTGTTGATTTTCAGTAACTTCAGGATCTATGTCAGTGTATCTCTGGAAGGCCTGAAAAAATTCAAGAAACTCAGAGGGGTTTTCTTTAGGTCCCTGAATTACTTCATAAATATTTGAGAGATTTTTCTGTTTTTGTACCCCAGTTTTAAGGACTTTTAGTAAGCATTCTCTATAATGCCTCAGCCTACTCATGCCCTCCTTTGAATAGTAGTCCCACTCTGGATCAATTCCAGGGACTGTGTTATTGGCTGGCAATTTGTCAGGATTTGGGGTTTTTCTTGGTCCAACAAATTTTTTATTTACTAAATGCTAACAGAAAAAAGATAAGACTAGAAAATCTTTTGTGTTCTGTTTGGCTTTATGTGAAAAGTTCTCTAAAAGATAATTTTCAGGATTGTCTCATCGATTGTCTCATCTATTGTCTTTATCTCAGGGATCAGTTGATGTGTCTTTATGAGTCCTTGTGAGTCCTTGTGAGCCTAGCTCCACCTGGGTTACATTCTCTATGCTCAAGGACAGGGAACACATCAATGATCAATACCTGGACTTAGTTGAGCCTCTAGATGGTGGCCACTGCAGGCTCTTTAAACTCATGGTGCTGGATTTCCATCAGATACCATCTGGTTCTTCATCAGGATCTTAAGAGCAGAGTTCTCATTAATCGCAGACTCAGTGTACCCCAATATTTTAGCCAAAGGCTTTTCTTTTGCCTTTTAAGTGTGTAAGACAAAAGAGGATAAATTTTATTATGTCTAATACTATCAGGACTATCCCTTGCAGTAGTGACCTAGCTCATTTACTTATTCTTGATAGTAACCAACCCAAATAAATCTAGTGTTTGTAAGGGTGTTACAGAGTGTAACCAAGTAGCTTGTCGTCCAATTCTATGTGTTCTACTTTCCTTGTGTTATTTAACAAGAGGTGTTTGTTACAGCACAGACTACACTTTTCTTGGACCAATAAATAAAAATCTAAGGCTATTCTGTTATATCATGTCACCTTGGCTTAATGAGGCCAGAGATCATTGTTGTGTTTCTATCCCACTAGCAACTTCATCTGTTATTTGTCCCATATTGATGGATAAATTTCTTAAAGATTTCTCCAATTCAAATATACTGTAACTGGGAATTAAAATTACCCACCATACCTTGAGTGTTGGACCAAGGGGCTTTTTTTTCTGATTCTTGTTTTACAATGGGTAACAAATTTAACATTACCTTTCTAATATTTACTATGGATATCTAAAGATAATCTTAAAGTTCTCAAAGTGTACTGTCTACGTATGTATCAGGAATTTAAACAAGAAATTGTCCACATAAATTCACTATCAGTTGGAAAGGGATCATCTAAGCTAGCATTAGTGAATGTATCACATAAAAAATATACCTAGAAGGAACACGCAATGTCCAGAGAGAACAGAAAAATTTACATATGACAACTGAGTTTTCACTAGAGAATTCATGATTAGCAAGATAATACAGGATGGACTTCTCATGTTGGAGGTCTCCAGTTTATCTGTCTAAAACATACCAAGTGTTCTCCCTGAGGGCAAGCTGGCCCTCCTTGGTTTACCTATTAACAGTCATGGGTCACTTTCTCAGAAGCAGAAGTGGAATCTTAGACAAAATGGAGCCTGACTCATGAGATCGATTTCCTCTGAGAACCTGGTTTTCTTAAGATACATAATTTTCTGTATAGCAAGAGGGTGAGATTTTGACTATAAACATTAGACAGGTATTTTATACAACAATATCTCGAAGACTAATTAAGCTGATTACTGATTTATCCTAAACATAACTCTATTTACTGATCTTGGGAATCAGTTTCTCAAAACAGGCTGAATTTTTAGGAAAAAAAAAATTTTTTAGAAAAAAAACAAAAAACACAACGCCCAGAGCAAAAATAGTCTTATTAGTTTATCTGGACAGTTGTTTACCTCCAAGTGGCTTCGGGAATCAGTTGTTTTTTTCAAAGCTGGAGCTTCAAAAGGACACCCAAAGGCGATGACCTGCGTGGGTTGCCCCAACCTCTATGAAAGCCAGAAATCTGGATTCTGGGAGAATTATGTACAACTCTCTCATGGTTTTCTCTTTTCGATCATGACCTTGTTATAGAGCCTTTGATCCAAAATGCTCTATCACTATCTGTTTTTAAGTTTTCAGGCACCATACAGCAAATCAGGAGATAGGATGAAAACAGTAACATTAGGCCAATTGTCTGAAATAACCAATGAAACCATGACCCTAAGGTCTCTGAACCAAGGAAACCAATCTCGGGAGGTGTTTATCTATGCATAAGCAGCATCAGTAACCACTTTTCATGTGCCTCAGCAACAACTACATTCTGCCAAACCTAAAATTGTTAAGTCAAGAGTTACATTATCTAAACCCACTAGTTAGATAATTTAGGAGAAAAGAGGAATGTGGTTTCTTACATCCAGAAAATAAGACCTTAAAGCATTTCTTATTTCTAGAAAGAAAAACCTTAAAACATCAGTAATATTCCCACATAAAACCCATAGTATCATATCATTTACTCAGCCTTATGTAGTTAACTTCTGTTCCATGTGATACTGGATCAACCACAGTCTGTGAACCCATCAGCATTTGCATAAGAATTTTGGAAATTTTGATTGAGTCTACTCACAGTACCTTTCATAAGTTCAATATAGTCCATCTCTTTTTGTTGAGATATTCTGGCGAAATGTTTTCAGAAAGTAAAAACTTGTCTGTAGATAACAAAACTTAATATGGTCATGAGTAATTTATAAACATAGTTCTTTATGGTGAAAAAACCTGATAGAAATTAATTACAAGCACAACGCAAAGGCCAAATAAAATCGGTTAAAAAGAAAAAAGTTTTAGAACCATATTTTTAAAGAACTTCAGATGTAACACATAATAATCTTGAGACATAATACCATATAGTCAGGATATATCAAGAATATACCAAGACCACCAAGTCTCCAAATACCTGAACAGCAATAAAAACAACTTCATAGGTAAATGATGTGAATTCTCCAGACTATTGGCTTTAATGATGCTAGATTCAAAAAATAAATACATTTGCAACCAAATTAGCAATTAAGATGGCATATTATGCACTTTTTGTCTAATATTAGGCAAAAAATACAAGAGGAAATACTAACATATAAATTTTAACCCAAAGAGAAAGAATCAGGCACTTCTCATGATTTTAACATGTCCTATTTAATTCATAACATGTTAAATAAACCTTTTTAGCACTTTTTCTTTATAAAAATTTTTGTGGCTTTCAAACTTGTCAGGAGTTTGTCATAAGTTACCAAGAAATAACACTTTAGTTATTTAACCTAAAGATCTTAAAATAAAAACTCTAACTTTTTTTCTTAAAGCCATAAGGCTTGGTTTTCAACCCAGGAATCTTATTCTAATGACAGACTGAAACTTTGTCTTTGAAGCAGATTCAATTTAATATCAATAAGTTACCTAAAAGATCTTAGAAATTATTTTAAGCCTGTATAAAAACATAACTAATTGAAATAAAGTTTTTTTTAAATATTCCAAATTTTCATTTGACTTTTACTATTTCTCATATTTTTCCAATCTAATTTTATCAACTGGCTTCGGAAATCACAAGGTTTCTGTTCAACTAACAAACGTTTTTCCAGGTCATTTCATTGTGATTTCTATTTGACCTTGACAACTGAGGTCTGGGGGCTAAGGAGGCCTGATTTTGCCCCACCCTACCTACCTTTTAACTCAAGGCAAAAGAGAAGGTTAGCCCATTCTGATTCATTTACACACAGAGGCATTTTGAAAGGCTATCTACCCAGTAAATACCTAAGCCCTTTAGCAATTTTGTAAATGAATCCAATTCTTAGCAAGGGAGACTGGAGGCTGGAGGGAGTCATCCCAATTCCAGACATTTTGAAAGGCAAAAGATAACAGTTTCTTTCTCTTTTGCTGTTCTAGAACTGTTACTTTTCTTTTAAGACAAAGTTTATCTTTTTCTATAATCCATCTAGAGCAAAAGATGACCAATTGTTCAATAAACAGCCCAATCAATAAATTCTCAGAAGTCTCCACAAGCATGTTCAAATTCAACCTGAATTTCTCTTCACCAATTAGTTTCTATGCAACACACACATTACACATAAGACACAGACAGAGCCGACTGAGATAATCTCACAGTCTCAACCTTCCCAGACAGCCCTGGTCACACATCAGACAAACAAACAGAAAGCACTTGGACCAGACAAGTCAGAAAGGGCTTAGTGAGGTCTAACACATTACTAAGACTATCTGAATCTCCACTTTGATCTTCTAGATATCTCTTACCTCCAATACCAAATGGAGGGGCTTCAATCTCTCAATCCAAAGAGAGACCTCTACATCCATTCCCCAGAAGCAGGGTGCACCAACCAGAAACAGACAACATCCAGACACACAAAAACAATGGCCGCCACACACTCACATGCCTGCCAAAACTCTAGAGTCACCAAGACCTAGAATAGTTAAAAAACTAAAGGAAAAGAGAAATAAAGAAAAAAAAAGTCAAGGAAGTAGGCTATCTGAGCACTCTCCGGGACCTCCCGCTGGAGGTACACGACCCGCTCCGGAGCACTCTCCATGGCCTCCTCTTATCAGAGGGTTGTGACCCACTCAATTTGCCAAGTGCTCTCCATGACCGTTTCATGGAGTTCATGACCCACTCAGCAGGCACTCTCTGTGGCTCTGTCTGAGGTCCGCGACCCACCCTTGGGATATGGGGTAATTAGCCCCTAATAAGGGCTCACTTTTCGTCCCCAAACTCTCTTTTGCAAAAGCCAAATGACCGGAATGCTCTCCACAAACCCCCCTTTTGGGGCTCGCTACCCATTCAGTGGAAAGAGGAAAGAAGAAGAAAGGAAAAATTAGAGTACTAGAGTCCAGTAGAAGGGCCTCCTGAGGGAACAGTTTAAAAATGAAAGGAAAGAAAAGAAAAAAGTCAAGGAAGTAGACTATAAGAGCACTTTCTGTGGCCTCCTTCTACTGGAGGCTCATGACCCACTTAATTTACTGAGTGCTCTCTGAGTCCCTCTGATGGGGTTTGTGACCCACTTGGTGGGCGCTCTCCACAGCTCTGTCTGAGGTCTGCAAACCACCCCTGGGATATGGGCCGATCAGCCCCTAACAAGGACTCACTCCTTGTCCCCAACTCTCCTTTCACGAAAGCCAAACGACTGGAATACTCTTCATGAACTCAATTCCTTGGGGCTCATGACCTGCTCAGTGGAAAGAGGAAAGAAGAAGAGAGAAAGAGAAAAAAGAAACGGAAACAGGGCAAGCAGAAAAAAAAAAAAAAGAAGACAAAGATTGATGAAGGGGAAGGAGGACTGAGGGGAAGAGTCACCTGAAATTACCGCTTCAGAGAGACACCAGACAAAAAGTTCCAGGCGGCCATTTGTCTCTGAGTAAAGGTCTATTCCGGAGGCTCAGTACCTCTGGTCTGCGTCCCCTTACTGGGGGCTAATTTGGGCCCCTAGTCTCCTGGCTGGCTCGTCAAATTTTGTTACCAATTGCCAGTCTGACACAAAGGGTCCTTGTCTTTTCCCGAGTAAGAATACATGCAAAAGACAAACTATCTTCAGCAAGCTTTATTTTGCTTGAGTCAAGCAAAAGGAGTCATCAGGGATCTAAGCCTCTCCAAAAGACTGACTCGAAAAGGGAAGCAAGGCTAGGGCTTAAAAGGGTTCAGTGGAGACAATAGAGTAATGAATATTTAGTGGGCTTCTTTCAAGGGGCAGGTACTTCTCAGAATGGCGGTGCATGTTAATTAGGTCATGCGCATCTGGAATCCAAGACGGAACCTGCTGATATTCAAGATGGAGTGCTCTCGGCAGCCCTTGGCATCACTTATTATGGGATATAGCACAAGCGCACTGACCTTTGGCACTACATCACCACCTTCAGAGGACTAAGGAAGGTTAAACAGCGGTCACACTTTGTTCTTCTGCACATGCAGGAGCCCATAAAGGGGGAAGGGACTAGAAAAATACTAAGAAGGAGATAGTAATTCATGGGTTGTTTCAGCCTTATTTCATGTTGACAGGGTGTGGTTCCTGTTTACCCAACTTCTAGATGGTAATCTTTTAACAGCACTTTTGTTCTGCCAACACAGTTAACCTATCTGTCTCATTACGATCAGTGGGGTGCCCTGTTTCCCAGCCCTCCAATCCCCATCCCCACCCTGCCTTCTCCTACCTCTCAAGATGTGCATGGCTAGTGGGTCCCCTTTCCCACCATGCCACCCCCACCAACGCAGAGCCTGCAGGGGTTTGGGGTGTAATGGTGGTGGGGGTCTGGTGTTACCTGCAGCCAGCTGCCTGCCCTGAGCAGGAACCCGCTCGCTCTCAGTCCACCCTGGCCCTGCAACCCCATGCAGCCCCTTCCCTCAATCCTTTCTCCCCTCCCCCCATCAACCTCCCCGGCACCTTTGGGCCCTCACCCGGCCTCCTGCAACCTCACATCATTCAACATAGACCCTACCGTGGCCCAACAGAGACATCTCTAGAAGACCAGAAGACAGCGTTTGGCAACCAGTTGGCCACTCTCCCTCTCATGGCCCACTTACCACCAGGGCTTCCAGTGTTATCTTTTGGGGTGGTCCATGGAGAGCATCCCTGGTGGTGGTGGCCCCCCATGGGGTCTGGACCATCCTAGGCACCACCTGAGAATTTTTTCAAAATTGTCTTAAATATAAAATGTCAGATAAGGAGGTAGGTGATAAGTCAGAAGTAGGTGTATTTCATTACCCAGAGTGACACATTGCAGGAGGCAAAGGAATTCAGTGTGGCCAAGGTAGGAGGTGAGGTTGGCTGGCATCAGAAACCTGGCTCTATTGGGCAGGGAACTGAGGGACAGTACACCTCGGTCAGCTGAGAACTCCTGGAGGGCAGGACAGTGTCCTGTGCACCAGTGCAATAAACATGGAGGGCTCCTCGGCTGTGCAGCACTGTGCTGGGTGAGTTCACACGGTGCACTCTGGGTGTGGTGCTGGGTGATTGCCTCTGAAGCCAGCCCTGTCCCAGGACTGCAAGGGATATAGAGGCCTTTCTGGATGAAGGCTTCTTCTAGAAGATGGCCATGGGCTCCTGGCTGGCCAACACAGTAGACTGGTGCAGTCTGTGTAGGTCCAACATCACGGGTTCAGCTCAAGGGGTCAGCAGCCCTAATCCAAACCCTGTCCTTAGCCTGTCTCCTCTTCACCACAACACCTCTTTCAGAAGCCCACCTGATCCCACTGGGCTTCCTCTCCCTACTACCTTCGTCCCTCAAGGTAGCACCCACTGTTCTGAGCCTTTTCTATCCATACCTTTTGACGCTTCCCCAGCCTTTGTCTCCTTCTCCCTGGGTCCTTCTCCTGCTATTAATCACTAGCTGACTCGACGGCACTGGGTCTAGGAAACTAACTAAATGCAACAAACTATCCCAGAAGGCTGGGGTCAGTGGATGATGACTTGGTAGTGTTACTCCCCCCGCAACACTGACAACAAGAGAATGATGGAGTGGAAACTTCAGACAGCAAGGGAAAAACTGACAAGGATTAAAGGTAAGATAAGGGGGAATGAAAACATTTTTTTTTTTTTACTGTTGCAATGGGCTGCTAGCACATAATAACCCAAAATAAGAGGTAGATATTATTTAGGTAAATTTTTACAAATGGGAAATCTTTGGATCAAAGAGGTTACAGAACTTTTTCAAAGGTCACAGTCTTAATCATCTAGCGCTGTCATAACAGAAATACCACAAGTGGATGGCTTTAACAAGCAGAAATTTATTTTCTCACAGTCTGATATGTTACAAGTCCAAATTCAGGGCGTCGGCTACAGGGGAAGGCTTTCTCTCTGTTGGCTCTGGAGGAAGGTCCTTGTCCTCAATCTTCACCTGGTCGAGGAGCTTCTCAGGCTCAGGGGCCCTGTGTCCAAAGGACGCGCTCCACTCCTGGTGATGCTTTCTTGGTGGTATGAGGTCCCCAACTCTCTGCTTGCTTCCCTTTCCTTTTATCTCTTGAGAGATAAAAGATGGTGCAGGCCACACCCCAGGAAAACTCCCCTTACCTTGGATCAGGGAGGTGACCTGAGTGAGGGTGGTGTTATAATCCCACCCTAATCCTCTCAACATAAAATTACAATCACAAAATGGAGGACAACCATACAATACCGGGAATCATGGCCTAACCAAATTTATACACACATTTTTGGGGGGACAGTTCAATCCATTACAGTCATACAAACAGTAAAAGACACAGTCAATGTTTTTTGACTTGCGAATTGTGTGCCCCATCACCTTTTATGGGAGGAAGGCAAAACAATCCATTACAGACCATCCATTGAGAAACCAGCCCTTTTCCCTCGGCAAGCCTGGCCTCCTGGTAAAATTTGGGGCTTGGAAAGATGGGATCAGAGGATTCCTGTAACGCCTATGCTGAACCTGGTTCCTCACTTTCACTCCTGGCCCACAAAGTCCTAGTCTATTGGGTATAGCTGAAGCCATTATAGAAAGAAGTCAAGCAGTAAGGCCCAGTCTTCCCAAACTAACCGGTTCTGATTCAGGACAGCAGGCACTCAGGAGTGCCCCCATCCTCAAGCTTGTCCCTGGAAGCTGACTGAAACTCATCTGGGCAACTAAAGCATGTTTCAGCCTAACAGCCGGTAGTGGTTTAAAATCTCAACCCTCCAGGGTCCATTAGCATTTTAACAGCCAACTTCAAGTTGCCACACTGAGAAAAGGGAGACATATTTGAGAGACCCAGGAAAGTTTCTTTATTCTGCAAGTACTCTTTTTTTAATTCTTACTCAAGCATTCCCACCAAGGCTGTGGCCCCTTTCTTTTCTATTGCAGTGGGAGAGGCTCGCCAGCTCTCAGGGCCCCATGCCTGTGTCTTTTCTGGCAAGGCTGCTTAGGGCCTTAGCTGGGACTCCTAATTAGGCCAAGGGCTCCAGCTAATGGGCTCCCTCAGCTCCTCCCTAGCCCAGGCTACTGAGTCCCCAGTGCCCTTTCTGGTGCTCCCTGGCTCTGTGCCACCTTCCTCCACCCCATCCCCACCCCCACCTCACAGCTTCCCAACCCAACCTTGAATTTCTGTGTCTCAGCTTCCAGCACCTTGACTAAACCCATTCCAACTCCAGAGAAATTTGCTGATCGTGTCCTCCACTGTCCTTTCCTCTGCCTGTGATGCCGACATTCACACCCACACACACTCAAGCACGCACACACACACCCCCATGGTCAAACGGAAAGAGCCAAGGGTCCAGGCCGAGTTTATTCAGGTGTGACTACCAGTTCTGTCACTTACTGTGTTGCCTTACTCAAGGCATGTCATCTCTAAGCCTCAGTTTACTCACCTGTGAAATGGGGAGGCCATAATACCTACCTAACTCACAGAGTTGTTGTGAAGGTCAAATAAAAGTGTACAATTCAGGGACCAATAAATAGCACTCCTGTCTTCTCCTCCTGTGTTCAGAACTAAATGAGAAGACACAAAAATGAAACAAGATGTTGTTGTTTTAATCGGTGTTATTGGTAGACCCGAGTTGGAGAACATGGATTGATTTGTAGCTAAGGGTGCTTCCTAGTATGTTGCTATTATATCTCTTCCAAATACAGATATGAAGGTGAAAGGAATTCATGAGTTTACACTGGACCAAGGGGGTACCATTTTCATCTCCAATAATCACTCAATAAGCCCTGACGCAGGAGCAGGTGTGCCTATCCCTTTTTACCAAAGACAGGACTAAGGTTAAAATCTAAGCTCACACGACTAGTAAACTGCAAAGCTGGAGTAAGAACCCAGGATGGTTGATTCCAAAGCCCCGGCTCTCACTATTAGTCTAGGGAAAACCAGGGCCCAGCTACCAGGTCAGTGGCTTCGCTGTAGCTGGAGGTAGAGGTTCAGAACAAGGACAATCTCAACCAATTTTTCAAGGGGATCTGATATCCATGATCTCATTTCACTCATTTATTCATTCAATAAATATTTATTGAACATCTCTATGTGCTAGACAGTGTTCTTTACCCTGAGGATACAGTAAGGAACAAGACAAAGTCCCTGCCCACAAAAAATTACACTCTAGTGAGGAGCCAGGCCCAAAAGAAATATCTATAGAGAGAAAGATAGATGGATCGAGACTAGACATAAAACCAAAACCAAACTAGTTGTTGTCGAGTTGATTCTGAATCACGGTGACATGCATGTGTGAAGAGTAGAACTATGCTCCACAGGGTTTTCTTTTTTTGTGTGCTTTAAGTGAAAGTTTGCAGTTCAAGTTAGTTTCTCATACAAAAATTTATACACACATTGTTACGTTACCCTAGTTGCTATTCCTATAATATGACAGCACACTCCTTTCCACCCCACATTTCCCATGTCCATTCACCAGCTCCTGTCCATTTCTGCCTTCTCATCTCGCCTCCAGACAGGAGCTGCCCACTTAGTCTCCTGTATCTGCTTGGGCTAAGAAGCACATTCTTCATAAGTATCTATCACTTTATGTCTTATAGTCCAGTCTAATCTTTGTCTGAAGAGTTGGCTTCCGGAATGGTTTTAGTTTTGAGCTAACAGAGAGTCGGGGGGCCATGTATTTCGGGGTCGCTCCAGTCTCAATCAGACCATTAAGTCTGGTCTTTTTACTAGAATTTGAGTTCTGCACCCCACTTTTCTCCTGCTCTGTCAGGGACTCTCTGTTGTGTTCCCTGTCAGGGCAGTCACTGGTGGTAACCTGGCACCATCTAGTCCTTCTGATCTCAGGCTGATGGAGTCTCTGGCTCATGTTGCTCTTTTTGTCTTTTGAGCTAATACTTTCCTTGTGTCTTTGGTGTTCTTCATTCTCCTTTGGTCCAGGTGAGTTGGGACCAATTGATGCATCTTAGATGGTTGCTCATCAGCTTTTAAGACTCCAGAAGCCACTCACCAAAGTGAGATGCAGAACATTTTCTTAATAAATTTTTTATGCCAATTGACCTACATGTCCCCTGAAACCATGGTCCCAGACCTCTCCCCTGCTACTCTATCCCTTAAAGTGTTTGGTTGTGTTCAGGAAACTTCTTAGCTCTTGGATTAGTCCAGTTGTGCTGACTTCCCCTGTATTGTGTGCTGTCCTTCCCTTCACCTAAGATTATTCACAATAATCCAGTTAGTGAATACCCTTCTCCCTCCCTCCCCACCCTGCTAACCATCAAAGAATGTTTTCTTCTATGTTTAAACCTTTTCTTGAGTTCTTGTAATAGTGGTAGTGGTCTCATATAATATTTGTCCTTTTTTGACTAATTTCACTCAGCATAATGCCTTCCAGATTCATCCATGTTATGTTTTTCAGATTCATCATTGTTCTTTATTGTTGAGTAGTGTTCCATTGTGAGAATATACCATAATTTATCCATTCGTCTGTTAATGGGCACCTAAGTTGTTTCCATCTTTTTGCTATTCTAAACAGTGCTGCAATATATCTATTTATGTGATGGCTCTTATTTCTTCTAGGATATATCCTAGGAGTGGGATTGCTGGATCATGTGGTACTTCTATTTCTAGCTTTTTAAGGAAGTGCCAAATCAATTTCCAAAGTGGTTGTACCATTTTACATTCCCATCAGCCACGTGTAAGCGTTTCAATCTCACCACAACCTCTCCAGCATGTATTATTTTGTGTTTTTTTGGATGAATACTCGCCTCGTTGGGGTGAGATGGTATCTCATTGTAGTTTTGATTTGAATTTCACTAATGGCTAATGATCATAGCCATTTCCTCACGTATCTGTTAGCCTCCCGAATGTCTTCTTTGGTGAAGTGCCTGCTCATATCCTTTGCCTTTTTTTTTTAATTGGGTTATTTGTCTTTTTGTTGTTGAGGTTTCGCAGTATCTTGTAGATTTTAGAGATTAGACCATGATTGGATTTGTAGTAGCCAAATATTTTTTCTCCATCTGTAGGTTGTCTTTTTACTCTTTTGGTGAAGTCATTTGATGAGCATGAGTGTTTGGCTTTTAGGAGCTCCCTGTCATCTAGTTTCTTTTCTGGTGTTTGTGCATTGTTAGTATTGTTTTGTGTTCTGTTTATACTATGTATTAGGGCTCCTAGTTTTGTCCCTCTTTTTTCTTCCATGATCTTTATTGTTTTAGATTTTAGATTTAGGCCTTTGATTCATTTTGAATTAGTTTTTGTGCATGATGTGAGGTATGGGTCTTGTTTCATTTTTTTGCAGATGAATTTCCAGTTATGCCAGCATTATTTGTTAAAGAGATTGCCTTTTCCCCATTTAATGGACTTTGGGCCTTTGTCAATTATCAGCTGCTCATAGTTGGATGAATTTACATCTGGTTTCTCGATTCTGTTCCATTGGTATATGTATCTGTTGTTGTACCAATACCAGACTATTTTGACTGCTGTAGTGGTATAATAGGTTCTAAAATCAGGTAGTGTGAGGCCTCCCACTTTGTTCTTCTTCAGTAATGCTTTACTTATCCGGAGCCTCTTCCCTTTCCATATGAAGCTGGTAGTTTGTTTCTCCATCTCATTAAAAAATGCCATTGAAATTTGGATCGGGATTGCATTGTATCTGTAGATCGCTTTGGGTAGAATTGACATTTTCACAATGTTGAGTCTTCCTATCCATGAGCAAGGTATGTGTTTTTCCACTTATGTAGATCTCTTTCAGTTTCTTGCAGTAGTGTCTTGTAGTTTTCTTTGTATAGGTCTTTTAAGTCTCTGGTTAGATTTATTCCTAAGTATTTTATTTTCTTGGGGGCTACTGTAAATGGTATTGATTTGGTGATTTCCTCTTTGAAGTTCTCTTCGTTGGTGTAGAGGAATCCAACTGATTTTTGCGTGTTTATCTTGTATCCTGACACTTTGCTGAAATTTTCTAATACTTCCTGTAGTTTTCTTGTGGATTCTTTGGGGTTTTACGTGTATAAGATCGTAACATCTGCAAATACAGATACATTTACCTCTTCCTTACCAATCTGGACGCCCTTTATTTCTTTTTCTAACCTAATTGTTCTGGCTAGGACCTCCAGCACAATGTTGAATTAAGAGTGATGATAAAGGGCATCCTTGTCTGGTTCCCATTCTCAACGTGAATGCTTTCAGGCTCTCTCCATTTAGGATGATTGTAATGGATTGAATTGTGTCCCCAAAAAATATGTGTTAACTTGGTTAGGCCATGTGTAGTTGTCCTCCATTTTGTGATTTTCCTGTGTGTTATAAATCATAATCTTTGCCTGAGGTTAAAGAGGATCAGAGTGGTATGTAACACCCTTGCATAGGCCACATCCCTGATCCGATGTAAAGGAAGTTTCCCTGGGGAGCAGTCTGCATGACCTTTTATCTCTCAAGAGATAAAAGGATAGGGAAGCAAGCAGAGAGTTGGGGACGTCATACCACCAAGAAAGCAGTGCCGGGAGCAGAGTGTGTCCTTTGGACCTGAGATGCCTGCGCTGAGATGCTCCCAGACCAAGGGAAGACTGATACATCAGAAGGACCTTCCTCCAGAGCCAACAGAGAGAGAAAGCCGTCTGCTAGAGCTGACGCCCTGAATTTGGACTCATAGCCTACTCGATTGTGAGAGAATAAACTTCCCCTTGTTAAAGCCATCCACTTGTGGTATTTCTGTTATAGCAGCACTAGATGACTAAGACAATGATGTTGGCTGTTGGCTTTGTATAAATGCCCTTTATTATGTTGAGGAATTTTCCTTCTATTCCTATTTTGCTGAGAGTTTTTATCATGAATGGGTGTTGGACTTTGTCAAATGCCTTTTCTGTGTCAACTGATAAGAGCGTGTGGTTCTTGTCTTTTGTTTCATTTATGTGATAGATTACATTGATTGTTTTTCTAATGTTAAACCATCCCTGAATACCTAGTATGAATCCCACTTGGTCATGGTGAATTATTTTTTTGTTATGTTGTTGAATTCTACTGGCTAGAATTTTGTTGAGGATTTTTGCTTCTATGTTCATGAGGGATATTGGTCTGTAATTTTCTTTTTTTGTGGTGTCTTTAACTGGTATTGGTATCAGGGTTATTCTGGCTTCATAGAATAAGTTTGGGAGTATTCATCCTTTTCTAAGCTCTGAAATACCTTTAGTGATAGTAGTGTTAATTCTTCCCTGAATGTTTGTAGAGTTCTCCAGTGAAACCATCAGGGCCAGTGCTTTTTTTTTGTAGGGAGTTTTTTAATTACCTTTTCAATCTCTTGTTACGGGTTTATTTAGCTTTTCTACCTTCATTTGTGTTAGTTTAGGTAGTAGTGTGTTTCAAGAAATTTATCCATTTCCTATAGGTTTTCAAATTTGTTGACGTACTGTTTTTCATAGTATTCTATTATGATTCTTTTAATTTCGTTTGGGTCTGTTGTGATATCTCCCATCTCATTTCTTAGTTGGTTTATTTGCTTCCTCTCCTGTTTTTCTTCTGTCAGTTTGGGCAATGGTTTATCGATTTTCTTGATCTTTTCAAAGAATCAGCTTTTGGTCTTATTAACTCTTTCAGTTGTTTTTCTATTCTCTGTTTCATTTAATTCTATTCTAATTTTTATTATTTGCTTTCTTCTGGTGCCTGGGGGCTTCTTTTGCTGCTCTCTTTCTATTTGTTTAAGTTGTAGGGTTAATGTTTTGATTATGGCCCTTTCTTCTTTTTGGATGTGTACATTTATTGCTATAAATTGACCTCCGAGCACTGCTTTTACTGTGTCCCAAATGTTCTCTCAGGATGCATTTTTATTCTCACTTGATTTTGTGAACTTCTTTATTCCATCCTTAATTTCTTCTATAACCCAGTAGTTTTTGAGCAAGGTGTTGTTCAGTTTCCAAGTGTTTGAATTTTTTTCCTTGCTTTTTCTACTTTTTCTACTTTTATGGCTTTAGTGTCAGAAAAGATGCTTTGTAATATTTCAGTTCTTTGGATTCTGTTAAGGCTTGTTTTGTGGCTTAAAATGTGATCTATTCTGGAGAATGTTTCATGTGTGTTGGAAAAGTATACTTAGTTGCTGTTGGGTGGAGTGTTCTGTATATATCTATGAGATCAAGTTGGTTGATTGCGGCATTTAGATCTTCCATGCCTTTGTCTAGCTTTCTGGATGTTCTGTCCTTCACCAAAAGTGGTATGTTGAAGTCTCCTACTATCATCGTGGAATTGTCTATTTCTCTTTTCAATGCTGTTAGAGTTCATTTTATGTATTTTGGAATCCTGCCATTGGGTGTGCAAATATTTATTACGGTTATGTTCTCCTGGTGTATTTACCCTTTAATCATTATATAGTGTCTTTATCCTCTGTGGTGTATTTTACTTTAAAGTGTATTTTGTCAGAGATTAATATTGCCACTCCTGCTCTTTTCGGATTATTGTTTGCTCAATATATATTTTTCCAACCTTTGAGTTTTAGTTTGTTTGTGTCTTTAAGTCTAAGGTGTGTCTCTGATAGGCAGCATATAGGTGGATCCTGTTTTTTAATCCATTCTGCCACTCTCTGTCTCTTTATTGGTGCATTTAGTCCATTTACATTCAACCTAATTATTGATTGGTTTTTTATGTGTTTAGTGCTGCCATTTTGATGTATTTTTTGTGCGTGTGTTATTGATAGTTTCTTTGTTCCACTTAATTTCCTGTGCTGAGTCATTTTTCTTTATGTATTTTCTTTTCATCCTTTTCATTGTTGTTGATTTTGTGTTTGCTGAGTCTTTATGTTTTTCTTGTATTTCATTTTGATGAGTAAGATTGTTAGTTTCCTTTGCAGTTACCTTAATATTTACCCCTATGAAGTCTCTGTTTCCCTATTTTTAGTGTTTTAGCTTTGATTTATTTTTGTGCCTTCCCTATCTGGGTTGATATCTGGTTGCTCTGTCCTGTGTTCTAGTCTTGGGTTGTTATCTGATGTTATTGACTTTCTAATCAGAGGATTACCTTTAGTATTTCTTGTAAGTTTGGTTTGGTTTTTACAAATTCCCTAAACATCTATTTATCTGGAAATGCCCTAATTTTTGCCATCATATTTGAGAGACAGTTTCGCTGGATATATAATTCTTCGCTGGCAATTTTTTTCCTTCAAGGCTTTATATATGTCACCCCATTGTGTTTTTGCCTGCATGGATTCTGCTGAGTAGTATGACCTTAGTCTTCTTGACTTTCCTTTGTAGATGGCTTTTCATTTATCCCCGGCCACTCTTAAAATTCTCTCTTTACCTTTGGTTTTAGCAAGTTTGATTATAAAATGTATTGGTGACTTTCTTTTGGGATGTAACTTGTGTTGGGTTTGACGAGCTTCTTGGATGGATATCTTCTTATCTCATGATATCAGGGAAGTTTTCCACCAAGAAATCTTCAACAATTCTATGTTTTCTCTTACCTCCCTTGTTCTAGTACTCCAATCACTTGTAGGTTATTCCTCTGGATAGAGTGCCACGTAATTCTTAGGGTTTCTTCATTTTGTTAATTCTTTTATCTGATTTTTCCTCAAATAAGTTGGTGTCAAGTGCTTTATCTTCAATCTCATTTATTCTGACTTCCATTGCCTCAGTTCTTTCCTATTGAGTTGTCTAATTCTGAAATTTTATTGTTAATCTTTTGAATTTCTATTTGTTGCCTTTGCATGTATTCTTGCAGCGTGTTAAATTTGTCATTATGTTCTTGTATAATGTTCTTAAGTTCCTCTATTGCTTTGCCTGTATGTTTCTTGGCTTGTTCTTGATTTTGCCTGATCTCCTTCCTGATCTCTTGAAGAGATCTGTATATTAATCTCTTGAATTCTACCTCCAGTAATTCCAAGAAGCTCTCCTCCTCCGGAGGATTTCTTGACACTTTGTTTTGGGCACTTGCCAAAGCCATCATGGTCTACCTCTTTATGTAAGTTGATATTAACTGCTGTCTCCTAGCCATCAATAAATTACATTTATTTATGTTTGCTTACTGTATCCTAGCTTCTTGTTTTGTTTTGTTTTGATATACCCAAATAGACTGCTCATGTGAGCTAGTTTGATTATTGGCACCTTTGAAGCTCCCATGTCCTGTCACCAGGTTGTTAGAGCTGTTACTAAGTATTTGAGCCCAGGAGTCCATTTATTTTCTTGTATGGATTCAGGTCAGGTATCCAGGTAGTTGGTCACCACGTGTGTGGTGCAGGCTCTTTCCTACAGTCCTAGACAGGCAGGGGTGATTGGAGTAGGTACAGGTGTCTGGCTGCAGTAGGGGGTCATGCACTGAGCAAGGCAGAGGGCTGACTACTGCCCCTGAGTGTCTGGGAGGAAACCGTGCCCCTGTTGCCTAGAGTACATAGGTGTGTGGATTTTGTAGCCAGGCTATGGGCACCCAGTGCTGTTGGCTGTAGCATCTGGGAGGCACCACTTACTCTTGGATCCCTGTTGCAGGTGGATAGGTGGCATTGGTGGAGCCACCAGTCCTCATGCCCCTGATGTGGGTAGGTGACAACCCTGCTTAATTGGCAGAGCTGTGTCAAATGTCACAAACCTGCCACTCAACCTTATAGCTGATAAAGTCGAAATTAGGCTTCAGGTATATACCCTGTTGTACTGTGCTAATAAGAACCTACACTATTGAAATGGGCCTACATAGGTCTATGTAGTGGTGAAAGGCATTTAGTGCCTGTGGACCCCTTATGCCTGTGCCTAGGCAAAGGAGCTGTGCCTGCCCTGAGTTCCTGGTTTACAGGAGCTGGCAGATTATTTTTTCCTGTTTGTCAATTTATTCCCTCTCCAAAGCCAAGAGAATGGCTCAGGGCACATGATGTGTCCTGCTTTGCTGAAGCAGACTGGGACTAGGTGCAGAACAGGCAGGGAGCAGGTAAATGGGAGCGAGGTTCTTCCCAAAGGGAGTGTTTTTTGATTCTCAAATCTGTTGAGAATTGAAAGATTATAGAAAAAGCAAGTGTCTTGATTTGACGTACATTCTTAAAATATGGCTCTGGCTGCTATGGGGAGAATAGACCTAGAGGGTAAGACTGGAAGCATGGAGCGCGGTCCAGTTTTGAGGCTATTACAGGCTTGTACCTGTACAAGCAGGTCTTTTTTTTTACCAGGGGGGTAAGCAGTGATCTTGAGAATTGGTTGCATTTGGAGCTATTTTGAAGATAGAGTCAATAGGATTGTGATCCATCTTCACAACCCTCCTGTGAAGGAGGCAGGGTGGGTATCATCCTAAGAACAGAAAGGGATGCCCAGAGCCCAGGAATGGAGGGGGAAGTGAAGGCGCAGCATGTGAGATGTCCAGTTAATGACAGCCAAGCCCTCTTTGGTCTGGAAGCATCTCCCTCAACTCTCGCCCAGGGATCTTTGCATTGGATGCACTGAAACAACCCAGAATGTCTAACCTGAGGCTCCAAACCAGCCACTAACTGCATTGGTTCCTCATTCCTCTCCTGTCAAGATGTCAGGCCAGATGCATCATCTAACACTTTCTGTGTATTTTCCGAATGACATTTACCCAGTAGTGAAAACACAGCATGCCACTTTAATGCAAGATGGTGGAACAAAGGAAGCAACCCCGGGAGAGGCATTTCAAATGACCTCCATTCAGGGAGCCACACAGCTTTTCCCACAGAAAGGCTGACTATGCTTCATGGCAATAAATGTTCTTTGAGCACCTGCTTGCCACCTACTTGTTGGGGTCCAAGCTGTATAGTACAGGCCACTGTGCTCTTAGCCTGGTGGTGGGGAGGCAGATGTAAATAAGAGGCAGAGGGACCTGTTCACCAGGGACTGCAGGGACACAGGACAAGGAGCAAAAGGTGGACTCAGGGATGAGGAAGGGCTCCCCCAGGAAAATGGTCTTCAACTCGTGCCCTGACAACAAGTGAGTTTTGGGATGACAATGATGGGAAATGAGAAAATCGAGCAAAGGCACGAAGGTATGAAATCGCATGGACCTGGGAGCCATCCTGGGTAGGGAGTAGTCTAGCGTGACCTAGCAACAGCAGCTACAGCAGAAAAAACTAATATTTGCTGAGCACTGTGCCAGCCGCTCTTCTAGGAGCTTACAGACATTCACTTAGTCCTCACGATACAGTGAGACAGGTGTTACCACAGCCCCATCATAAGACAAAGGAAACACAACTCAGAGAATGACTTGCCCAAGATCATACAATTAATAAAAGGTGAAACTTGGACTTTTTAAAACAAATTTTTATTAAAATATACATATAGAAAAAAAATCACAAATCCTGTTTACAGCAGGATAAATTATCACTAAGAGAACACACCCAGTAACCACTGCCCAGTTCAAGAAACAGAATCTTACACTTCTGAAAGGAGCTCTGGTGATGCAATGGTTAAGCGCTCAGCTGCTAGCCGAAAGGTGGGCCATTCAAACCCATCAGACACTCCATGGAAGAAAAGACCTGGCGATCTGCTCTTGTAAAGATTACAGCCTAGGAAACCCTCTGGGGCAGCTATACTCTGTCCTATAAGGTCACTATGAATGGGAATCGATGGCACTCAGCAACAACAGTCCTGAGCCCCTCTCATGCTCCTCCTCAACCCGTTCCCTTCCCTCCTCCTCTAGGGTTACCACTATCCTCACTTCTGACTCCCTAGATTAGTGCCTGGAGTTAAGGTTTGCACCCAGGTCTGTGGGCATCCAGAAGCCAGGATTCCTCGTGGGCAGAGTAATGAGTAGATGGGCCTCCCCAGGCTGGCTAGGTCTGTACACAGTTCCCAGGGTTTTTTCCCTAACCCCATCCCATTATGTGACAAGTGGGAGGCAGATGATTTCCCCCTCCATCCAGCCCAGAAGAGTTCCTTCCTGTGCTCAGTGAAGAGGAGACACACTGGGCTGCAGGTCAATGAGGTTTCCCAGAGTTCATCTTTAGGGACATATGGTCTAATGACAAGCATTTGCTTTTCAAGAGAGCAAACGAACAGCCCTGAGCAGTGTCCTGAAATACATTTAACCACATTCTCAAGGCTAAGGGTTTTGATTTTTTCTTCTTTTCAATAATACAAAAAGAACTCTAAAGTCATTGCAAAAGAAAATAAAAAGACTCCAGTTTGTCAGCTGACTCCCTGGCCTGTGTTCTAGTACAAATAGTAATAATAACAAAAATAAGCATGTACTTTGCTAGGTAAGTGATTAGCTTGGGTTACTCTGAAGCCCTAAGTAGCAGAAGCCCCAGCCCATCTACTGCCCCCTCACCACTAATCCTAATTTAGACAAAACTTCAAAACAGAATTTCATGGTTCAGGCTTTGCTGACCCCTCTCTTCTCTGTAAATCTTATTTCTGCCATATCCTTTCCCTCAGGACAAGATCAACCCCTGATATTCTCAGGCAGGTCCTACTCTGCAGACCAGATAGTTCTAACTAGGGTATTATTGGTTGGAAAGAGTTTAGTGTGTTATTCCTCTCTGAAGCAATAGCCCTCTGCTACAAAAGCTGTTATGGGTTTAGGGAGGCATCACCTTAAAGGAGACTTAGGCCATGCCACAGAACCAATTAAAATGAAATGTGGCTGCTTCTAAGTTGAAGAAGTCAACGATCAGTGCATTTAACATACAGATATGGACTATAAAGTCCCAAATGGGATGTTATAAGGGAACGTGAAGCCCAGGCTAGGGGGCCCTGGTAATCATCTGCTGACCAGGGGGACAGTGACATCTAAAGTCTAGATTAGTGGGAAACTGGGCATTTGTAAAGATATCCAGGCAGGGGAGGCGCAAATAACTCAAACTCTGAGATAGGATGACATAGAACAGACAGCAGAGTGTAAGAGTATAGGGTTTAAGCTTTGCAATCAGAAAAACACAGGTTCAAATTTCAGCTTCTCCCTGTATTGCTGACTTGACATAATTAACTTAACCCTCCTAAACCTCAATTCCCTTAATGTAAAGTGGGGTAATATCATCTACCTTGTAAGATTCAAGCGAAGATTGAAGAGCTCAGCTACTAACCAAATAAATGGTGAGCAGTTTGAATCCACCAGTCACTCCTTAGGAACCCTATGTACTCTCTCCTATAGGGTCGCTATGTGTTGGAATTGACAGTAACAGGTTTGGTTTTGGTTTTACAAGTCACTGTGGGAACCCTGGTGGCATAGTGGCTAAGCACTCTGCTAACCCAAAGGCCGGCAGTTTGAACCCACCAGCCACTCTGTGGGAGAAAGATGTGGCAGTCTGCTTCCATAAAGATTTACAGTCTTAGAAACCCTGTGGGGCAGTTCTATTCTGTCATGTAGGGTCGCTATGAGTCAGAATTAACTCGATGGCACTGAGTTTGGTTTTTTTTTTTTCTTTTTTTGGTCACTATGGGATGTGTCGTGGCCAGCATGCACACACACAGAATCTTCCTTTACCTGATTCTCCTGGCTACTACAGCAGCAAACCCCAAAACCAAACCTGTTGCCGTCGATTTGATTCTGACTCATACCTCTCTATAGAGTACCCACTACCCACTGCCCTCGAGTCGATTCCGATTCATAGCAACCCTGTAGGACAGAGTAGAACTTCATAGGGTTTCCAAGCCTGTAATTTTTAGGGAAACATACTGCCACATCTTTCTCCTGCAGAGCAGCTGGTGGGCTCCAATTGGTGATCTTTCTGTTAGCAGCTGAGTGCTTAACTACTGTGCCACCAGAGCTCTTCAACTTTCTAGAGGTGACCATTTATTAGTCCTTTCTCCCTGTGCCCCCCCCACACAAATGCGACCTATAAAAAAACCTCCAGATCTGAACATATCTGGAAGACGTATCCAAGATCTGTATCATAAAATATTAATAGCAAGCCGGACAGAGTTGTTGCTGACTGAGTGATCTTTGCAGAAATAAATAAAACTCTAAATAAAGCAGCAGTCAGTGAACTGATTAGAACCGTCTCAGAGGAAATGCTCTTCTATGACAGCCTTTCCTTTGGTGTGCCCTCCTCAACCAATAGCTTCTCAACACACACACACTAAAAATGTCTGCATAGAAATTTCACTCTACCTGAAGTTTTAAAAACACCACCTGTGATCACATTGATGATGGGTTGTTTTTTAAATAGACCCTGTAGGCCGAGGAACTTACAACCCTCACCGGGGTATTCTTTGGTGCTGTAGGAAGATAGGCCCAGAGCCTTCTCCCAGTCTGTCTCCCTTGTCCCTCTTCCCATGGACAATGGACAATGGTCAGTGCTTTAAGTTTCCCGCCAGCTGGAGAGGAGTTGATCCTTCTCCCTCAAGACTGTATGGGGTTGGACCTCCCAGTGCATTCATCCCATTGTTTTTTGGGTTTTTTTTTTAAAAAAACAATATTTTATTGTGTTTTTAGTGAAAGTTTACACAGCAAGTTAGGTTCCCATTTGACAATTTCTGCACAATTTGTTCAGCAATATTAGCTACATTTTTCATTCTGGTTGTTCCGTTTCCAATGCTCTAGTTTCCTTGTTCCTTATCTTCTTATCTTTGCTTTAGAAATATTGTTGACCTTTTGGTTATCTCGCTGATTTTAAGAAGTGACACTGGCAATCATCATGTGAGCTTGTCTCAGGAGTTAGGGCAGCACCACACTACACCCATATGCCTGACTTCACTCTCGAGCTCTTCTTCCTCAAGGCCCCTGCCTAGGAAAGGAAAAGACTCCCTCCCAAGCCTGAAGCAGATCCCTCCCACTGGGCCTGAGCTGAGAAGCTCCTGCTGCGGAAGGCATCTCCTCTCTGATGCCAAGCTGAGTCATCCCCAGGCACAGTGTTCAGCCCAGCACTTTAATGACACTGCTGTTTTCTTGGCTCTGAGGTGTGTCTCAATCCGGCCTGATATATATCAACCAATTGTGGGTCTCTTCTTCTGGAAAAATTTTCATTCCAATCAATTCAATAAATGCCCGTGTTGAACCCAACCTTCCTAGACTCTGAGAGCATTCTAATCCCTTGTATGTATACAGCACTTTTGAATTTTCAAAGCACTTCAACCTACATCAAAGTACTTTAACCTACATGGAAACCCTGATGGCATAGGCTGCTAACTAGAAGGTCGGCAGTTCAAATCCACCAGGCTTTTCTTCAAAACTCTATGGGGCAGTTCTACTCTGTCTTATAGGGTTGCCAAGAGTCGGAATAGACTCAGTGGCAAGCAGTTTGGGGTTTTTTTTGGCTTTTTAACCTACATTACTCCATTTGAATTTGACACAACCCAGTGAGGTGGAAAGGACCAGTATTGTCATCCCTAAATAAAGTAATCCAGGCTTAGAGAGTGATTGATTCAGGGTGCCACAGTCGATTACAAAGCTGGACCTAGGAGGCGTCTAGTAGGAAGGACTGATGGGAACAAAAAGATACATGAAACAACCTTATGAAGCATCACTCAACCCACCAAGGGGATGAGTGACATGGAATCTGTAGGCTTTTCTACTTACAAGTTGACCAATCTGAGTTCTCCAGGCAGACAACATCAACAGTTCCTCCTTCTTGAGACCCCATAGGTCTAGGAACTGGAATCTTTGTGCACTTTCCACTCCACCTTGTATGAAAGTGACGTCTATACACGAGTGGTCACTGGCCATTTATGAGGTCCTTTTGAGGGTCGGAAGGGCTTGACACAGTACCTGGCGCATGGTCCAAACCAAAAACCAAACGCGTTGCCATCAAGTTGATTCCAACTCATAGCGACCCATAGTAGGTCTTCAAAAATATTTTTGAATTGACTGTCCACCAGCTGTTCTGAAGGTTAATGCCGACCTTGATTGTCCTGTAGCTCACCTCTGCCATCTAGTGGCCAATTCTAAGAGAAACAGACCACAGATGGAGCTGAGTTTCTGAAGCCAGACCTCGTGGCGTGGCCCACAGGTACGCACAATTCATCCTCCGGAACAGAAACACCTCAGACACGGATATCCATGAATCTCTTTAAAAATCATGTACATATCATGCTGTCACAGTTCCTGGCTCCAGAGAAATCAGTCGACAATTTATCTGGCATCAATTTTGTGGATAAGTACTTTGCAGGGGCACATGGAGACATTGGAAAAACACATTTTATAGTTTCTGACCTCCAGGGTAACATCATCCCACAGCCCAGACATCCCAGTACACTTCACACACCTAGAACAATGGAAATTTTGGAACTCCAAGTAACATTTGTTCCTGTAGACAAAGCAGAATTTCTCTGGAGAAACAAAACCAATGAGATACTTCTGTTTCTTTCAGTATTGTGGCTCAGATAACTAGAAAACTCTCCATTAGAAAAAAAAAAAAACCTCTTAATGCTGCATAAAAATACAACAAATGTCCCCCGTAATTGAGCACATAAGAATATAAGGAAATCTCAGAGTAGCCAAGAATAGAAAACATAAGAACAAGACACTGTAGAAAATCTAGAAGCAGATTTGGAAAATAATTTTTCTAAAGGCTAAAAATAAGGTAGACAAAATTAAAAAATAGCAGATTAAACTTTGCTGAAGAGAGAAGTGAATTGGAAATAATTCTGAAGAATGTTGTTAAAATGTAACCTTGAGAGATAAAAAGATGAAAAGAGATTTAGAGGAAATAATTAAAGATCCTACGCACATATAACTGCAGTTCTAGAGGGAGAGAATACAGAGGAAGGTGGGAGGCAATATTAGAAAAGATAATAGCTATGAATTTTCTAGAATAGATAAAACACATAGATTTTGCCAATCAGAAAGCACAAGGCCTAAGTAGGATAAATAAAAATACATCCTTTGCAAGCCGCGAAACATCAAAGACAAAGAGAACCCTTAACAAAAAGACAGAAGGATAATATGTTCAAAATATAGAGAAAATGCACAGCTGAATTATCAAAAAAGAATGAGGGCAAAATTAAGACCCTTTCAAACAAAGAGTGTACCACTAACCACTTTGTGAAAGACTCACTAGGAGGTATGCTTTAGGAAGAAAATTGAATCTACATGATGAAAGATGAAATGGTGAACAAAGTTGTTGTTACTGTTAGGTGCCGTCGAGTCAGTTCCAACCCATAGCGACCCTATACACAGCAGAACGAAACACTGCCCGGTCCTGAGCCATCCTTACAATCATTGTTATGCTTGAGCTCATTGTTGCAGCCACCGTGTCAATCCACCTCGTTGAGGGTCTTCTTCTTTTCCACTGACCCTGTACTCTGCCAAGCATGATGTCCTTCTCCAGGGACTGATCTCTCTTGACAACATGTCCAAAGTGTGTAAGATGCAGTCTCGCCATCCTTGCCTCTAAGGAGCACTCTGGTTGTACTTCTTCCAAGACAGATTTGTTTGTTCTTTTGGCAGTCCATAGTATATTCAATATTCTTTGCCAACACCACAATTCAAAAACGTCAATTCTTCTTCAGTCTTCCTTATTCAGTGTCCAGCTTTCACATGCATGTGATGTGATTGAAAACACCATGGCTTGGGTCAGGCGCACCTTAGTCTTCAAGGTGACATCTTTGCTCTTCAACACTTTAAAGAGGTCCTTTGCAGCAGATTTACCCAGTGCAATGCATCTTTCAATTTCTTGACTCCTTCTTGCATGGCCGTTGATTGTGGGTCCAAGTCAAATGAAATCCTGCACAACTTCAATCTTTTCTCCATTTATCATGATGTTGTTCGTCGTTTCAGTTGTAAGGATTTTTTTTTTCTTTATGCTGAGGTGCAATCCGTACTGAAGGCTGTGGTTTTTGATCTTCATTAGTAAGTGTTTCAAGTCCTCTTCACTTTCAGCAACCAAGGTTGTGTCATCTGCATAACGCAGGTTGTTCATGAGTCTTCCTCCAATCCTGATGCCCTGTTCTTCTTCATATAGTCCAGCTTCTCGGATTATTTGTTCAGCATACAGATTAAATAGGTATGGTTAAAGAATACAACCATGACTTTAAACCAATCGGTATCTCCTTGTTCTGTCCGACCAACTGCCTCTTGATCTATGTAAAGGTTCCTCATGAGCACAATTAAGTGTTCTGGAATCCCCAATCTTGGCAATATTATCCATAATTTGTTATGATCCACACAGTCAAATGCCTTTGCATAGTCAATAAAATGCAGGTAAACATCCTTCTGGTATTCTCTGCTTTCAGCCAGGATCCATCTGACATCAGCAATGATATCCCCGGCTCCACGTCCTCTTCGGTTGGATCATCTTTCTTGGGAATAGGCATAAATATGGATCTCTTCCAGTCAGTTGGGCAGGAAGCTGTCTCCCATATTTCTTAGCATAGACAAGTGAGCATCTCCAGCACTGCATCTGTTTGTTGAAACATCTCAATTGATATTCCATTAATTCCTGGAGCCTTGTTTTTCGCCGATGCCTTCAGTACAGCTTGGACTTCTTCCTTCAGTAGCATCAGTTCCTGATCATATGCCACCTCTTGAAATGGTTGAATATCAACTAATTCTTGTTGGTATAATGACCCTGTGTATTCCTTCCATCTTCTTTTGATGCTTCCTGCGTCGTTCAATATTTTCCCCATGGAATCCTTCACTATTGCACCTCGAGGCTTGAATTTTTTCTTCAGTTCTTTCAGCTTGAGAAACTCTGAGTGTGTTCTTCCCTTTTGGTTTTCCATCCCCAGCTCTTTGTACATGTCATTATAATACTTTACTTTGTCTTCTCGAGAGGCCCTTTGAAATCTTCTGTTCAGTTCTTTTACTTCATCAATTCTTCCTTTTGCTTCAGCTGCTCGACACTCAGGAGCAAGTTTCAGAGTCTCCTCTGACATCCATCTTGGTCTTTTCTTTCTTTCCTGTCTTTGCAGTGACCTCTTGCTTTCTTCATGGGTGATGTCCTTGATGTCATTCCACAACTCCTCTGGTCTGCGGTCACTAGTGTTCAATGCATCAAATCTACTCTTCAGATGGTCTCTAATTCAGGTGGGATATACTCAAGGTCATATTTTGGCTCTCGTGGACTTGCTCTGATTTTCTTCAGTTTCAGCTTGAACTTGCATACGAGCAATTGATGGTCTGTTCCACAGTGGGCCCCTGGCCTTTTTCTGACTGATGATATCGAGCTTTTCCAAAGTCTTTTTCCACAGATGTAGTTAATTTGATTTCTGTGTGTTCCATCTGGCCACGTCCATGTGTATAGTCACCGTTTATGTTGGTGAAAGAAGGTATTTGCCATGAAGAAGTCATTGGTCTTGCAAAATTCTATCATTCGATCTCCGGCATTGTTTCTATCACCAAGGCCATATTTTCCAACTACTGATCCTTCTTCTTTGTTTCCAACTTTCGCATTCCAATCGCCAGTAATTATCAATGCATCTTGATTGCATGTTCAATCAATTTCAGACTGCAGCAGCTGATAAAAATCTTCTATTTCTTTATCTTTGGCCCTAGTGGTTGGTGTGTAAATTTGAATAATAGCTGTATTAACTGGTCTTCCTTGTAGGCATATGGATATTATCCTATCACTGACAGCTTTGTACTTCAGGATTGATCTTGAAACATTCTTTTTAACAATGAATGCAACACCATTCCTCTTCAAGTTGTCATTCCCAGCATAGTAGACTATATGATTGTCTGATTCAAAATGGCCAATACCAGTCCATTTCAGCTCACTAATGCCTAGGATATCGATGTTTATGCATTCCATTTCGCTTTTGACAACCCAGCAGTCTACTTCTGAAAAGCATTAGCCAGTGAAAACCTTATGAATAGCAGCAGCGAACAAAGACATCAGTAAAAATCTCGGTAACTCTAAACAAACTTGACCACATGAAATAATAATAACTAATTTAAGGGCTGTAAAAGCAAGGTGGAGCTAAAATGCTTAGCAACAAGAACATGTCAGATGGACAGGGTGTTCAGAGTTAGAGCTAAGAGGAGTCAGCCATGATCTCAGCACTCAAGAAGCTCCCAGTCTAGGAGAGGAGAAATCTATCTACACATGTCCAGAGACGTGCACGATCGTGCTGGTATCTCTGTGTAAATGACAGATGTGGTGAAAAAGACAACTCCCTGGACGTCTTCCCTTACTTGTTTTTAAAAAGGAACTAGAGGATTCTGGGATTTTCTCCTCTTCTCCATTGATTATCAGTGATTTTCACCTTCTGTTTTATAATCATCCCCCTCGGATTTCTGTGGGATAAATGGAATTTCTGTAGGATAAATGGAGCTGCAGTGTGAATTTCCATCTATTCAATATCATCCCAAACAAAGATTTTGCTTTACAACATTCCTTATTGTCTGATTTGATTTTATTTCCCTTCACCCTGGAATGGTTTTAATAAAATGGCTCATTTTATCCTCCCCCATCCCTTAACCAGCATGTTTTTTTCTGCTATGGGATGACCTCCTTCTCCCATCGCTGAATCCCCTTCAAACCCTTCACCACCCAGAATTTTCCCTCCTTAGCTCTCTATAGCTGTTCTCCTAGCATCACTTCACTGGGCTTTCAGAGAATGTACTCAAAGCCTGGGTCACTCCTGAAGGAGACAAGGACTTTATCTCAAGGCTGGAAAAACACAACCTTTGCCCAAATGCAGTGAGATGGTAGAACCTCCACTAGACCAGCAACTGGCCAAAACCCCGCTCTCTAACTAGCCATGACCTTGGACAAGCTACAACTTCTCTCTGAGCCCCAGTATCACATTTGGAAAAGGATAACATTCCACTGGGGCCCTTGCCCAGCTCTAACATAATTCTAATTGAGTAAGCCCATGTTGTCCAACATGGTAACTATTAACGCAAATGTGGCTATTGAGCACCTGAAATGCGGCCAGTCCTAATGAGATGCACCATGAATGGAAAATAGACATGGAATATCAAAGATTTGTACAAAAAATATGTAAAGTATCTTATAATTTTTATGTTGATTACATGCTGAAATAATGTTTTGGATATATAACATCCAAATAAAATATAATATTAAAATTAATTTCACCTGCTTTTTACTTTTTCAAATGTGGTTCCCAGAACTTTTTGAATTACATTCGTGGTGCTCATTGTGCTTCTCTTGGACAGCACCAGTAGAGATGCCTCACAATAGGCAGTCCAGCACCATTGGCTGGTTCCATGGAGACTAGGCCTGGCTCATTCAAGACACATGGAGTAAAGAGGGGCATCTTTGTTCTACCTTAGTCACCAGGTGGATTTAGAGCAAGTGTTCTTAACCTGAGGTCTCCTGATGCTTAAGGAGTCCTTGGAGAAAATCCAGGTAGTCCATGAACTTGGGTAAGGAAAAAAAAAATCTTTATTTTCACTAGCCTCTAACTGAAATTTTTATAAGGAGCCCTGGTAGAACAACAGTTAAGTATTTGGCTGCTAACCAAAAGGTTGACATTTAGAACACACCCAGCAACTTCATGGGACAAAGACCTAGATTACAGCCTAGAAAACCCTATGGGACAGCTCTACTCTGCCACCTGGGGTCGCTATGCACCAAAATCAATGAGATGGCTCCTAACAACAACTGAAATTTAGCTTTTCATTCTATCATGAATGTAGGCAACAAACCACAGGAAATTTAGCAATACTTGTGACTTTGTTACCAACAGAAAACAATTATTTTCGTAATGCCTTATAGTTGTTGCAGAATCTCAAAATATCATTTATGCTCATTAAAAAAAAAAATTACTTTTTTTTTTTTACTAACACAAAATTGTGGTAGTTTTTAGTCCTGCCACTTGGTGTTGTTACTTGATGTATTAAAAAAATGAAGCATATATACTACTATATCATAGATTTGTTTTTATATTTTGATAATCATATTTCTGTTTTAAAAAACATTTTATTGTGCTTTAGGTGAAAGTTTGCACAGCAAATTAGTTTTTCATTCAATAATTCATACACAAGTTGTTCTGTGACATTGGTTGCAGTCCCCACATGTCAGCATTCTTCCCATTTCTACCCTGGGTTCCCCATTTCCGTTCCAGTTTCCCTGAGCTTTCTTGCCTTCTCAACTTTGCATTGGACATATATTGCCCATTTGGTCCCTTGTAATTCTAAGAAGCACATTCCTCACAGGTATTATTGTTTATTTTATAGGCCTGTCTATTATTTGGCTGAAAGGTGATTTCTGGGAAAGACCAGTTCCAAGTTAGAAGAATGTCTTAGGGCTATAGCCTTGGGGGCTCCTCCAGTCTCTGTCAGACCTATAAGTCTGGGCTTTTTTTATGAATTTGAATTTTGTTCTACATTTTTCACCCACACTTAAGTGGGAGCTTCTGTCATATTCCTGGTCAGAGCTGTTGGTAGCCAGGTATTATCTACTTCTTCTGGTCTCAGGCTAAAGGAGGCTGTGGTTCACGTGAGCCCCTAGTCCTCAATTAATTGCTTCCTTGTGTCTTTGGTTTTCTTCATTCTCCCTTGCTCCAGATGGTGTGAGACCAGAGGACTATCTTGGTTACTCACAAGCTTTTAAGACCCCAGACACTACGCACTGGGATAGTTTCATTCTTCCTTACCAATTTGGATGCCCTTTATATCCCTTCCTTGCCTTATTGCTCTAGCTAGGACTTCCAGTACAATATTGAATTAGAATGGTGATAAATGGCATCATTGTCTGGTTCCCGTTCTCGGGGGAATGCTTTCAGTCTTTCTCCTTTGAGAATAATGTTGGTTACTGGTTTCATATATATGCCCTTAAGTATGTTGAGGAATTTCCCTTCTATTCTTATTTTGCTGAGAGTTTTTATCAGGAAAGGGTACTGGACTTTATCAAATGTCTTTTCTGCATTGATTGAGACAATTATGTGATTCTTTTCCTTTGTTTTATTTATGTGATGTATTATGTTGATTGATTTTCTAATGTTGAAATACCCTTGCATACCTGGTTTGAATCCCACTTGGTCATGATGTGTTTTTTGTTTGTTTTACATACTGTTGGATTCTATTGGCTAGAATTTTTTTGAAAATTTTTATGTCTGTATTCACGGGAATATTGGTCTGTAGTTTTCTTTTTTAGTGGCGTCCTTGCCTAGCTTTGGTGTCAGGGTTGTGCTTCATAGAAAGAATTAGGGAGTATTCCTTTCTTTTCTATGTTCTGGAATAGTTTGAGTAGAATTGGTGCCAACTCTTCTTTGAATGTTTGGTAGAATTCTCTAGTGAAGCTATCTGGGCTGGGTTTCTTTGTTTTTGTCCGGAGTTATTTTTATGACCTCTTCAATTTCTTCTTTTGTTATGGGTCTGTTAAAATGTTCTACCTTAGTTTGTGTTAGTTTGGGTAGGCAGTGTATTTCTAGACATTTATCCATTTCTTCTAGGTTTTCAAATTTGTTGGAGTACAATTTTTCATAATATTCTACTATGATCCTTTTTATCTCAGCTTGTTCTATTTAATGTCACCCATCTCATTTCTTATTTTGGTTATTTGCATTTTCTCATTCTTTACCTTTGTCAGTTTGGCAAATGGTTTGTCAATTGTATTGATCCTTTCAAAGAACCAACTTCTAGTCTTGTTGATTCTTTCTATTGCTTTTCTGTTTCATTTGTTTCTACTCTTATCGGTTATTTCCTTTCTTCTGATGGCTGTGGGATTCTTTCGCTGCTCTTTTTTTATTTGATTGAGTTGTAGGGTTAAGCTATTGACTTTGGCCCTTTTTTTTTTTTTTAAGTGTGCATTTATTGCTGTAAATTCTCCTCTGAGCATCACTTTTGCTCTGTCCCAAAGGTCTTGTTATGTTGTGTTTTCATTCTCATTTGATTCTAGGAATTTTTGTATTTTCTTTTTTAATTTCTTCTATTAGCCAGTGGTTTTTAAGCAAGGTGTTATTCCATTTCCATGTATTTGATTTTTTTCTCTTGTTCTTCCTGTTATTGATTTCTAGTGTTATAGCGTTGTAATCAGAGAAGACACTTTGTATTATTTCGATGTTTTGGTCAGTTGTTTTAGTCATCTTGTCCTGCTTCTTTATATACTTTGATAATATCTGTTGTCTCAGGCATCAAAGGGTTATTTTATTTACTGACTGATTCAATGTTTGTTTACATTCTCTTGATTTTTTTTTTGTTTTTGATATATCTGGGTGGGCTGGGTAGGCATGTTCCACTTGTCACGAGTCTGGTGGCATGGAAGTGCTCACCACGTGTCTCCGGTGGACAGAGTTGCAGCTGGCAGTGTGATCGCCAGTCTCTGTTCACTGGTCTTGGGGGTGGCTAGGGCCGGGCAGGGTGATCATTGGCTGCCACCTGTCATCAGTCCAGAAGCAAGGAAACAGGCAATGGCACTTCCCACGTGGGCAGGGTGGTGGACGTTGTGGGCGAGCAGGGGTACAGGTGTGTTCTCTCCACTGCTCGCTTGGTAAGTGGGTTGGGTGTCAGGTGAACAAGTGTGTGGGAGCACACTCACTGCCACTCACCTGGTGGACAGGCAGGGGTGGTTGGCAGGCAAGCAAGGTCACAAGAGCAAGCTCCCCCCAGTCACTGGGTTGGCAGGCAGGGGTGAGTGGCAGGCAAGCAGAAGCACACTTACTGCCTCTTGTTGGGTGGGCAGGGGTCGTGGTGGACTGGGCTGAGTGTGGAGGGAAAGAGGACTTATATTACAGCCCTTGAGTGGGCAGGGTGGCAGGAGTATGGGGTTTTCCGCTGCTAAGGATCAAGAGGGTGGAGGAAGGGAGAGGGTGCTCCCCTGGTTACCAGAAGTGGGTGCCTGAGTACTTCCCATTGGCTGCAGCCAGCAGTTTGGACCTGTCCCAAACCAAGTACAAGGAGAGGGGACCTGCTCAGAGTCTAGCCAGGTGAGTGATCTCCCACTGACATTCTATGGATCTATTACTTCATGTGCGCCACCTGCCCTAATGGTCAGGGACTGCTGCTGGTGAGTAGTCCTGTCTCTGAATTCTGCCTTCCTCCCTGTTCTGTGGATGCCAGGATCCCTGGAGCTCTCACCCTCCTTCCTGTACTTTCCCTCTTAGATCTGGTTCATGTTCCACTCACCTTGCTTCACTCTGGGGATGTCTATACTGTTTTTCTGTCTCTTACTGGGAATTTCATAAAGTTGCTTTCCTGTGCTTCTTTCTTGGGGTTGATACTGGCTTTGTCTCAAGATGGCCACGCTGTTCCAGGGCAGCTGGCAGGGCACCTCCTCTCCATATCACTCCTCGTTTGCTACATTTGTTCAATTTCTCCTTCTAATTGATGTTTGATTCATTTCTTTATCCTTCTTTTTTGATGTTCAGGGTTCCAGGATTGTTATTAGCATCTGTTTCACCTGGTTTCTCAGGTCTTTGCTGTAGAGGGATGGCATGCTATGTGTGATTAAGCCATCATCTTCGATAACTATATTTTAATATACTTTATTTTCTTTGATGTGTTTTGGGTGTTACTTCATACTTGTAAAAAATTATTCTGAGGGGTCCTTAGATTGCAGACTGCTAAAGGGGTACACAGCACAAAAACGTTAAACCCTAAACAAGAAAGGCGAGGAGTTTCATCAACCCAGGTACGGGTGCATACTGGATGTTGGGGGACACCCACCCTGAAGGGGGCACCAGAATCAGAGCAGACTGCCCACTAAAGACACCTAGTCCTCTGTCCAACCCCCCAGCTGCAGAATGAGAAGAAGTGACATCTGACCTCTTCATTTTGATACCAGGACGTTTAGACATTCACTGTGCTGAGGTCCCAAAAAGCACACCAATAAATTTTGGAGTGAACTTTAACTTTCTATATAATATGTACAAAAAAAAAATCCTTAATCCATCCCTGAGCCAAATCCCATCTCAGAGCCTCATGCCTGGGTGAGGGACAGGGTTGGCATGAGGATCAGAAATGGGTAGGTCTCAGTCATGGGAGGCTCATAGCCTCGAAAACAAGACCAGCTGCCATGGAGTTGGTTCCAACTCACAGTGACAGAGTACAACTGTCCCACAGGGTTTTCAAGGCTGTAAATCCTTATGGGAGCAGACTGCCACATCTTTCTCCCATGGAGTGACTGGTGGGTTTGAACTGATCACCTTTGGGTTAGCGGCCAAGCACTTATCCACTGCATCACCAGGGCTCCTCATAGCCTCAAGAGTGGGCTAAAGCCCTGGAATGGGCTGGGCATGTCAGTAGGGCACAACACTTGGTAATTTTTTCTTAAAGCTGAAAGTCATTTAAACCAAATCTGCATCAAAAAATTCTGGTTTGGTTTTGCTAAACCCCTTTTGGCACCAGCAGAGATTAGTCTGGGGTCAGGGCTGTATCAGTGTACTGTAAAATCTGCCTTAGGGATTCTTTCTCAGAGTCAGATAGCCTCTCCCAGATTCCCTGAGCTGTGGAGAAGAAAAGGCATTTCGGGAACTCCACCTCACCCACACAGCCAAATCAGCACACACAGGGCACAAACACAGCCACCATTAACAAGGCGACTGTTATGCTCAGGCATGAGTCCTGCCACTCTGCCTATAGTCTCACTCAATACTCAACAAGTGAGCAAAGCAGGGCATTATCCCCCAGTTACAGATAAAGATACTGAAGCCAAACAGCCTGCCGAAGACCAAATAGCTAGAAAGCAGTGGAGCCAAGTATTTAATCTAGGTCTTCTTAATTCAAGAGCTATTTCCCCAGGAGGGTGCTTCCCACTTTTAGCTAAGGCCCAGCCAACACTAAAATCCCTGAGAGAAGGTACAATCTCTTTTGCAGAACCAGCTGTGTTGACATGGCACCAACTAACCAAAAGTAATTTTTTAATGTAGTTTCATTGTACACTTATTTTTAAAGAAGAAAACAGAAGCTAGGCAAATGCAAGTTATCCAGGCAAACTCAAATCTTTCTGCTATGTTTAATATTATAACCTTCTATGTAAGTTTTTTAATTAAAGTTATTTCTATATGCCTTGTGTCGTTTGACTTGATTAAAATGCCACCTATTCATGGTATCACCCTTTCCTAAGGCAAAATAAAAAAAAATCATTTGAAGAAAATTTAGGGTGGGGCCAAGATGGTGGAGTAGTTAGATGCTTCTGGTGGTCCCTCTTACACCAAAGACCTCATAAAACAAGTGAAATGATATTTATGACAAGCTCCAAAACCCAGTGCTGTCGAGTATGACAAGCTGGGAGCCCTAAATATCAAAGGCAAATTTAGAAAATGGACTGAGTGGCAGGAGGAAGGAGAGACAGTTCAGGAGCAGAGAGGAGTTGCCGGATATGGATTGCCAGGAACCCTCAGGCACCATTCCCTGGAGCGACCACGGTGGGGCTCTGGATGCACTTTCCTCAGGGAGACACAGATAGCAACACAACCTACTCACACCTCTAGAATTAAAAATCAATGGCAATCTGGCCAAAAACCAACTTCTTGCATGTATTTTGCCATGCCCCCAGCCCCAAAGCCGGCTTCAGTGGCTTTCAATTTCCCTGGGCCTGAGATACGTCCTGCTGAGCATCCTGAGCCATTTTCTTGGCCTTGGAGAAGGAATAAGTTCACAATTGGGGAAAAAATAATCTGCCAGCTCCACTAACTTGGGGAGCTCAGAACAGAAGAGGCTCCTGTCCAGGCATAAATGGTCTGTGGACTTTGAAAACCTTTTCCCCCTGCATGGACCTGTGTGGGCCTATTTCAGGAGAATAGGCCCTTGTTGGCAGACTGCAACTGTTTCAGTTGCGTGGTGGAGAGGCAGATGTTTGATGTTTGACAACAGTTTGCCCATTAAACAGTGTCCTTGCCTACCCACATCAGGGGCCTAAGGACTGGTGGCTCTACTCACATCATCTAACCACCTGTCACAGGGGTCCAAGGATAACTGGTACATCTCAGTCCTTACAACCAAAAGCAATAGGTGCCTTTGGTCCATCTGCAGAACCCACGCACCTGGGTGCTGTAGAGAACAGTGAAACGATTTCCTCACAGACACTCGGCAGACAGTTGTCAACCCACTGCCTTGCTGAGGTTGTGACCGACTGCTACAACCAGTGCTAGTACCTACTCCAATCACCCCTGCCCCTCTAAGACTGTAGGAGAGAGCCTGTACCACACAATTGATGACCAACTATCTGGACACCTGAGCTGAATACATACGAGAAAAGTGAATGAACTCCTAGGCTCATATACCTGATACCAGCTCTAGCCATCTGGTGACAGGGCGTTAGAGCTTCAAAAGCAAAAATAATCAAGCTAGCTCACTCAAGCAGCCTATTTGAGCATATCAAAACAAAACAAAGCAAGAAGCTAGGATACAGTAAGCAAACATAAAATAAACTAATACAATAACTTGTAGATGGCTTGGAAAGAAGAGCCAACATCAAATCACATAAAGAAGCAGACCATGATCACTTCAACAAGCTCTCAAAAGAAAGAATCAAGGGATCTTCTGGATAAAGGTGCCTTCCTGGAATTACCAGATGCAGAAAACAAAAGAATAATATACAGAACTCTTCAAGACATCAGGAAGGAGATCAGGCAAATCACAGAACAAGCCAAGGAACACCAGACAAAACAGTTGAAGAAATTAAAAAGGCTATTCAAGAACATAATGAAAAATTTAATAAGCTGCAAGAATCCATAGAGAGACAGCAATCAGAAATTCAAAAAATTAACAATAAAATTACAGAATTAGACAACTCAATAGAAAGTCAGAGGAGCAGAACTGAGGAAGTGGAAGGCAGAATTAGTGAGATAGTAGATAGAACACTTGGCACCTTATATTCGAAGAAAAATCAGATAAAAGAACTTTTAAAAAATGAAGAAACCCCAAGAATCATGTGAGACTTTATCAAGAGAAATAACCTATGCATTATTGGAGTACCAGAATGGAGAAGGATAACAGAAAATACAGAGAGAGTTGTTGAAGATTTGTTGGCAGAAAACTTCCCTGATATTGTGAAAGATCAGAAGAGATCTATCCAAGATGCTCACTGAACTCCACATAAGGTAGATCTTTAAAAAAAAGTCACCAAGACATATTATAATCAAATTTGCCAAAACCAAAGATAAAGAGAGAATTTTAGGAGCAGCTAGGGATAAACAAAAAGTCACCTACAAGGGAGAGTCAATACGAATAAGCTTGGACTGCTCAGCAGAAACCATGCAGACAAGAAGGCAATGGGATGACTTTCATAAAGTATTGAAGGAAAAACATTGACAGCCAAGAATCATATATCCAGCAAAACTGTCTCGCAAATGTGAAGGGGTAAATTAGGACATTTCCAGATAAACAGAAGTTAAGTGAATTCATAAAAACCAAACTAAAACTACAAGAAATAATAAAGGCAGTTCTCTGGCTAGAAAATCAATAATATCAGATATCAACCCAAGACTAGAACACAAGACAGAACAACCAGATGTCAACCCAAATAGGGAAATCACAAAAATAAATCAAGATAAAAAATGCTCAAAACAGGGAAACAGAGATATCATTATGTAAAAGAAGACAACATTAAAAAAAAAAGGAGGAACTAAGAAATGTAGTCATAAATCTTTCATATGGAGAGGAAGTCAAGGTGATACAAAGAAATAAAAATCAGGTTTAAACTTAGAAAAATAAGGGTAAATATTAAGGTGACCACAAAGGAGACTAACAATCCTAGTCATCAAAATACACTACAAGAAAAAAATAAAGACTCAGAGAAACAAAATCAACAAGAAAAAAGACAGTAAATAACGATAACCCACTCAGCACAAAAAATTAAGTGGGAAAAAGAAACTGTCAACAACATACAAAAAAAGACAGCACTAAATTCACACCTATCCATAATTACGCTGAATGTAAATAGACTAAATGCAGACAGAGAGTGACAGAATGGATTAAACACACACACACACACAATCTGTCTATATGCTGCCTATAAGAGACACACCTTAGACTTAGAGACACAAACAAACTAAAACTCAAAGGATGCAAAAATATATATCAAGCAAACAACAATCAAAAAAGAGCAGGAGTGGCTATATTAATTTTTGACAAATAGATTTTAAAGTTAAATCCACCACAAAGGATAAGGAAGGACACTATGTAATGATTAAAGGGACAATATACCAAGAGGATATAACCATATTAAATATTTATACACCGAATGACAGGGCTGCAAGATACATAAAACAAACTCTAACAGCATTGAAAAGTGAAATAGACAGCTCCACAATAATAGTAGGAGACTTCAACACACCACTTTCAGTGAAGGACGGAACATCCAGAAAGAAGCTCAACAAAGACACGGAAAATCTAAATGCCACAATCAACCAACTTGACCTTATAGACATATACAGAACACTCCAACAAACAGCAGCCAAGTATACTTTCTTTTCTAGTGCACATGGAACATTCTTTAGAATAGACCACATATTAGGTCATAAAGCAAGCCTTAGCTGAATCCAAAACATCAAAATATTACAAACCATCTTCTCTGATCATAAAGCCATAAAAGTAGAAATCAATAACAGAAAAATCAGGGAAAAAAAATCAAACACTTAGAAACTGAACAATACCCTGCTCAAAAACAACTGAATTATAGAAAACATTAAGGATGGAATAAAGAAATTCAGAGAATCCAATGAAAATGAAAACACTTCCTATCAGAACCTTTGGGACACAGGGAAAGCAGTGCTCAGATGTCAATTTATATCAATAAATGCACACATACAAAAAGAAGAAAGGGCCCAAATCAAAGAATTATCCCTACAACTTGAACAAATAGAAAGAGAGCAACAAAAGAAACCCTCAGGCACCAGAAGAAAGCAAATAATAAAAATTAGACCAGAATTAAATGAGATAGAGAACAGAAAAACAATTGAAAGAGTTAAAAAGACCAAAAACTGGTTCTTTGAAAAAATTAACAAAATTGATAACCCACTGGCCAAACTGACAAAAGAAAAACAGGAGAGGAAGCAAGTAACCCGAATAAGAAATAAAATAGATGATATTACAACAGACCCAACTGAAATTAAAAGAATCATATCATATTACCACAAAAAATTGTACTCTAAAAAATTTGAAAACCTAGAAGAAATGGATAAATTTCTAGAAACAAACTACCTACCTAAACTAACACAAACAGAGGTAGAACAACTAAATAAAGCCTAACAAAATAAGAGATTGAAAAGGTAATTTAAAAAAAAAAATTTTTTTTAAACTCCCAACAAAAAAAAAAATCCCTGGCCCGGACGACTTCACTGGAGAGTTCTACCAAACTTTCAGAGAACAGTTAACGTCACTACTACTAAAGGTATTTCAGAGCACAGAAAAAGGATGGAACACTCTTAAACTTATTTTATGAAGCTAGCATATCCCTGATACCAAAACCAGCTGAAGACACCACAAAAAAGAAAATTACAGAGCTATATCCCTCAAGAACTTAGATGCAAAAATCTTCAACAAAATTCTAGCCAATAGAATTCAACAACATATCTAAACAAATAACTCACCGTGACCAAGTGGGATTCATACGAGGTATGCAGGGATGGTTCAACATTAGAAAAACAATTAATGTAATCCATCATATAAATAAAACAAAAGACAAGAACCACATGCTCTTATCGGTTGATACAGAAAAGACATTTGACGAAGTTCGACACCCTTTCATGATAAAAACTCTCAGCAAAATAGGAATAGAAGGAAAATTCCTCAACATAATAAAGGGCATTTATAGCCAACACATCCTAAATGGAGAGAGTCTGAAAGCATTCCCCTTGAGATTGGGAACCAGACAAGGATGCCATTTATCACCACTCTTATTCAACATTGTGCTGGAGGTCGTAGCAGAGCAATTAGGTTAGATAAAGATATAAAGGGCATCCAGATTGGTAAGGAAGAAGTAAAAGTATCTTTATTTGCAGATGACATGATCTTCTACATAGAAAACCCTCAAGATAACTACTGAAGCTAATAGAAGAGTTCAGCAGAGTATCAGAATACAAAATAAACATACAAAAATAAGTTGGATTCCTCTACAGCAACAAAAAGAACATCGAAGAGGAAATCACCAAATCAATACCATTTACAGTAGCCCCCAAGAAAATAAAATACTTAGGAATAAATCTTACCAGAGATGTAAAAGACCTATACAAAGAAAACTACAAGACACTAGTGTAAGAAATCAAAAAAGACCTACATAAGTGGAAAAACATACCTTGCTCATGGAAAGAAGACTCTACATTGTAAAAATGTCTGTTCTACCAAAAACGATCTATAGATACAATGCAATTCCAATCCAAATTCTAACGACATTTTTTAATGAGATGGAGAAACAAATCACCAACTTATATGGAAGGGAAAGAGGCCCGGGATAAGTAGAGCATTACTGAAAAAGAACAACAAAGTGGGAGGCCTTACTCTACCTGATTTTAGAACCTATTTTTATACCACCACGGTAGTCAAAACAGCCTGGTACTGGTACAACAACAGATATATAGACCAATGGAACAGAACTGAGAATCCAGACATAAATCCTTCCACATACGAGCAGCTGATATTTGACAAAGACCCAAAGTCCATTAAATAGGGAAAAGACAGCCTCTTTAACAAAAATAAATTTTTATTATTTTTTTATCAAATGGTGGCTATCCATCTGCAAAAAATGAAAGAAGACCCATACCTCACACCATGCACAAAAACTAACTCAAAATGGACCAAAGACCTAAATACAAAATCTAAAGCAAAAAAGATCATGGAAGAAAAATTAGGGACAACATTAGCAGCCCTAATACACGTTGTAAACAGTATACAAAACATTACTAACAATGTGGAAGAGAAACTAGATATTCACACAATGGAATACTACACAATGATAAAGAACAATGAAGAACCCAAGAAACATTTCATTACATGGAAGAATCTGGAAGGCATTATGCTGAGTGAAATTTGTCAGTTGCAAAAGGACAAATATTATATGAGACCACTATTATAAGAACTCAAGAAATAGTTTAAACAGAGAAGAAAACATTCTTTGATGGTTATGAGTGGGGGGAGGGAGGGGGTATTCACTAATTAGAGTAGACAAGGACAATTTTAGGTGAAGGGGTAGACGACAGGCAATACTGGAACGGTCAGCACGACTGGACTAAACCAAAAGCAAAGAAGTTTCCTGAATTAACTGAATGCTTCAAAGGCCAGCATAGCAGGGGCAGGGAATCGGGGACCATGGTTTCAGGGGACATCTAGGTCAATTGGCATAATAAAATCTATTAAGAAAACATTCTGCATCCCACTTTGAAGAGTGGTGTCCGGGGTCTTAAATGCTAGCAAGCAGCAATCTAAGATGCATCAGTGGTCTCAACCCCCCTGGAGCAGAGGAGAATGAAGAACACCAAGGACACAAGGTAATTATGAGCGCAAGAGACAGAAAGGACCACATAAACCAGAGACTACGACCAAAGACTGGCCTGACAGGGAACATAAGAGAGAACCCCTGAGAGAACAGAAGAGCAGTGGGATACAGACCTCAAATTCTCTTAAAAAGACCAGACTTAATGGTGTGAATGAGACTAGAAGGACCCCGGAGGTCATGGTCCCCAGACCTTCTGTTAGCCCAAGATAGGAACCATTCCTAAACCCACCTCTTCAGTCGGGGATTGGGCTGGACTATAGGATAGAAAATGATACTGGTGAAGAGTGAGCTTCTTGGATCAAGTAAACACACGAGCAACTCCTGTCTGGAGGGGAGATGAGAAGGCAGAGGGGGTCAAAACCTGGCTGAATGGACACGAAACTAGAGGGTGGAGAGAAGGAGTGTGCTGTCTCATTAGGGATAGAGCAACTAGGAGTCTATAGCAAGGTGTATATAAATTTTTCTATGAGAGACTGACTTGATTTGTAAACTTTTAAAGCACAATAAAAATTTTAAAAAAGAAGAAAATTTACCTGTATAGTGCTAGAAGAAAAAAAAAAAAAGCAAATTCTAGTCTGTGCTTAAGTATTAACACTCTTATTTCTCAACTTTTATTTCTTAAAAGTAACTTAAAAAAAACAAAAGATCACTGTTGTCGAGTTGGTTTTGACTCACAGAGAGACCCTAAAGGATGCAGTAGAACTGCCCATAGGGCTGTCAAGGCTGTAATCTTAATGGAAGTAGGTTGCTACATCTTAATCCCTCGTGGTAACCTAAAGAAGTTTAATGACATTGGTACTGTTATTCCTTATCATTTTTTTTTTACACAGCAAGAATATTTATAAGAATGAATTGCCTGATACATATCTGTTGTCTAAATTTAATAACCAAATGTGATTTTTAAAAAGTGTTTCACTCTCTGTCCATGTGTGCTCTCCTTCCACCAACCAAGCATTATTACCCAGGTCCTTCTCCCAGTAGCTGCCAAAAAGAATCAACCTAAGAGCAGAGACCCATTCCAATTTTTGCTGATCCTGCCATCATCTGCACCTGTAGAAGCTCCAAGAAGAGATGCAGAAGAAGGTTTTTTTTGTTTGTTTTTTTTAAGCCTTAATCCAGTCCACTGAAGACCTAGCACCCAGCAAATAGGATGTGAACCAAGATACTTTGCCTCTGAGCCCCAGTTTCCTTATCTGTGAAATGAGGGGCTAGGACTTAAATGGTTTCAGACTATCCTGAGAATTCTCAAGGGAGAGGCTAGGGAAGAGGCTTTAGACCCAAGTCTCTGCAGAGCAACTTCTGCTGAGACAAATGCCTGCTGAGCTTGATCACAACAGCCAGCCTAGGGGGGTTATCTGGGTCTATACACTGTTCTCCCCTCTGACCTGCATAATTGGAGTATTCTTTTAACTCCAGAGGAATGGAAGACAGCCTTGGAAAGGCACGCCAAGAGGCTGACAGTTTGCATAACCTCAACCTTCAAAATGGTATTAGACTTTCTGGCAGCCCAAGCTGTGCCTGCAGTAGATCCACACTGGGACCCAAATGATCGGCTGAAGGCAGGACAGCTAGAACACTGTAAAAACTGTTTGACAGCAAGGGGCCCCAAAACAGAAGAGCCTTAGGAAAGATCAGGCCCCAAGGAAAATCCCTCCAGCTTCCTAGAATGGGTATATGAGGCATACAGCATGGCAGGTTACTGATATAAACCTTGAAGACCCAGGGAATGCCAGGTTAATAAATATGACCTTCTTCAGCCAGAGTGCCCCCTACATCAGGAAAAAACTTCAAAAGTTAGAAGGAAGTCTATGAATGAATACTTCATGACTTGCTGAGATTGCCATTAAGGTCTTCAATAATTGGAATCAGGTACAAGGAAAAAGTCCATACTCCTGGCAGCAGCTCTCAGACATAACCAACCCTCCCCCAGGCAGACCTCATGTAGGGTAAGTCTTCATGGGTCCCTAAAGGGCCGGTAGCCAACCCAAGGGTCCCTAAAGCTAGGCCCCCAGACAGTGTACCTATTGCAAACAACAAGGCCGCTGGAAATGAGATTGCCCCGTGCAGCCAACCCAGTCCAAGCAGGAAACCCATAACACAGCTCCCACAGCAGCCAATGACTCGGACTGACAGAGCCCAAGGGCCCAGGGGCTCCCCTGCAACCCAGAGCCCCGGGTTGCAATAACAGAGGGAGGACAACTTACTGAATTCTTAGTGGACACAGGCACAACCTACTTAGTTTTAAACACCCTGAAGAGCTCACTGTCTAAAAGAAACATGACCATTACTGGAGTGTTAGGAAAACTTAACAATAAACCATTCCTTCAACCAATGAACTGTCAAGTCAGAGGCATGGAATTGACTCATAGTTTCTTGTATGTACCTGAATGTCTTATCCCCCTTTTGGGAAGGAATTTGTTAACCAAGTTAAATGCTCAAGAATGAGGTTCTTGCCTCTCACTGGTCAAGAATGAGCAGGTAAAGCACATATTTTTCCACACAAGCAAAGCTTTATTGAAGAGGCTTGCAAGCGGAGATGAGGAGAGCCTACAGCAACGCTTACCCTTATCTCCCAGAACAAAAGACGGACCTGAGTTTTTAAAAGTTCTTGGGCAGGAAAACATTCGTGTTTATTCACAGGCACAGGCGGGGATATGTTAACTAAGGTGCATGCAGCTTTCCAAGACAGCTCTTGTCCCGGAGGCCTCTGGGATTCATAACAGGACTTATTATGGGGTGTCACATCTGCACAGTCTCTAGCTCCCCAGGGTTCAATTCCCCTCACTGCCCCTGGTGGAAGGTCACACAGCGATCACAGGTGGATGTTCTGCGCACGTGCCTGGGCCTGGCTTTCTCCAGCTGCTTCTGAAAGGCAACACTAAAGAAGTTTGCAGGCTACTTTTAGATACCCTGCCCCATTGTTCTGGGGAATAGCTTTGTTCCTGCACCCTGGCTCATTTCTTGTTACTTTGTTTGCAAATTTGGGGGCCCCTCTGTCTTACTAAAACTCTAGGTTCCAAACTCAACCCCCTATTACCTCCCTGGTAGTATAGCCTATTTCTCTTTTACTTGCTTCTCCTCTAACCACACAGTCTCTTTGCTATTTCTCAAACAGGCACCCCTCCAATCTCAGGGCCTTTGCTCTCTGTCTTAGGAGGATCCCACCTTAGGAACTAAGACTCAGTATTGCTGGACAGTTTTACCACAAGTGGTGAAGAATAGCCCCACTTTCTTTGGGGAGGTACTCGTCATAGACCTCCAGGACTTACACCTAGAGAAGGGCACAGTTCTCCAGTATGTAGATATTTTAATTGCCAGTCCCACCAAAGAGCTCTCTGACAAGAACGCAGTCACACTACTGAACTTCCTAGGAGGCCGGGGTTTCAAGGTCTCACAGAAAAAGCCCAGATCTCCACCACTAAGGCAAAACACCTGTGGTTCAAAATATCACAAGGGAAAAGGGAGTTGCTACCTGACCGGAAAGAAGGCATTGCCTAAGTAGCTTCCCCAACCACTAAGAGACAGTTACGAGGGTTCCTTGGAATGGCTGGGTTCCGTAAAATCTGGATTCCCAATTTTGGTCTCATCGCAAAACATTTACACCAGGCTGTCCAAGAGAGCAATTCTGAACCCTTGGAATGGACACCAGAATGTCGATTAGCCTTCCTACAAATCAAGGATAAGCTGATGCCCACCCCCACCCTAAAATTACCAGACCTCAAGAAACCTTTGGAGCTGTTCACTCATGAGAGGCAGGGCATTTCCCTATGGGTACTCAGACCCTGGGGCCATGGAAGCAACCAGTTGCGTACTCGTCTAAACTGCTAGTCCTTGTGGCCCGGCTGGCCCACCTGTCTCCAGGCAGTTGCAGCAACATGTGAACTCCTGGTGGAGGCTGGAAGTTCACTCTTGGCCAACCTCCACTCTTAATCCTGCAACGCTGTTACCCACATTGAAAGACAGAAAACTCAAGCATGACTGTGTCCTGGTAATTGAAGAAGTGTATTCCAGCAAACTTGACCTGTCTGACCAGCCTCTAACTGACCCCGATTTAGAACTGTTCACAGATTGAAGCAGCTTTGTAGAACAAGGAGTTGGAAAACTGGCTATGCCATGGTTACCCTGTATGAGATATGTTTCCCTAGCTAATCAAACTGGTTAAAGGGCCTAATCTACAAAAGGCTATTCAGAAAATAGTGCAACGACGTGTCACCTGTGCAAAGAACAAACCAAAAACAGGCCCACCACCTATGCCTGGGGTATAACCCCGTGAGACTGGACCCAGAGAGGACTGGCAAGTAGACCACTATTAAACCAACAGCTACAGGAGGTTTCAAATATCTCTTAGTGTTTGTAGACACTTTACTGGATGGGTAGAATCCTTCCCCTGTCAAACAGAAAAGGCATCAGAGGTAAGCAAATCTCTTCTTAATGAAATTATTCCTAGATTTGGCCTACTTTATTCAGTTCAAAGCAGTAATGGAGAAGCCTTTGTATCTAAGGTTAGCCAAGAAGTTTCAGGGGATTTAGGAATCTGGTGGAAGCTGCAAGCTTTCTGGAGGCCACAGTTGACTAGAGAAACAGAAGATGCACCACACCTTAAAGAAGGCATTAGCTAAGCTCTGCCAAGAGACCAACTTGCCTGGGTCAAACTGCTACACACTGCCCTGTTGAGAGTCCAAGTGGCCCCTAGAAGCAGCCTCCAACTGAGCCCCTATGAAATGCTGTATGGGGGACCTTTCCTTAAGGCAGCCTGAGGATGTAGTGCTTCAGATGATCCTCAAGTAGTCCAGGAACTTAGTGTTTCCAGGTATCTGAGGTCACTATATGTAACTCGGAAAGCTTATCATTATATGTCCAGTCATATGTTCTTTCCCACAGATACCCTTCTTCATCCTTTCACCCTAGGAAACCTAGTTCTCATAAAGAAGTAGGAAGACCATCATCCTGGCAGCCAGCTTCAACCCAAGCGGACCAGTCCTTACGAAGTTCTGCTAGTCACCCACTTAGTGAAGGTAGCCAGAGCCAAACCTTGGATCCACTACACCAGGGTGAAGTATGTGTCCATAGATCCAGATATGCCTTTAAACGCTTCCCCTAGAGGAATGGGTCACCAAAGTGCAGACTACAAAGACAGCCAAACCTCCCAAACCAGAGTGGGAGAGCCACTAGAAGACTTAAGACTACTCTTTAAGAAACAGCCTATAGAAAAGTAACCCTTTTCCACCTTAACTCTTCTTTGCCTACTACCCCCAGGAGCTAATCATTCCCTGTCTGTTCCTAGGTCCCTAAACACTCCACACCATGTCAGAAGGAAGTAGCCAGTTGAGTCACCAACCCTTATCCATTAAATTTAAGGAGTTGCTACAACTCAAGTGAGGATTGTAACCTAACATTACTAATGCCAGTAAAGTTCTATTAGTCCTTAAACTAGCCCAAACCAGATTTGACCTGCTCCACATGCGCAGCAGGGCCAGCTGTGACCATTAATTGACTTCAACAAAGAACGCAGCAACAGGACGAATGAATCAGAAGGAAAATCATCACCCGGGCCATATTTTGAAGCAGATTTCTGACAAGAACCACATCACCTCCTGTTTCCTGGCCACTTTCTAGAGTTTTCCCTCCCCAGAACACCTGTGTGGCTGCCATTTTGCTGCCCAAATCACATACAAACCCTGCTTCCCCATAGCTTGGGTAGCCAGATCTGAGGAACTTCTTCCTGGCTCTTTGCTCATTGCAATAACGCTACTTTCTCCTTCTCAAAGAATGGTGTCATGGATTGAATCATGTCCTCCAAAAAATGTGTGCGTCAGTATGGCTGGGCCTGGATTCCCAGTATTGAGTGATTTTCCTATATGTTGTAAACTCTGCCTCTGTGGTGTTAATGAGGGAGAATGGGTGACAGTTGTGTTAGTGAGGGAGGGCTCAATCTACAAGATTGGATTGTGTCTTGAGGCAATCTCTTGAGATATAAAAGACGCAGGTCAGCAGAGAGACGGGGGACCTCATACCACCAAGAAAGCAGTGCCGGGAGCAGAGTGCTTCTCTTGGACCTGGGGGCCCTGTGCAGAGAAGCTCCTAGTCTGGGGGAAGATTGATGAGAAGGCCAACAGAGAGAGAAAGCCTTCCCCTGGAACTGATGCCCTGAATTTGGACTCTTAGCCTACTTCACTGTGAGGAAATAAACTTCTCTTTGTTAAAGCCATCGACTTGTGGTATTTCTATTATAGCAGCACTAAATGACTAAGACAACCAGTGTCCAGATAATTGGCCAGTCTGAGCGTTTCAGACAAGGACCCACCTCTCCAGGTTCGGTAACACCATGGCACGCTGCCTATGTGTGAGCTCCTGGAAGTCATGGCTGGATATCTTGTGCCCCTGGAGGCCTGAGGAATGTTGGTATGGGGATATGGATGTCCAGTGTCACATGTGCAGGAGGGAGGCCTGAGTCCCATGTCTGGCTGGCTATGGGGCTTTTCGACTTTTGGCACCATCCCTGTTCTTTGGCCTGTGCTCCCATTAATGTGTTCACTCCAACTACATTTCTCTTCCCATTGCTAGCATTGCTCTTCCACCCATTATCTATGCCTGTATATGACCATTAAAGTACTTGACAGCAGTGCCTAGGGTCCTAGGTATTAAGGCTCAGGCTGAGTTTGTGTTTTGCCCTAGGGAATTTCTCCAATGCTTGAAGTCCCAAGTGATTATACATGGGCAGTGGTGGACTTTATTCCAGGTCACCTCAGAGGTCTGTGTGAGGCTAGGCAGGCCAGGATACTGTTAGGTGGGACTAGGCAGAAAAAATTCACATCTACCCATGAGACGTCTCTCCTGAGTCTGGAGATCACAATCTGGGTCTCCATCATTTCATCTCAGCACACCCCTGGCGTGCACCCATAAACTCTGCCTTTCTAGATGAATGCCACATTCACCTAGGTCCCACAGCATGCCACGCAGCCAGGGGCAGGATTGGCAACGTCAAGCAAAATACCTGTTTGCATTTTTTTGCCGTCTGCTTGTCCACAGCCTAGCCTGGCACACTGCATATGTGTGAGGTCCTGGAAGCTAGGGTCAGGAAACTTGTGCCCCTGGAGGCCTGAGGAGTGTTGATGTGGGGATATGGATGACCAGTGTCGCAGGTGTAGGAGGAAGCCTTGGGCCCTAGACTGGCTGACTATGGGGCTCTACAATTCCTGGCACCATCCCTGGTCTTTGGCCTGTGCTCCCGTGAATGTGTGCACTCCAGCTACATTTCTCTTCCCATCACTCTGATTCTGCCCCCACCCATTATCTAAGTTTGGAGATGCCATTGTAGCAGTGACAGCAGTGCCACAGGTCTCTAGATATCAAGGCTCAAGCTGACCTTGGCTCTCTTCTGCCCCAGGCAATGGCCCCAATGCTTAAGAACCCAGATGTTTACACGTGGGCCTTGGAGTACTGTATTCCTGATCCACTTAGCGGTCTGGATGACAGTAGGCAGGCCAGGTTAATGGTGGGTGGGCAGGGCTAAAGTTTCTTTACCATCACCATGGAGACAGCCTCAGGAAACAGTGGGCGGAGGCCACAGTGGGGCCAGGTCAGAAGTATTGAGCCAATCAGAGAGATCTGGCCAGTCTGGCTGATTCCCCACGGACCTTCTTGTTGGCCTACCACACTTAGCAGCTACTTCTGGCTATGACCACCGGAATTCAGCATGCCCAGTTAAACGCTTCACAGAGGGGAGCCCCTGATGTCAAGAGATTCAAGGCACTGGATGAGTGGGCCGGGTACCACTTTTCCACTCGCTCAAGGAGGTCAGCAGGCAAGGTATACCCGCTCAGCATCTATTCTCTCTCTCTTTGTCAGTTCTGTGACATCTCTTAATTATACTCCTGAGAAATATCACAAAGAGAGAAGGACAGAGACAGCCTAGAGCTGGAAGGAGGAACGACTCTGGAGGTATTGGTTGCCCATGGGCAGAGAATGTTAGGTAGCCCATCTGGATGGTCTTCAAAGTCTGGAGACTGATGGGTGAACAACATTCCGGGAGGGCAGGTCCTGGGAGGTAGAGCTTGTGTGCAGAAGGGAGCCACTCCAGCAACTGCTCCTTTGGCTGATACTTTGTATCCAGAAACCCCTCCAACTGGACTAGGCAGAAAAAATTCACACATACCCATAAGAGGCCTCTCCTGAGTCTGGAGATCACAATCTGGCCTCCACCATTTCATCTTCTCAGCATGAACCTGGTGTGCACCCACCTAGGACATACAGCATGCCACTCAACCAAGGGCAGGGCTGGCAACGTAAGTGAAACCCCCATTTGCACTTTTTTGCCAAATGTTTGTCCACAGCCTAGCCTGGCACACTGCATACCTGTGAACTCCTGGAAGCCAGGGATGGAAATCCTGTGCCCCTAGAGACCTTAGGAGTATTGATGTGGGTATATGGATGACCAGTGTCCCATGTGCAGTAGGGAGCTTTGGGCCCCAGTCTGCCTGTAATGGGGCTCTACAAATCCTGGTACCATCCCTTGTCTTTGGCCTGTGCTCCTGTGAATGTGTGCACTCCAGCTACATTTCTCTTCCCATCACTCTGATTCTGCCTCCACCTGTTATCTAAGTTTGGAAGTGACCATTGTAGCAGTGACAGCAGTGCCACAGGTCTCTAGATATTGATGCTCAGGCTGACCTTAGCTGTCTTCTACCCCAGGAAATGGCCTCATGGCAAATTTTATTCCTGATCAACTCAGAGGTCAGAGTGAGGATAAGCAGGCCAGGTTAATAGTGAGTGGCTGGTGCTAAGGCTTGTTTACCATCACCATGGAAACAGCCTCTAGAAACAGTGAGTGGAGCTCCCAATGGGACCTGGTCAGAAGTATCGAGCCAATAATAGATCTGGCCACCCTGGCTGATTCCCCAGGGCCCCTCTTGTTGGCATATGAGACTTAGTAGCTACTTCTGGCTCTGGCCACAGGAATTCAGCATGCCCAGGGAAAAGCTTCACAGAGGCTAGCCCCTGATATTGACAGGTTCAAGGCACTGGGTTAGCAGACCAGATACCTCTTTTCCACTTACTCAAGGACATGGATAGGCAAGGCCCCAGGCACCGTCTATTCTCTCTCTCTTCTTGTGTGTTTGTACTCCTGAAATATCACAAAAAGGAGAGCAGGAGAGATAGAGCTTAGAGCTGGAAGGAGGAATGACTCTGGTGGTATTGGTTGCCCATGGGCAGAGAGTGGTAGGTAGTCCATGTGGATAGTCTTCAGGGTCTGGAGCCTGATGGGGAAGAGACACTCCAGGAAGGTGTATACCCTGGACAGGTGGAGCTTGTGTGCAGATGGGAGCCACTCCAGTGACTGCTCCATGCACTGATACTTTGTATCCAGAAACTGCTCCACGTGGCCTAGGCAGAAAAAAATCACACATACCTGTGAGAGACCTCTTTTGCCTCTGGAGATAATATCTGGTCTCCATCATTTCATATTCTCAGCATACACCTGGAGTTCGCCCATGAACTCTGCCTTCCTAGATAAATGCCATATTCACACAGGAGTCACAGCATACCACTCAGACAAAGGCAGGACTGGCAACATCAAGTGTCATGCCCATTTGCATTTTTTGCTGTCTGCTTGTTTGAAGCCTAATATGGCACACTGCATATGTGTGAGCTCCTAGAAGCCAAGGCCAGAAAACCTGTGCCCCTGGAGGGCTGAGAGGTGCTGATGTGGGGATATGGATCATCATTTTTCCATCTGCAGACTGGAGCCTTGCTCCCCAGTCTGACTGGCTAGGGGGGTCTATGACTCCTGGCACCGTCCCTGGTCTTCAGCCTGTGCTCCTGTTGACTATGTGCACTCCAGCTACATTTCTCTTCCCAACAATCTGATTCTGCCTCTACCCATTATCTGAGTTTGGAGGTGAACATTGTAGCAATGACGGCAGTCCCACAGGTCTCTAGATATTGATGCTCAAGCTGACCTTGGCTGTCTTCTGCCCCAGTTAATGGCCCCAGTGCTTAAAGTCCCAGATGATAAACATGTGGGCCGTAGTGAACTTTATTCTTGACCACCTCAGAGGTCTGAGTGGAGGTAGGTAGGCCAGGCTGATGGTAGATGGGTGAGGCCAAGGCTTGTTTACCATCACCATGGAGACAGACCCCAGAAACAATGGGTGGAGATTCTGATGGGGCCGGGTCAGAAGTATTGAGCCAATAGGAGGGATCTGGCCAGCCTGGCCAATTCCCCGGGTCCCCTCTTGCTTGCCTATGAGACTTAGCAGGCACTTCTGACTGTGGCCATAGAAATTCAGCATACCCAGGGGAAAGGTTCTCACAGGGAACCCCTTGATGTCAAGAGGTTCAAGGCATTGGGTGAACAGGCCAGGTACTTCTTTTTCACTTACTCGAGGCAATGGCCCTAACTTTTAGGGTCCAGATAATACACATGGGATGTGGCAGACTTCCTCTCGAAAGCCTCTAAAATCCTGGCAGCTTAATGTACTTGAATTGGAGAAACTTTACGTTGTTCTCTCATTCAGAGAATGTATAAGACACATTCCTGGGTGTATAGGCACAATGTTTTTGAAAAACAGATAAAATCCTCTGATTTAATCAATTAGAATGAGAAAAAGTGTATTTTGGTTTCCCTTTTACGCAATGAATTCAGAAAATGCACGTTCTCTTAACACAAGGTTTCCTTAGCAAATCTGTATTGCTATTGCTGTCCTATACTTGAACAGGAGAACCTGTGCTTGTTTTCTTCATTCAAAGATTCTGTAAGGCACGATCACATCCTGGCAACACAGGGTACATAGTTAAAACATCTAAAACCCTGGAGGCTTCACATGCTTGAAAGGGAGAAACTTTACATTCTTTTCCCATTCCAAGAATGTATAAGAAAAGTTCTCAGACATGTACACTCAGTGTTTTTTAACAATAGATAAAACACTCTGATCTAATCAGCTAGAATGACAGAAACTGTATTTTGGTCACTCTTTCATGCAGTGAATTGGGAACACCAAGATTCTGGTAACACAAAGTTTCCTTGGCAAAAATAAGTGTTTTTGCCACCCTGTACTACAGCTGGAGAAATACTGCATTGTTTCCTTCTCCAGAGAATGTAAAAGGCACATTCAAGTCCCGTTAACCCAAACTTCCTCTTTAAAGCATCTAAAGCCCTGGCAGCTTAACATACTTGATTAGGAGAAACTTCACATTCTTTTTCCAGTAAGAGAATGTATAAGAACTGTTCAGATTCCAGTTGAATAGATCAGAGTGTTTTATCTGTTGTTAAAATACACTGTGTACACATCTGAGAAGCTCTCCTATACGTTCTATGAATGGGAAAAAATTTTTAAGTTTCTCTTATTCAAGTACGTTAAGCCACCAGGGTTTTAGATGCTTTCAATAAAAAGTTTAAGTTAACAGGACTTGAATGTGCCTTTCACATTCTCTGAAGGAGAAAACAATGCAAAGTGTTCTCCCATTCAAGCACAGGATGGCAAAAGCAATATAGTTGTGCTAAGTATACCTTGTGTTACTAGAACTTGAATGTTCCAAGTTCACTGCACAAAAGAGAAACCAAAATACAGTTTCTCTCCTTCTAGCTGATTAGATCAGAGGGTTTTATCTGCTTTTTAAAAACACATGCATATATGTCTGAGAACACTTCTATACATTCTCTTTCTGGTTAAAGAATGTACACTTTCTCCCATTCAAGCATGTGAAGTTTCCAGAGTTGTAGATGTTTTCAATATAAACTTTGGATTACTGGGACATGAATGTGCCTTTCATATTCTCTGCAGGAGAAAACAATGCAGAGTGTTCTCCCATTTAAGCACAGGATGGCAAAAGCAGTATAGTTGTGCTAAGTATACCTTGTGTTACTAGAACTTGAATGTTCTAAGTTCACTGGATGAAAGATGGAAAAACAATGTAGTTGTGCTAAGTAAACCTTGTGTTATTAGAACATGAATGTTACTATCTCACTGCATGAAAGAGTAACCCAAATACAGTTTCTCACATTGTAGTTGATTAAATCAGAGGTTTTTATATATTTTTTAAAAAACCTGTGTATATGCCTGAGAAGGTTTCTTATACATTCTCTTACTTGGAAAAGAATGTAAAGTTTCTCCCATTCAACTGCTTTAAGGCACGAGGATTTTAATGTTTTCAATAGGAAGTTTGACTTAAATGGAGTTGAATGTACTTTTCACATTCTGTGAAGAAGAAAACATTGCAGACATTCTCCCTCTCAAATACAGGACGGTAAAAGCACTTTAGTTTTGCTAAGGAAATCTTGTGTTATGAGAATGCTCATGTTCCCAATTCAGTGCATAAAGGAGTAACCAAAATACAGTTTCTCTCACCCTAGTGGATTACAGCAGAGTGTTTTATCTGTTGTTAAGAAAAAACACTGACTGTACAGGTCTGAGAATATTTCTTACACATTCTCTGAACGGGAAAAGTCAGTAAAGTACCTCTTTCAAGTTCATGAATCTTTCAGGGTTTTCGATGTTTTCAATACGAACTTTGGATTACTGGGACATGAATTTGCCTTTCACATTCTCTGAAAGAAATAAAAATGCAGAATATTCTCCCATTCAAGCACAGGAGGTAAAAATCACTATAGTTGTGCTAAGTAAACCTTGTGTTTCTAGAACGTGAATGTTCCCAATTCACTGCATGAAAGAGTAACCAAAATACAGTTCCTCACATTCTAGTTGATTAGATCAATGGGTTTTATTTGTTTTTATACAACATGTGCCTACATGCCTATAAATATTTCTTATATATTCTCTTACTGAAAAAAGAATGTAAAATTTTTCCCACTGAAGTACGTTAAGCCGTCAGGGTTTTATATCCCTTCAGTAGGAAGTTTGGGTTAATGGGAGTTTAATCTGCCTTTTACATCCTCTGAAGGAGAAAACAATGCAGAGTTTCTCCTGCTCAAGTATACAGTGGCAAAAGTATTTTAATTTTCTAAGGAAAATTTGTGTTACAAAAACGAGCACATTCAAAATTCACTGCATGAGAGAGTAACCAAAATTCAATTTCACTCAAACTAGTTGATTAGATTGGAGTGTTTCATCTGTTGCTAAAAAACACTGTGCGTACACATCTGAAAAGGTTTCTTACACAATCTCTGAATGGAAAAAAATGTAAACTTTCTCCCTTTCAAGTATGTGAAACTTCCAGGGTTTTAGATATTTTCAATAGAACTTTGCATTATCAGGACATGAATGTACCATTTACATTCTCTGAAAGAGAAAACAATGCAGAGTATTCTCACATTCAAGCACCAGAATCAAAAGCAATGTAAGTGTGCCAAGTAAAACTTGTGTTCCTAGAATGTAAATGCTCCCAATTCACTGATGGAAAAATAACCTAAATACAGTTTCTCGCATTCTAGTTGATTAGATCAGAGGGTTTCATCTGTTTTTTAAAAACATGTGTGTAGCCGTCCCGCCGGGATTTTGGCGGACGGGGGCTGAGCGTGAACGCGGTGTTCAGCTCTATATTCTGTGGTGCTACACTCCTAGCTCTCTGATCCCTCCCCCACCCTCCCCAGGCGGCCCCATTAACATCCGAATACCCTGAGCCAGAGGGAGAATTCAGATAGGGATCTGACTGCATTTTTTCTTAGCTGATTACCTGGAAAATCTAGTTTCCCAGTGATGGCTCAGAGACAGCAGTCCATATCAAACCACATAAAGAAACAGACCATGACAGCTTCTCCAAACCCCAAACAAAAGAATCAAAATCTTTCCCAAATGAAGATACAATCCTGGAATTATCAGATACAGAATATAAAAAACTAATTTACAGAATGCTTCAAGACATCACAAACGAAATAACGCAAACTGCAAAAAAAGCCAAGGAACACACTGATAAAACTGTTGAAGAACTCAAAAAGATTATTCAAGAACATAGCGGAAAAATTAATAAGTTGCAAGAATCCATAGACAGACAGCATGTAGAAATCCAAAAGATTAACAATAAAATTACAGAATTAGACAACGCGATAGGAAGTCAGAGGAGCAGACTCGAGCAATTAGAATGCAGACTGGGACATCTGGAGGACCAGGGAATCAACACCAACATAGCTGAAAAAAAAATCAGAGAAAAGAATTAAAAAACATGAAGATACCCTAAGAATCATGTGGGACTCTATCAAGAAGGATAACTTGCGAGTGATTGGAGTCCCAGAACAGGGAGGGGGGACAGAAAACACAGAGAAAATAGTTGAAGAACTCCTGACACAAAACTTCCCTGACATCATGAAAGACGAAAGGATATCTATCCAAGATGCTCATCGAACCCCATTTAAGATTGATCCAAAAAGAAAAACACCAAGACATATTATCATCAAACTTGCCAAAACCAAAGATAAACATAAAATTTTAAAAGCAGCCAGGGAGAAAAGAAAGGTTTCCTTCAAGGGAGAATCAATAAGAATAAGTTCAGACTACTCAGCAGAAACCATGCAGGCAAGAAGGGAATGGGACGACGTATACAGAGCACTGAAGGAGAAAAACTGCCAACCAAGAATCATATATCCAGCAAAACTCTCTCTGAAATATGAAGGAGAAATTAAGATATTTACAGATAAACTCAAGTTTAGAGAATTTGCAAAAACTAAACCAAGACTGCAAGAAATGTTAAAGGAGATTGTTTGGCCTGATGACCAATAATATCAGGTACCACCACAATACAAGGTCACAAAACAGAACGTCCTGATATCAACGCAACTCAAATAGGGAAAGCAGAAAAACAAACAAATTAAGATTAATTCTAAAAAATCAATAAATAAACAAAATAATACACATAACAGGAAATCATGGAAATCAATAGATAAACGATCACAATAATCAAAAAGAGGGACTAAATATAGGAGGCATTGAACTGCCAGATGGAGAGTGATACAAGGCGATATAGAACAATACAAGTTAGGTTTTTACTTAGAAAAATAGGGGTAAATAATAAGGTAACCACAAAAAGGAATATCAACTCCATAACTCAAGAAAAAAGCCAAGAAAAACGTAACGACTCAACTAACATAAAGTTAAACATTATGAAAATGAGGATCTCACAATCTACTAAGAAAAACATCTCAGCACAAAAAAGTAAGTGGAAAAATGAAATGGCCAACAACACACATGAAAAGGCATCAAAATGACAGCACTAAAAACTTATTTATCTATAATTACGCTGAATGTAAATGGACTAAATGCACCAATAAAGAGACAGAGAGTCACGGACTGGATAAAGAAACACGATCCATCTATATGCTGCCTACAAGAAACACACCTTAGACTTAGAGATACAAACAAACTAAAACTCAAAGGATGGAAAAAAATATATCAAGCAAATAATAAGCAAAAAAGAAGAGGAGTAGCAATATTAATTTCTGACAAAATAGACTTTAGACTTAAATCCGCCACAAAGGATAAAGAAGGACACTACATAATGATAAAAGGGACAATTGATCAGGAAGACATAACCATATTAAATATTTATGCACCCAATGACAGGGCTGCAAGATACATAAATCAAATTTTAACAGAATTGAAAAGTGAGATAGACACCTCCACATTTATAGTAGGAGACTTCAACACACCACTTTCGGAGAAGGACAGGACATCCAGTAAGAAGCTCAATAGACACACGGAAGACCTACTTACAATAGAAGACCAACTGGACCTCATTGACTTATACAGAACTCTCCACCCAACTGCTGCAAAATATACTTTTTTTCTAGTGCACATGGAACATTCTCTAGAATAGACCACATATTAGGTCATAAAACAAATCTTTGCAGAATCCAAAACATCAAAATATTACAAAGCATCTTCTCAGACCACAAGGCACTGAAGCTAGAAATCAATAACAGAAAAACTAGGGAAAAGAAATCAAATACTTGGAAAATGAACAATACCCTCCTGAAAAAAGACTGGGTTATAGAAGACATCAAGGAGGGAATAAGGAAATTCTTAGAAAGCAACGAGAATGAAAATACTTCCTATCAAAACCTCTGGGACACAGCAAAAGCAGTGCTCAGAGGCCAATTTATATCAATAAATGCACACATACAAAAAGAAGAAAGAGCCAAAAGCAGAGAACTGTCCCGACAACTTGAACAAATAGAAAGTGAGCAACAAAAGAACCCATCAGGCACCAGAAGAAAACAAATAATAAAAATTAGAGCTGAACTAAATGAATTAGAGAACAGAAAAACAACTGAAAGAATTAACAAAGCCAAAAGCTGGTTCTTTGAAAAAATTAACAAAATTGATAAACCATTGGCTAGACTGACTAAAGAAATACAGGAAAGGAAACAAATAACCCGAATAAGAAACGAGATGGACCACATCGCAACAGAACCAAATGAAATTAAAAGAATCATTTCAGATTACTACGAAAAATTGTACTCTAACAAATTTGAAAACCTAGAAGAAATGGATAAATTCTTGGAAAAATACTACCTACCTAAACTAACACATTCAGAAGTAGAACAACTAAATAGACCCATAACAAAAAAAGAGATTGAAACGGTAATCAAAAAACTTCCAACAAAAAAAAGTCCTGGCCCGGACTGCTTCACTGCAGATTTCTACCAAACCTTCAGAGAAGACTTAACACCATTACTCCTGAAGGTATTTCAAAGCATAGAAAAAGACGGAATACTACCCAACTCATTCTATGAAGCTACCATCTCCCTGATACCAAAACCAGGTAAAGACATCACAAAAAAAGAAAATTTTAGACCTATATCCCTCATGAACATAGATGCAAAAATCCTCAACAAAATTCTAGCCAATAGAATCCAACAACACGTCAAAAAAATAATTCACCCTGATCAAGTGGGATTTATACCAGGTATGCAAGGCTGGTTTAATATCAGAAAAACCATTAATGTAATCTATCACATAAATAAAACAAAAGATAAAAACCACATGATCTTATCAATAGATGCAGAAAAGGCATTTGACAAAGTTCAACACCCATTTATGATAAAAACTCTTACCAAAATAGGAATTGAAGGAAAATTCCTCAACATAAAAAAGGGCATCTATGCAAAGCCAACAGCCAATATCACTCTAAATGGAGAGAACCTGAAAGCATTTCCCTTGAGAACGGGAACCAGACAAGGATGCCCTTTATCACCACTCTTATTCAACATCGTACTTGAAGTCCTAGCCAGGGCAATTAGGCTAGACAAAGAAATAAAGGGTATCCAGACTGGCAAGGAGGAAGTAAAGCTATCACTATTTGCAGATGACATGATCGTATACATGGAAAACCCTAAGGAATCCGCCAGAAAACTACTGAAACTAATAGAAGAGTTTGGAAGAGTCTCAGGTTATAAGATAAACATACAAAAATCACTTGGATTCCTCTACGTCAACAAAAAGAACACCGAAGAGGAAATAACCAAATCAATACCATTCACAGTAGCCCCCAAGAAGATAAAATACTTAGGAATAAATCTTACCAAGGATGTAAAAGACCTATACAAAGAAAACTATAAAACTCTGCTACAAGAAATTCAAAAGGACATACTTAAGTGGAAAAACATACCCTGCTCATAGATAGGAAGACTTAACATAGTAAAAATGTCTATTCTACCAAAAGCCATCTATACATATAACGCACTTCCAATCCAAATACCAACGTCATATTTTAAGGGGATAGAGAAACAAATCACTAATTTCAAATGGAAGGGAAAGAACCCCTGGATAAGCAAAGCATTACTGAAAAAGAAGAAGAAAGTGGGAGGCCTCACTCTACCTGATTTCAGAACCTATTATACAGCTACAGTAGTCAAAACAGCCTGGTACTGGTACAACAACAGGCACATAGACCAATGGAACAGAATTGAGAACCCAGATATAAATCCATCCACGTATGAGCAGCTGATATTTGACAAAGGACCAGTGTCAGTCAATTGGGGAAATGATAGTCTTTTTAACAAATGGTGCTGGCATAACTGGATATCCATTTGCAAAAGAATGAAACAGGACCCATACCTCACACCATGCACAAAAACTAACTCCAAGTGGATCAAAGACCTAAACATAAAGACTAAAACGATAAAGATCATGGAAGAAAAAATAGGGACAACCCTAGGAGCCCTAATACAGGGCATAAACAGAATACAAAACATTACCAAAAATGATGAAGAGAAACCAGATAACTGGGAGCTCCTAAAAATCAAACACCTATGCTCATCTAAAGACTTCACCAAAAGAGTAAAAAGACCACCTACAGATTGGGAAAGAATATTCAGCTATCACATCTCAGACCAGAGCCTGATCTCTAAAATCTACATGATTCTGTCAAGACTCAACCACAAAAAGACAAACAACCCAATCAAGAAGTGGGCAAAGGATATGAACACACATTTCACTAAAGAAGATATTCAGGCAGCCAACAGATACATGAGAAAATGCTCCCGATCATTAGCCATTAGAGAAATGCAAATTAAAACTACGATGAGATTCCATCTCACACCAACTAGACTGGCATTAATCCAAAAAACACAAAATAATAAATGTTGGAGAGGCTGCGGAGAGATTGGAACTCTCATACACTGCTGGTGGGATTGTAAAATGGTACAACCACTTTGGAAATCCATCTGGCGTTATCTTAAACAGTTAGAAATAGAACTACCATACAACCCAGAAATCCCACTCCTCGGAATATACCCTAGAGATACAAGAGCCTTCACACAAACAGATATATGCACACCCATGTTTATTGCAGCTCTGTTTACAATAGCAAAAAGCTGGAAGCAACCAAGATGTCCATCAACGGATGAATGGGTAAATAAATTGTGGTATATTCACACAATGGAATACTATGCATCGATGAAGAACAGTGACGAATCTCTGAAACATTTCAGAACATGGAGGAACCTGGAAGGCATTATGCTGAGCGAAATGAGTCAGAGGCAAAAGGACAAATATTCTATAAGACCACTATTATAAGATCTTGAGAAATAGAAAAAACGGAGAAGAACACATACTTTTGTGGTTACAAAGGGGGGAGGGAGGGAGGGAGGCGTTTTTTATTGATCAATCAGTAGATAAGAACTGCTTTGGGTAAAGGGAAAGACAACACTCAATACAAGGAAGGTCAGCCTAATTGGACTGGACTAAAAGCAAAGAGGTTTCTGGGATAAAATGAAAGCTTCAAAGGTCAGCGGAGCAGGGGCTGGGGTCTGGGGAACTTGGTTTGAGGGGACTTCTAAGTCAATGGGCAAAATAATTCTATTATGAAAACATTCTGCATCCCACTTTGAATTGTGGCGCCTGGGGTCCTGAATGCCAACAAGCGGCCATCTAAGATACATCAATTGGTCTCAACCCACCTGGAGCAAAGGCAAAGGAAGAACACCAAGGTCACATCACAACTAAGAACCCAAGAGACAGAAAGGGCCACATGAACCAGAGACCTACATTATCCTGAGACCAGAAGAACTAGTTGGTGCCTGGCCACAATCGATGTCTGCCCTGTCAGGGAGCACAACAGACAACTCCTGAGGGAGCAGGAGACCAATGGGATACAGACCCCAAATTCTCATAAAAAGACCATACCTAATGGTATGACTGCGACTAGAGGAATCCCAGAGACAATGCTCCCCAGAACTTCTGATGGCATAGGACAGGAACCATCCCCGAAGACAACTCATCAGGCATGAAAAGGACTGGTCAGCGGAGGGGGAGAGAGAGGCTGATGAAGAGTGAGCTAATTAAATCAGGTGGACCCTGGAGAGTGTGTTGGCAACTCTTGACTGGAGGGGGGATGGGAAGATAGAGAGAGAGGGAAGATGGCAAAATTGGCACGAAACCAGAGACTGAAAGGGCTGACTCAATAGGGGGAGAGCAAGTGGGAGAAGGGAGTAAGATGTATGTAAACCTACATGTGACAGACTGATTGGAATGGTAAATGTTCACTTGAAGCTTAATAAAAATTAATTAAAAAAAAAAATGTGTGTACATACCTGAGAACATTTCTTGTACATTCTCTTACGGAGAAAAGAATGTAAATTTCTCCCTTTCAAATATGTGAAGCTTCCAGGGTTTTAGATATTTTCAGTATGAATTTTGGATAACCGGGACATGAATGTGGCTTTTACATTTTCTGAAAGAGAAAACAATGCAGAGTTTTCTCCTGTTCAAGCACAGGATGACAAAAGCAACGTAGTTGTGCTAAAGTAAACCTTGTGTTACTAGAACATGAATGTTCCCAATTAGCTGCATGAAAGAGTAACCAAAATACAGTTTTTCTCATTCTAGTTGAGTAGATCAGGGGGTTTTATCTGTTGTTACAAAAGTGTGCATACATGCTTGTGAACATTTCTTATACATTCTCTGAGAAAAGGATATAAAGTTTTTCCCATTGAAGTACGTTTAGCTGTCAGGGTTTTAGTTTCTTTCAATTGGAAGTTTAGGTTAAATGAACTTGAAAGTACCCTTCACCTTGTCTGAAGGAAAAAACAATGCAGAGTCTTCCCTGCTCAAGTACAAGCATCAAAATAGTATAGTTTTGAGAAGGAATCCTTGTGTTACAAAAACTTATGAGTTCCCAATTCACTGCATGAAAGTAATCAAAAGAGAGTTTCTCTCAGTCTACTTGATTAGATCAGAGTGTTTTATCTGTTGTTTAAAAAAAAAAAAAACACTGTGTGTACACTTCTGAGGTTTCTTATACATTCTCTGAATTGGAAAAGAATGTAAAATTTCTCCTTTTCAAGTATGTGAAACTGCTAGGGTTTTAGTTGCTTTCAATAGGAAGTTTGTTTTAATGGACGTTGAATGTGACTTTCACATTCTCTGAAGGAGAATACAGTGCAGAGTTTCTCCTGCTCAAGTATAGGCCAGCAAAATCTCTTTCATTTTGCTCAGGAAAACTTGTGTTAAAGAGCGAGTGTGTTCCCAATTCACTGCATGAGGAAATAACCAAAGTACAGTTTCTCTCATTTTAGTTGATTAGATCAGAGATTTTTATCTGTCATTAAATAACACTGTGCAAACACATATGATATTTTGTATATTCTCTGAACGTGAAAAGAATGTAAAGTTTCTCCCTTTTGAGTACGTGAAGCTTCTAGGGTATTAGATGTTTTCAATACAAACTTTGGGTTAACAGGACATGAATATGCCTTTCACAATCTCTGAAGCAGAAAACAATGCAGACTTTTCTCCCCTCAAGCCCAGGACGGAAAAACCAATCTGGCTGCACGACACTAAACCTCGTGTTTCTAGAACGTGAATGTTCTTAATTCACTGCAAGAAAGAGTAAACAAAACACAATTTCCTACATCCTAGTTGATTAGATTAGAGGGTTCTATCTACTCTCTAAAACACATGTGCATACTTGCCTGTATACATTTCCTATACATTCTCTTACTGGGAAAAGAATGTAAATTTTCTCCCACTGAAGTACATTAAGCTGCTGGGTTTTAGATACTTTCAATGCAAAGTTTGGGTTAACAGGAGTTCGATGTTCCTTTCACATTCTCCGAAGAAGAAAACAATTTAAGGTTTCTGCAGCTCAAGTACAGGGCGGCAAAAGCTCTTTCATTTTGATAAGGAAACCTTGTGTTACAATAATGTGTATGTAGCCAATTAACGGCATGAAAGAGTAACAAAAATACAGTGTGTCTCATAGTAGTTAGTTAGATCAGAGTATTTTATCTGTTGTTAAAAAAAAACACTATGTGTACATGTCCTAGAAGTTTTCTTTAAAATCTCTGAATGGAACAATAATGTAAATTTTCTAACTTTCAGGCACATGAAGGAAGCAGGGTTTTAGATGTTTTCCGTAAGAACTTTGCATTACCAGACCATGAATGTGCCTTTCACATTCTCTGAAGTGGAAAACAACGCAGAGTACTCTCCAGTTCAAGCAAAGGATGACAAAAGCAATGCAGTTGTGCTATGTAAACCTTGTGTTACTAGTATGTGAATGTTCCCAATTCACTGCATGAAAGAGTTACTAAAATAATTTCTCGCATTCTAGTTGATTAGATCAGAGGGTTTTATCTGTTGTTAAAAAAAAAAAACAAAACTGAGTACGCGTTCAAGAACACTTCTGATACATTCTCTTACTGGGAAAAGAATGTGCAGTTTCTCCTATTCAAGCACATTATGCCACCAGAGTTTTAGACGTTTTCAATAGGAAGTTTAGGTTCACTGGCGTTGACTATGCCTCTGACATCGTCTGAACAAGAAAACAATGCAGAGTTTCTCCTGCTCAACTACAAGGCTGTAAAAGCACTTTTGTTTTCTGAGGAAACCTTGTATTACAAGAATGTGTGTGTTCCCAATTCACTGCTTAAAGAGTAACCACAATGCACTTTCTTGCATTCTAGTTGATGGGATAAGGGGGTTTTATCTGTTGTTAAAAAACACTGTGAGTACACGTCAGAGAATGTTTCTTATAAATTATCTGAATGGAAAACTAACAAAGTTTCTTCCTTTCAAATATGAGGAGCTTCCATGGCTTTACATGTTTTCAATAGGAGTTTTGGGTTACCGGGACATAAATATGCCTTTCGCTCTCCCTAAAGGAGAAAACAATGAAGAGTATTCTCATGTTCAAGCACAGGACGTCAAGAGCAATGCAGTTGTGCTATGTAAACCTTGTGTCACTAGAACATAAATGTTCCCAATTGAATCCATGAAAGAGAATCCAAAATTCAGCTGCTCTTATTCTAGTTGATTAGATAAGAGGGTTTTACATTCTCTGAAGGAGAAAACAATGCAGATTATTGCCCTGTTCAAGCACAGAATGGCAAAAGCAAGGTAATAGTGCTATGTAAACCTTGTGTTATAGAATGTGAATGTTCCCAAATCACTGCATGAGAGAAACCAAAACACAGTTTCTGTCATTCTAGTTGATTAGATCAGATAGTTTTATCTATGTGTTAGTCATCTAGTGCTTCCATAACAGAAATACCACAGTGGATGGCTTTAACAAAGAGAAATTTATTTTCTCACAGTCTAGTAGATTACAAGTCCAAATTCTGGGTGTTGGCTCCAGGGGAAGTCTTTCTCTCTGTGTTGGCTCTGGAGGAAGGTTCGCGTACTCAATCTTTCCCTGGTCAAGCAGTTTCTTAGGTGCAGGGACTCCATGTCCAAAGGGTGCGCTTTACTCCTGGTGCTGCTTTCCTGGTGGTATGAGGCCCCCAACTCTCTGCATGCTTCTCTTTCCTTTTATAAAAGGTGGTGCAGGCCACACCCTAGAGAAACTCCCTTTACTTTGGATCAGGGATATGATCTGGGTAAGGGTGGTGTTACAATCCCACACTAATTCTTTTAACATAAAATTACATTCACAAAATGAAGGACAACCACAGAATACTGGGAATCACGGCCTAACCAAGTTGATACACTTTGGGGGGGGGGGAATAAATCAACCCATGAAAATCTATTTTTTAAAAACACTTAAATGCATGTCCAAGGGCATTTCTTATACATTTTCTTACTGGGAAAATAATGTAGATTTTCCCTCTCAAACACATTAAGCTGCCAAGATTTTGGATGATTTCAATAAGAAGCTGGGTTCATGGGAGTTGAAGATGCCTTTGACATTCTCTGAAAACAACGATGAGTTTCTCCCGCTCAAGTACAGAACACTACAAGAGATGTAGTTTTGCTAAGTAAACCTTGTGTTACCAAGATGTGCATGTTCCCAAAATATTGCATGAAAGAGAAACCAAAATCCAGTTTATCTCAGTATAGTTGATTATTTCAGAGTTTTAATCTAATTTTTTAAAAACACATGCTTACTTCCCTGAGAATGCTATACATTCTGTGTATGGGAAAAGAATGTAAAATTTCTCCCCTCCAAGTATGTTAATCCACCAGGTTTTTAGATGTTTTCAATAGGAAGTTTTAGTTAAAGGGACTTCAGTGTGCCCTTCACATTCTCTGAAGGAGAAAACAATGCAGAGTTTCTTGTGTTCAAGTATCAAACAGCAAAAGCGATATACTTTGCTAAGCAAACCTTTTGTTACTAGAATGTGAATGTTCCCGATTCACTACATGTAAGAAAAACCAAAATACAGTTTCTTTCATTCTAGTTGATTAGATCAGAGTGAATATTCTGTTTTTAAAAAACATGTGAGCACATACCTGAGAATATTTATTATACATGATCTTACTGGGAAAAGAATATAAAGTTTCTCCCATTCAAGTACATTAAGCCACCTTGGTTTTAATGCTTTCAGTAGGAAGATAGGGTTAAGAAGAGTTGAATATGCCTTTCATATTCTTTGAAGGAGGAAACAATGCAGTGTTTCTCCCTTTCAAATACAGGGCAACAAAAAAATTTAGTTTTGCTAAAGAAAACTTGTGTTACAAAAACATGCATGTTCCCAATTCGCTGCATAAGAGTAGCCAAAATACAGTATCTCTCATTCTAGTTGATTAGATCAGAGTGTTTTATCTATTGTTAAAAAAAAACAAACTGTGTATGTATGTCCAAAAAATTACTTATACATTCTCTAAATGAAAAAAGAATGTGAAGTTCTCCCTTTCAAGTATGTGAACCTTCCAGGGTTTTAGATGTTCTCAATATGTGTTTTATGTTACTCGAATATGAATGTGCCCTACACAATCTCTGAGTGAGAGAACAATGCAGAGTTTCACCCTTTCACGTATGGGAAGGCAATAGCAATGTAGTTGTGGTAAGTGAATCTTGTGTGACAAGAACGTGCATTTCCCAATTTACATCTTGAACGAGAAACCAAAATAAAGTGAATCTTGTGTGACAAGAACGTGCATTTCCCAATTTACATCTTGAACGAGAAACCAAAATAGTTTCTCTTATTTTAGCTGGTTAAGTCAAAGGGTTTTATCTGTTTTTCAAAAACGCTGTGCATACGTACCCTAGAACTTTTCTGATACATTCTCTGAATGGGAAAAGAATGTAAACTTTCTCCCTTTTAAGTACATGAACCCATCAGACCTTATGTTATCAACAGGAATTTTAGGTTGACAAGAGTTGAATATGCCTTTCACATTTCCTGAAGGAGAAAACAATGCAATTTCTTCTGCTCAAGTGTAGGGTGGAAAAACTATTTTTGTTTTGCTAAGTAAACTTGTGCTACTAGGGCTTGAATGTTGACAATTCACGCATGAAAAAGAAACCAAAGTACAGTTTCACTGATTAGAGTGTTTTACTTGTTAAAATACACTGTGTGTGCAGGTCTGAGAATGTTTCTTATACATTCTCTTAATGGGAAAAGAGAATGTAAAATTTCTCCCTTTCAAGTATGTGAAGTTTCTAAGGTTTTAGATGTTTTCAATACAAACTTTGGATTACCGTGACATGAGTGTGCCTTTCACATCCTCTGAAAAAGAAAATAATGCAGAGTATTTTCCCTTTCAAGCACAGAACAGCAAAAGCAATGTATACGTGCTAAGTAAACCTTCTGTTGCTAGAACGTGAATGTTCCCAATTCATTGCATGAAAAAATAACCAAAATAGCTTTTCACGTTCTAGTTGATAAGATCAGAGGGTTTTATCTGTTTTTAAAAACATGTGCATACATGCCTACAATACTTCTTATATATTTTCTTACTAAGAAAAGAAAGGAAAGTTTCTCCATTTGAAATATTGAAGCTTCTAGGATTCTAGATGTTTTCAATAGGAATTTTGGATTTCTGGGCTATAAACGTGCCTTTCACATTCCCTGAATGAGAAAATAATGAGTATTTTACCATTCAAGCACAGAATGGCAAAAGCAACGTAGTTATGCTAAGTAAAGCTTGCTTGCTAGAACGTGAATATTCCCAGTTCACTGCATAAAATATCCAAAACACAGTGTCTCTCAATCTAGTTGATTACATCAGAGGGTTTTATCTGTTTATAAAAAAATGTGCATACATGCCTAAGAACATTTCTTATACATTCTATTACTGGGAAAAAAAACTAAAGTTTCTCCCATTCAAGTACGTTAGGTCACAAGAGTTTTAGATGCTTTCAACAGAAATTTTTGTTTAACTAGAATTGAATGTGCTTTTCATATTGTCTGAAGGAGAAAACAAAAAAGAGTTTCTCCAACTCAAGTAGAGGACAGCAAAAGCACTTAGTTTTGCTAAGGAAACCTTGTGTTAGAAAAATATGCCTGTTTCCAATTCACATGAAGAAAGAGTAACCAAAATACATTTTCTCCCATTCCAGTTCATTAGATGAGAGTGTTGTATCTGTTGTTTTTTTAAAAAAAAAAAAAACTGTGTATACACATCCAAGGTTTCTTTCACAATCTCTGAATGGGAAAAAATGTAAAATTTCTCCTATTCAATTGCATAAAACTTTTAAGGTTTCAGACATTTTTAATAGGAACATTAAATTACCAAAACATGAACGCGCCTGTATATTCTCTGAAGGAGAAAACAATGCAGAGTATTCTCCAATTCACACACAGTACAGCAAAAGCAATGTAGTTGTTCTGTGTAAACCTTGTGTTAGAACAATGTGAACGTTCTCAATTAATTGCATGAGAAAGAATTTAAAATACAGCTAATGGACTAATGGACATCTACCACAGCCTCCACCAGACTGAGTCCAGTGCAGCTAGATGGTGCCTGGCTACCACCACTGTGTGCTCTGACAGCGATCACAAAAGAGGGTCCCAGACAGAGCTGGAGAAAAATGTAGAACAAAATTCTAACTCAAAAAAACAGACCAGACTTACTGGCCTGATAGAGACCGGAGAAACCCTGAGAGTAGTCAATTAGATCAGAGGGTTTTATCTATTTTTTAAAACATGTGGGAACACGCCTGAGAACATTTCTCATACATTCTCTTACTGGGAAAAAAATGTAAAGTTTCTCGCATTCTAGTAAGTAAAGCCACTGGAGATTTAGATGCTTTCAATACGAAGTTTGGGTTCATGGGACTTTAATGTGCATTTCACATTCTCTGAAGAAGAAAACATTGCAGTTTCTCCTGCCCAAGTACAGGGCAGTAAAAACATTTTTTTCTTTAAAAAAAAAAAATGTTTTTTTTTGTACTTAAATGGTTTACAGAACTAGATTCTCACTAAACAGTTAGTACACATACTGTTTTATGACATTGGATAACAATCCCACAACATGACAACACTCTCCTTCTCAATCTTGGGTTCCCTATTGCCCCTGGGTTGGTGTGCCCCTTTAGTATCCTTTGATTTTATGGGCCTGTCCAATCTTTGTCTAAAGGGCAAAGCTCAGGAGTGACTTCATAACTGAGCTGAAGGGGTGTCCACGGGCCATACTCTCAGGGTTTCTCCAGTCTCTATCAGGCCAGTAAGTCTGGTCTGTTTTTTTTGAGTTAGAATTTTGTCCTACATTTTTCTCCAGCTCTGTCTGGGACCCTCTTTTGTGATCCCTGTCAGAGCACACAGTGGTGGTAGCCAGGAACCATCTAGTTGTACTGGACTCAGTCTGGTGGAGGCCGTGGTAGATGTCCGTTAGTCCTTTGGACTAATCTTTCCCTTGTGTCTTTAGTTTTCTTCATTCTTTCTTGCTCCTGAAGGGGTGAGGCCAGTGGAGTGTCCTAGATGGCCACTCACAGGCTCCGAAGACCCCAGATGCTACTCACAAAGGTATAATGTAGAATATTCTCTTTGTAAACTATGTTATGTTAATTGAGCCAGATCGTCCCTGAGACCCTTGTTCCCACAACCCTCAGCCCAACAATTAGGTTACTGAGGGAGTTTGGATGTGTCTATGGAGTTTCCATGGCCTTGCCTTGTACAAGATGTTCTGGCTTTCCCAGTATTGTGTACTGTATTACCCTTCACCAAAGTTACCATTTATCTACTATTTAGTGTTTTTTCCTTCCGCACCTCCCCACCCTTGAAACCATCAAAGATTGTTTCTTTTTGTATGTAAACTTTTCATGAGTTTTTAGAGTAGTGGTCTCATACAATATTTATCCCTTTGTGATTAACTTATTTCACTCAGCATAATGCTCCCCACATTCATCCATGTTGAGATGCTTCACAGATTCATCATTGTTCTTTATGATTGTATTGTGTGTACATACCAGTTTGTTTATCCATTCATCTATTGATGGGCATCTAGGTTGTTTCCATCTTTTTGCTATTCTAAACAATGCTGCAATGAACATGGGTGTGCATATGTCTATTCATGTGATGACTCATTTCTTTAGGATATATTCCTGGGAGTGGGATTGCTGGATCATATGGTATTTCTATTTCTAGCTTTCTAAGGAAGCACCATATCATTTTCCAAGATGGTTGTATTATTTTGCATTCCCACCAACAGTGCAGAAGAGTTTTGATCTCCCTGTAGCCTCTCCAACATTTGTTATTTCCTGTTTTATTTGTGCCAGTAATGTCGGGGTGAGATGGCATCTCATTGCGGTTTTGATTTGCATTTCTCTAATGGCTAGTGATCACAAGCATTTCCTCATGTGTCTCTTGGTAGCTTGAATATCTTCTTCGGTGAAGTGTCTGTTCACTTCCTTTGCCCATTTTTTAATTGAATTGCTTATCTTTTTGTTGTAGAGGTGTTGGATTTTCTTCTAGATTTTAGAGATTAGACCTTTGTCTGAACTGTAATAGTCAACTTTTTCCCCCAGTCTATAGGTTCTCTTTTTACTCTTTTGGTGAAGTCTTTTGATGAGCATAAGTGTTTAATTTTTAGAAGATCCCAGCTATCCAGCTTATCTTCTGGAGTTTGTGCATTGTTGGTTGTGGTTTGTATCTTGTTAATGCCATGTATTAGGGCCTCTAGTGTTGATCCTAGCTTTTCTTCTATGAACTTCATAGTTTTTGGCTTTATACTTAGGTCTTTGATCCATTTTGAGTTAGTTTTTGTATATGGTGTGTGGTATGGATCCTGTTTCACTTTTTCGCAGATGTACATCCAGTTTTGCCAGCATCATTTGTCAAAAAGACTGTCTTTTCCCCATTTGATGGACTTTGGGCCTTGTCGAAGATCAGGTGACCATAGGTAGATGGATTTACATCTAGGTTCTCAATTCTATTCCATTGGTCAATGTGTCTATGGTTGTACCAGTACCAGGCTATTTTGACTACCGTAGCTGTACAGTAGGTTCAGAAGTCAGATAGGGTGGGTCCTCCTACTTTATTCTTCCTCTTCAATAGTGCTTTACTTATCTGGGGCTTCTTCCCTTTCCATAAAGTTAATGATAAGTTCTTTCCATCACTTTAAAGAATGTTGTTGGTATTTGGATCAGGATTGCATTGTATTTGTAAATTGTTCCGGGTAGAATAGTCACTTTCACAATGTTGAGTCTATGAACGTGGTGTGTTTTTCCATTTATGTAGATCTCTTTTGGTTCCTTGCAGTGGTGCTTTGTAGTTTTCTTTGTGTAGCTCCTTTACATCCCTGATTATATTTATTCCTAAGTATTTTATTTTTATACAGGGTTTTATAAATGGTATTGTTTTCCTCATTTCCTTTTCATCATTCTCTTTGTTGGTGTGTAGGAATCCAACTGATTTTTCTACGTTTATCTTTTATCCTGGTACTCTGCTGAATCTATTAGTTTCCATAGTTTTCTCATGGAGTCTTTTAGATTTTCTATGTATAGTATCATCTGCAAATAGGGAGAGAGTTTAACTTCATTACCAATTTGGATGCTCTTTATTTCTTTTTCTCGCCTTATTGTTCTAGGTAGAAGTTCCAGCACAATGTTAAATAGGAGACTTGATAAAGGGCTTCCTTGTCTTGCTCCTGTTCTTAAGGGGAATGTTTTCAGCCTCTCTCTATTAAAAATGATGTTGGCAGTTAGTTTTGCATAGATGTCCTTTATTATGTTGAGAAATTTCCCTTCTATTTTATTGAGAGTTTTTATTAAGAACGGTTATTGGACTTTGTCGAATGCCTTTTCTGTATTGATTGAGATGATCATGTGATTCTTTTCTTTCCTTTTATTTGTGTGGTGGATCACGTTGATTGATATCCTAATGTAGAACTATCCTTGCATACCTCGTATGAATCCTACTTGGTCGTGGTGTATTTTTTTTTTTTTTTGATATGATGCTGAATTCTGTTGGTTAGAATTTTGTTGAGAATTTTGGCATCACTATTCATGAGAGATATTGGTCTGTAATTCTCTTATTTTGTGGTGTTTTTGCCTCGTTTTGGTATCAGAGTCATGCTGCCTTCATAAGATGAGTTTGGAAGTATTGCTTCCTTTCCTATGTTCTGAAATAGTTTGAGTAGTACAGGTATAAGATCTTCTCTGAATGGTAGAACTCTCCAATGAAGCCATCTGGACCAAGGCTTTTGGGGGGGGGGGAATTTTCTTTATTATCTTTTCAATCTCTTCTTTTGTTATGGGTCTGTTCAGATTTTGAACATCGTTTTGTGTTAGTTTGGGTAGGTAGTGTTTCTAGAAATTTGTCCATTTCCTCTAGGTTTTCAATTTTTTTGGAGTATAGTTTTTCATAATACTCTGTTATGATCCTTTTTATTTCAGTTGGGTGTGTTGTAATGTCCCCCATTTCATTTCTTTTTTGGGTTATTTGCATCCTATCATGTTTTTCTTTTGCCAATTTGGCAGGTGGTTGTCGATTTTGTTGTTACTTTCAAAGGACAAACTTTTGCTTTTGTTGGTTCTTTCTATTATTTTTCGATTATCTATTTCATTTATTTCTGCTCAGATCATTTTTATTTCCTTTCTTTTGATGGCTATGGGCTCCTTTTGCTGTTCTCTATTTTTCAAGTTGTGTAGCTAAAGTTTTGATTTTGTCTCTTTCGTCTTTTTTGATGTGTGCATCTATTGCTATAAATTGACCTCTGAGCACTGCCTTTGCTGTGTCCCAAAGGTTTTGGTATGATGAGTTTTCATTCTTATTTGATTCTAGGAATTTTTTGATTCCTTCTTTTACCCAGTGGTTTTTAAGCAGGGTGTTATTCAGTTTCCATGTAATTGATTTTTTTCCCTTGCTCTTCCTGTTGTTAATTCCTACTTCGATGGCATTGTGATCAGAGAAGAAGCATTGTATTATCTCAGTGTTTTGGAGTTTGTTGAGGGTTGCTCTGTGGCCTACGATGTGATCTATTCTGGAGAACGTACCATGAGCATTGGAGAAGAATTAATACTTTGCAGCTGTTGGGTGGGGTGTTCTATGTATGTCTATGAGGTCAAGTTGGCTGATTTTGCTCTTTAGCTCTTCTCTATCTTTGCTGAGTTTCTTTCTAGAAGTTCTGTTCTTTACCGAGAGTGGTGCATTGATGTCTCCTGCTATTATTGTGGAACCATCAATTTCTCTTTTCAGTATTAGAGTTTATTTTATGTATTTTGGAGCCCTGTCATTGAGTGCATAGACATTTATTATGGTTAAGTCTTCATGAAAGATCATCCCATTAATCATTATATAATGCCTTTCTTTGTCTTTTATGGTGGATTTTGTTTTAAAGTCTGTTTTACCTGAGATTAGTATTGTTGACATCTTTGTTCCTCTTACTCTCCTGTGCTGAATTCCTTTTGTTTGTAGATTTCCTTTTCATCTTTTTTCTAGATTTTATTTTTATTAAGACTTTATGTTTTTCTTCATTATTTTGATGAGTAGGTTTGTTAACTTTCTTTGTGGTTACCTTGAAATTTATCCTTATCTTCCTAGGTTTGAGTTCCTCTCCTTTGGAAAGTTCTATACCTACACGTTTATTCCCTCTCTTATTGTTGTGATGTTGTCATTTATGATTAGCCTCTGTGGTTCCCTATTGTAATTCTTTTGGTTTTGGATAGTCCTTGAAAGTTCATTTCCTAGGTTAGTATCTGGCTGGTACAATCTTGTATCCTAGGTTCAGGCTGTGGTCTGATATTGTTTGTTCTCAGACCAAAGGACTCCCTTTAATAATTCTTGTAATTTTGGTTTGGTTTTTACATAGTCCCTTAATTTGTTTATCTAGAAATGTTGTAATTTCACCATCATATTTGAATGAGAGTTTTGCAGGATATATTATTCTTGGTTGGCAATTTTTTTCTTTTGTAGTTTTATATATGTCATCTCATTGCCTTCTTGCCTGTATGTTTTCTACCAAATAGTCTGAGCTTAGTCATCGTTTCTCCTCTGTATGTGGCTTTTTGTTTTTCTCGAACTGCTCTCTGGATTTTTTCTTTGTCTTTTAGTGCATGTGATTATGATATTCCTTGATGATTTTCTTTTGGGGTCTATCCTATATGGGGGTTCATTGAGCTTCCTGGATGGTCAGATTTTCAGCTTTCATAATATTAGAGAAGCTCCCTGGCAGCAATTCTTCAAAAATCCTCTCTGTGTTTTCCAGTTTCTCCCTCTGTTCTGGAACTCTAATCACTAGCAAATTTTTGCTTTTGACTGTATTCCACATAACTCTCAGGGTTTCTTCTTCTTTTTTTTTAATTCTTTCTTCTGATTTTTCCTCAGTTGTATCCAAGTGTTTGTCTTCAGTTTTGCTGATCCTGTCTACCATCATTTCAAACCTGCTTCTCAGCCATTCTATGACACTGTCCATTTCTGAAGTCTTGTTGTTTGTCTTTTGGATTTCTTATTGTTGATTTTGTATGATTTCCAGTTGTGAATTTATTTTGGCCTTTTTCCTGTATTGTTTTCCTGAAATCTCCCATTTTTTGTCTTTATTTTCCATGAATTTGCCTGCCTTTTCCACGAATTTGTCTATTTTTTCCTCATTTTTGTTTGTTTTGCTTCAACTCTTGGATAGCTCTGAATATTAGAGATTTGAATTCCCTGCCTTTTCTTCTACTGGAAAGTCATCTGATCTCTTATTTTGGATGCCTACTAGAACCATTCTGACCTTTTTTTTTTTTTTTAATGTTTTGATATTGTCTGCTGTCTTCAGGACATTCAGTAGTTATTTTCTTCATTTGTTGATTGTTTTACTTGGTTATGTCTGAGCAGGTGGGCTTCGGGTACTTTGTTGTTTAGTTGTCTGTGACCATGATACTTTTCACCTCCTTGTCCGAAGGGCAGGGCCAGTCACTCTGCTATGGTGCCTCAGGGAAGGTTCAGCTGAAGGGAAGGAGCTGGGGTAGCTTGTTTTTGGCATGTACTAAGGCTGACACAGTGGGCCAGGAATCAGTGCTGGGCAGGTTATGGTAAGCTGTGCCTGTGCTGCTCAGGGGTGTGATGTTCAGTGACCAGTACAGGTAGGCAGAAAGGAGGGGGAAGGTTGTGATGCATGGAGCTAATATGGGTATGGGAAAGAGGAAAGAAATAAAAGAGCCAAAAAAGAAAAAAAGAATGCCAAGGGAGCTTGCCATTGGAGTGGAGAGATGAGAAACTGAGAAATGGAGAAAAACAAAAAGGAAAAAAAAAGTAGAGAAAAAGAAAACAATAAACAAAAATTTGGGAGAAAAAATAGAAAGAAAAGCCCCCAGAGGTCCCACTGGTGCCCCTGTAAAAACTGGAGAAGTTGCTCCCAGGCTGTGCAATATAGCCTGGCTAGAAGTGGTATAGATGTCACACAGTGCCAGGTATTCAGGAGATAGGAAAAGAAGGTAAGTATAGAGAGACGAGAACTGAGAAATGAAGAAAGACAGAAAGGAAAAAAGAGAATAAAAGAAAGAAAAAAGAAATGCCCCAGGGGTCCCACCTATGCAGCTGCACAGATTGGGGGAGTGGCTCCTAAGCCATGCAATGCAGCCCAGCTAGAAGGGGCTCCCAAGCCATGAAAAGAATAAGAAAACAAATGAACAGAACAAGGAAAATCAGAACAAAGCAAAAAACAAGAATAGCCCCAGGGATCCCACCAGCATGCTGTAATGGGCCAGGGGAGTGGTTCCTCACATGAACGGTACTTCACAGCCTTTCAAGAGGAAGATGACACACGGAGCCAGGTGTTCGAGAGAAAGGAGGGGGAGGTGCTGGGAGGCACAGAAGAAACTAAAAGAAATGGAAAAAAGCAACAGACCAATGGCATCAGGGACCCAGCCAGTGTGGGCAGAGTGAATTCAAGCAGCCTGGGACTGAAGCAGTTGCCTCCGGGCCATAAGACTGCAGCCTGCAGGAATCAGAGGAGGCAGGAGGGGGAAAGAAGGGTGTGGGTTAGGAAAGTGTATATCATTGGTTATTGGGAGCTCTGTCCCCTGCTGGGAACTTTGTGAAGCTGCTTTCCTGTCCTCCCTGTCCCCGATCTCCAATGTGGATGGGGAGAATCCAAGCAGCATGGCTGTTGCACTTCCCAGCCAGCTGAGTCACTGCTGTCAGCCAGGAAGCGCAGGGGTAGAGCAGCGGGGGGAGGATGGGGGTAGGAAAACGTGTATTGCTTGTTACCAGGAGCTCTATCTCCTCCTGCATGCTCCATGAAGCTGCTTTCCCGTGCTCTCTGTCCACTAATCTCTGACAGATGCACCTCTCCTCACTGTCTTCTGTCAACTTCTTATTCCACAGTGCTTGCCTGAGTTCTTTATCTCTTCATTTGACACATCAGGTTCCAGGACTGACATTTGTCTCCATTTTGCTTAGTTTTTCGGGTCTTTGCTGTGGAAGGACGGCATGGTGCTTCTGTCTATGGTGCCATGTTGGCTGGAAGTCTCAGTAGAAACACTTTTGTTTTGCTAAGGAAACTTTGTGCTACAAGAGCTTTCATGTTCCCAATTCACTGCCTGAAAGAGTAACCAAAATACAGTTTCTCACATCGTAGTTGATTAGATCACAATGTTTTACCTGTTGTTTAAAAAGACTGTCCATACATGTCTGAGAAGGTATCTTATACATTCTCTGAGTGGGAAAAAATATAGTTTCCCCCTTTCAAGAACATGAAGCTTCTAGGGTTTTAGGCTATCTTAATAAGAACTTCTTATTTCAGGGATATGAATGTGTCTTTCACATTCTCTGAAGGGAAAACAGTGCAGAATATTCTCCCAGTCAAGCACAGGACAGCAAAAGCAATGTAGTTGTGCTAAGTAAACCTTCTGTTACTAGAACCTGGATGTTCTGAATTCACTGCATGGAAGAGAATCCAAAACACATTCTCTCTCATTGTAGTTTCTTAGATCAGAAGATTTTATCTGTCTTTAAAAAACAAGTTCATACATGCCTGAAAACATTACTTACATATTCTCTTACCGGGAAAAGAATGTAAAGTTTCATTCAAGTACTTTAAGCCACCAGGGTTTCAGATTCATTCAATAGGAAGTTCCAGTGAATGGGTGTCAAATGCGCCTTTCACATTCTCTAAAGCAGAAAACAATGCAGACTTTATCCTGCTCAAGTACACGGCAGAAAAATCTTTCATTTTGCTAAGGAAACCTTCTGTAACAAGAACATGCATGTTCCCAATTCACTGCATGAAACAGTAACCAAAATAGTTCCTTTCATTCTAGTTGATTAGATCAGAGTGTTTAATGTGTTGTTAAAAAAAAAAAAAACACCACGCTTACATGTTCAAGAACTCACTTATGCATTCTCTGAATGGGAAAAGAATTAGAGTTTCTCCCTTTCAAGTACATGAATCTTTCAGAGATTTACTGTTTTCAGTAGGAACTTTGGATTACTGGGACACGAATATGTCTTTTACATTCTCTGAAGGGGAAAACAACGCAGAGTATTTTTGAGTTCAAGCACAGGAAGCCAAAAGCAGTGTAGCTGTGCTAAGTAAATGTTGTGCTAATAGAATGTGAATGTTCCCAATTCACTGCACAAAAGAGAATCCAAAATACATTTTCTCTCATTTTAGTTGATTAGATCAGAGGATTTTATCTGTTTTTAAAAAACATGCTTGTACATGCCTGAGAATATTACATATTCTCTTGCTGGGAAAAGAATCTAAAGCTTCTCCCTCATTTAAGAACTTTAAGTCACCAGGATTATAGGTGCTTTCAATAGGAAGATTGGGTTAATGGAAGATGAATGTCTCTTTCATATTGTCTTAAGGGGAAAACAATAAAGAGTTTCCCCTGCTCAAGTAGACAGCAGCAAAAGCACTTTCATTTTGCTAAGTAAACTTTATGTTACAAGAACATGCGTGTTCTCAATTCACTACATGAAACAGTAATCAAAATACAATTTCTCTCATTCTAGTTGATGAGATGAGAGTGTTTTATGTGTTGTTAAAAAACAAAACATTGTGCTTACACATCTGAGAATGCTACTTCTACATTCTCTGAATGGGAAAGGAATGTAAAGTTATCCCCTTTCAAGTACGTGAAGCTTCCAAGGTTTTCGATGTTTTCAGTAGGAACTTTAGATTCCTGGGATATGCATGTGACTTTCACATTCTCTGATGGACAAAACAATGCAGAGTATTATCCTGTTAAAGCCCAGGATGGCAAAAACAATGTAGTTGTGCTAAGTAAACCTTCTGTTACTAGAACGTGAATGTTCCCAATTCACTGCATGAAAGGGTAACCAAAATACAGTTTCTCACATTCTAGTTGATTAGATCAGAGGATTTTACCTGTTTTTAAAATTTCTGAGAATATTACTTCCACATTCTCTCACTCGGAGAAGAATGTAAAGTTTCTCCCATTGAAATACATTAAGCCACTAGGGTTTCAAATGCTTTCAATAGGAAGCTTCAGTTAACGGGAGTTGAAAATGCCTTTCACATTCTCTGAAGGAGAAAACAATGCAGAACTTCAAGTACAGGGTGGCAAAAGCACTTTAGTTTTGCTAAGGAAACCTTGTGTTACAACAACATGCATGTCCCCAATTCATTGCATGAAAGAGTAACCAAAATACAGCTTCTCTCATTCTTGTTTATTATATCAGAGTTTTTTTTAATCTGTTTGCAAAACAACACTGTGCATACACATTCCATTATCAGGATGGGAAAAGAATGTAAAGTTTCTCCCTTTCAACTATGTGAAGCGTCTAGGGGTTTAGACGTTTTCAATATAGCCTTTGGATTATCAGGACAAGAACGTGCCTTTCACATTCTCTGAAGAAGAAAAGCAATGTAGTAGTGCTAAGTAAATTTTGTGTTACTGGAACATGAATGTTCCCAATTCATTGCATGGAATAGTAAACTGAGAAACAGTTTATTACATTCTAGTTGATTACATCAAAGGTTTTTAATGTGTTTTTTAAAAACATGTGAATACATTCTTTAGAAATTTTTTTACACGTTCTCTTACTGGGAAAAAAATATAGTTTCTCACATTCAAGTACCTTAGGCCACCAGAGTTTTAGATGCTTTCAACAGGAAGTTTGGGTTAAGGGAAAATGAATGTGCATTTCATATCATCTGAAAGAGAAAACAATGTAGAGTTTCTCCTGCTGAGGTACAGAGCCTCAAAAGTAATTTTGATTTGCTAAGAAAACCTTACATGTGACCAATTTACCACATGAAAGAGTAACCAAATAGTTTCTCAGTCTAGTTGATTAGATCAGAGTATTTTACCTGTTGTTAAAAAGCATGTGCATACATGTCAAGGAAGGTTTATATTCTCTGAGTGGGAAAAGATTGTAAAGGTTCTTCCTTTCAAGTACATGCAGCTTCCAGAGTTTTAAATGTTTTCAATACAAATTTTGGATTACAGGGACATGAATGTGCATTTCACATTCTTTGAAGAAAACAATGAAGAGTATTCTCTCATTCAAGCACAGGTCAGAAAAAGCAATATAGTTGTCCTAAGTAAATCTTGGAAACCCTTGTGGTGTAGTGGTTAAGTGCTACAACTGCTAACCAAAAGGTCAGCAGTTCAAATCCAGAGGCACTCCTTGGAGACTCTACCGGGCAGTTCTACTCTGTCCTATAGGGTCGTTATGAGTCAGAATCGCTCTTATCTTTATTAAGAAAACATGCGCATGCATGATTTAGAATATTTCTCATACGTTCTCTTATTGGGGAAAGAATTTAATGTTTCTTCCATTCCAGTACATTAAACCACTGGGGTTTAGATGCTTTCAATAGGATGTTTGGGTTAACAGGGGTTCCATGTGCATTTCACATTTTCTGTTGTAGAAAACAACACAGAGTTTCTCCTGCTCAAATACAGGGTGGCAAAATCACTTTTGTTTTGCTAAGGAAATCTTGTGTTACTAGAACATGAATGATCCCAATTCACTGCACGAACAAGTAACCAAAATACAGTTTCTCTCACTCTAGTTGATTACATCAGAGTGTTTTATCTGCTGTTAAAACACTGTGCATACACTTCTAATAACATTTGTTATACATTCTCTGAATGGGAAAATAATGTAAAGTTTCTCCCTTTCAAGTGTGTGAAGCTTCCAGGGTGTCAGATGTCTTCAATAAGAACTTTGGGTTAACGAGACATGAATGTGCTTTCCACATTGTGAAGGAGAAAAAACACAGAGTATTCTCTGGTTGAAGCATATGATGGCAAATGCAAGGTACTTGTGCTATGTAAACCTTGTGTTACTGGAACGTGAATGAGAAACTACAGTAACACTTTCTTGTTCTAATTGATTAGATCAGAGGGTTTTATCTGCTTTTTAAAAAACTTGTGTGCTCATGACTGAGAACATTTCTTATACACTCTCTTACTGGGAAAAAAATGTAGTTTCTCTCATTCGAGTACATTAAGGCACCAGAATTTTAGATGCTCTTGATAGGAAGTTTGTTTTAACACAAGTTGAATGAGACTTCTACATTCTCTGACAGAGAAAACAAAAATTTCGCCCACTCAAGTAGAACGCGGCAAAGGCACTTTAGTTTTGGTACGGAAACCTTGTGTTACAAGAATGTGCATGTTGCCAATTCACTGCATGAAAGAGTAACCAAAACACAGTTTCTCTCATCTAGTCACTTAGATCAGAGTGTATTATCTGTTATTAAAAAACACTGTGCACTTCTGAGAATGTTTCTTATACAGTCTCTGAATGTGAAAAGAATGTAAAGTTTCTCCCTTTCAAGTATGTGAAGCTTCCGGGGTTTTAGCTGTTTTCAATAAGAACCTTGGGTTACCAGGACATGAGTTTGTCTTTTACATTCTCCAAAGGAGTAAACAAGGCAGAGTATTCTCCCATTCAAGCACAGGATGACAAAAATAATGTAATCGTGCTACGTAAACCTTGTGTTCCTAGAATCTGAATATTCCCAATTCACTGCATGAATGAGTAACCAAAAAAGTTATCACATTCTAGTTGATTAGATCAGAGGGTGTAATGGATTGAATTGTGTCCTCCTAAAATATGTGTCAACTTATTTATGCCATGTATGGTTGTCCTCCATTTTGTGATTTTCCTATGTGTTATAAATAATAATCTCTGCCTATGGTTAAAGAGGATTAGGGTGGGATGTAACACCCTTGCTCAGGCCACATCCCTGATCCAAAGTAAAGGGAGTTCCCCTGGGGTGTGGCCTGCACCACCTTTTCTCTCTCAAGAGATAAAAGGGAAGCAAGCAGAGAATTGGGGACCTCATACCACCAAGAAAGCAGCACCAGGAGCAGAGCATGTCCTTTGAACCCAGGGTCCCTGCACCTGAGAAGCTCCTAGACCAGGGGAAGTTTGAAGACAAGGAATCTTCCCCCAGAGCCGACAGAGAGAGAAAGCTGTCCCCTGGAGGTGACACCCTGAATTTGGACTTTCAGCCTACTTTACTGTGAAGAAATACATTTCTCTTTGTTAAAGCCAGCCACTTGTGGCATTTCTGTTATAGCAGCACTAGATGACTAAGACAGAGGGTTTTATTCTGTTTCCAAAAAAAACATGTGCATACATACCTGAGGACATTTCTTGTACACTCTCTTACTGAGACAGGGTTAAATGTGCTGGTGGCTGAACAAAAGAGCTGTTAAAAGATTATCACCTAGAAGTTGAGTAAACAGGAACCACACCCTGTTGTGAGACAGACCCGTTAACTGTGCTGGTGGAACAAAAGAGCTTTTAAAAGATCACCATCTAGAAGCTGGGTAAACAGGAACCCACCCTGCCAACATAAGATTGAAACAACCCATGAATTACTATCTCCTTCTTAATGGTTTTCTAGTCCCCTCCTTCTTTACAGGCTCCTCATGTGTAGAAGAACAAAGCATGACTACCGTTTAACCTTCCTTAGCCCTCCAAAGATGGTGACATAGTGCCGAAGATCAAGTGTGCTTGAGCTATATCCCATAATAAGTGATGCCAAGGGCTGCCGAGAGCACTTTATCTTGAATATCAGCAGGTTCCATCTTGGATTCCAGATCTGCCTGCAACCTAATTAACATGCACCGCCATTCTGAGAAGTACCCACCCCTTGAAAGAAGCCCACTTAGTATTCATTACTCTATTGTCTCCACCAAACCCATATAAGCCCTAGCCTTACTTCCCTTTTCGAGTCAGTCTTTTAGAGAGGCTTAGATCCCCGCTGACTCCTTTTGCTTGACTCAAGCAAAATAAAGCTTGCTGAAGATAAAGTTTGTCTTTTGCATGTTTCTCACTCAGGGAAAAGACAAGGACCCTTTGTGTCAGATTGGCAATTGGTAACATTACTGGGAAAAGAATGTAAAATTTCTCCCATTCAAGTATCTTAAGCTGTCAGGGTTTTAGATGCTTTCAATTGGAAGTTTGGGCTATCAGGTATTGAATGTGCCTTTTACATTCTCTGAAGGTGAAAACATACAGAGTTTCTCCCACTCAAGTACAGGGTGGCAAAAGTACTTTAGTTTTGCCAAGGAAACCTTGTGTGCCCTCCCCCTGGTCGTCAGCCTGTGTTTCCAGTGAATGTGTGTACTCCAGCTACATTTCTCTTCTTATCACACCAATTTCACCTCCACCCATTATCTAAGTCTGGATGTAACCATTGAAGCACTTGACTGCAGTGTCAAGAGTCTCTAGATATGGAGGCTCAGGCTGACCTTGGCTGGCTTCTGCCCCCCGGGAATTTCTCCAATGCTTGAAGTCCCACATGATTACACATGGGCTTTGGTAGACTTTATTCCAGGTCACTGCAGAGGTCTGTGTGGGGGCAGGCAGGTCAGGGTTCTGTCTGGTGGGAGTTGCTAAGGCTTGTTTACCATCACCATGGAGACAGCCTCTGGAATCAGTGAACAGGGATTCTGATGCAGTGATGGCAGAGGTATGGAGTCTACAGAAGACCCCATGACCAGCCTGGGTGATTCCTCTGGGCCCTTCTTTTTGGCCTATGAGACTTAGCAGCCACTTCTGCCTCCGGCCACTGAAATTCAGCACACCCAGAGAGATGGCTTTGCGGGGGGGGGGGGGGGGGCCTGATGTTGACAGATTTACGGTCCTGGGTGAGTAGGGCATGTACCTGTTTTCCATTTACTTGAGGATGTCAGTATGCAAGTGGCCCCTATTCAGCCTCTGTTCTCTCTCACTCTCTCTCTAAGTTGTGTGATATCGGTTACTTGTAGTCCTGAGATTTATCACAACAAGGAGAGCAGGAGAACCTAGAGCTGGAAGGGGGAATGCCTCTGGCGGAATAGTTTGCCCATGAGCAGAGAACACTAGACTGCCCATCTGGTTGGCCTTCAATGTCTGGAAAGAGATGGAAAAGCTGGCAGTGGATCCCTAGGTCTCTTTGTAAATAGTCCAGTGGCTCTTCATCAGGTGGGAAAGACAAAGAGCAAGCCCAGGCACCAGTGGTGAATCCTGTCCTAGTGGAGCACGTGTGTAGATGGGAGCACTTCCAGTGCCTGCTCCTTCTGCTGAGACTTTGTTCCCAGAAACCCCTGCATGTGGATTAGGCAAAAAAAATTCACACCTACCGGCAAGAGGCCTCTCCCAATCTCCAGGCCAGCATCTAGCCACCAGAACCTGAGCATGCACTACACATGCACCAACAAACTCTGCCTTTCTAGATGAATACCACGTACACCTAAAGCCCACAGCAGGCCACCCAGTCAAGAGCAGGACGGCCAAGTCAAGTAAAATACCCATTTGTCTTTTTTTGCTGTCTGCTTCTCCACAGCCTCCTATACAAACTATGTGTGAGCTCCTGGAAGTCACAGTCTGAAATCCTGTGCAGCTAGAGGCCTGACGAATCTTGATATGGATGACCAGTCTAACATGTGCAGGAGAGAGCCTTTAGCCCCAGGTCTGGCTGACTATGGGGCTTTCTGACTTCTGGCACCGCCCCTGGTCTTTGGCCTCTGCTCTGGTGAATGTGTGCACTCCAGCTACATTTCTCTTCCCATCACTTTGATTCCATCTCCACCCATTATCTGAGTCTGCATGTGACCACTGTAGCACTTGACAGCAGTGCCAAGGGTCTCTAGATATGGATGCTCATGATGACCTTGGCTGGCTTCTGCCACAGGGAATTTCTCCAATGCTTGAAGTCCCAGAAGGGCCTTGGTAGAATTTATTCTAGGTCACCAAAGAGGTCTCGGTGAGGGCAGGCAGGTCAGTATCCTGCCTAGTGGTGTTTCTAAAGCTTGTTTACCACCATCATGGAGACAGCCTCTGGAATCAGTTGGTGAAACTTCCTATGGAGCAGGGTCAGAGGTATTGAGCACATAGGAGAGCCCATGGCCAGCCTGGGCAATTCCTCTGGGCCCCTTTTTGGCCTATGAGACTTAGCAGATACTTCTGGCTACGGCCACTGAAATTCAGCACATCCAGAGAGATAGCTTTGCAAAGGGGACCCCCTGATGTCGACAGGTTCATGGCCCCAGGTGAATAGGCCATGTACCTCTTTTCTACTTGAGGATGTCAGTAGGCAATTTGTCCATTCAGCCTGTATTCTCTCCCTCTCTTTCTCTCTGTGTCAGTTGTGCAATATCAGTTAATTGTACTCCTGAGAAATATTACAACAAAAAGAGCAGTAGAGCATAGTACCAGAAGGGGAAGGGCCTCTGGCAGTATTGGCTCCCCATGGGATGAGAACAGTAGATCGTCCATCCGGTTGTTCTTCAGGGTCTGGAGTCTGAAACGGGAGCTGGAAGTGGAACACTAGGACTCTTTGTAAATAGCCCAGTGGCACTTTATCAGATGGAAAAGGCAAGGAGGAATCCCAGGACACCAGAGAGAGGATCCTGGCCTGGTGGGGCTTGTGCACAGGTGAAGCCCCTTCCAGCATTTGCTCCTTCTGCTGAGGCTTTAATCCCAGAAACCCCTTCAAGCGCACCAGTCAGAAAAAATTCACACACGCCCGTGGGAGGCATTTCCTGGGTCCTGAGGTGAGAATCTGGTCTCCATCATTTCATCTTTCCAGTATGCACCTGGCACATACCCACAAACTCTGCCCTTCTAGATGAATGCTGTATACAGCTAGAATCCACACCAGGCTGCTCAGTCAAGGGCAGGACTGACCAAGTCATGTGAAACATGCGTTCATCTTTTTTCGCCATCTGTCCACAGCCTCCCATGGCACCCTGCCTGTGTGTGAGCTCTTGGAAGTCATGGTCAGAAATCCTGTGCCCCTGGAGGCCTGAGCAGTGTTGATATGAGGATATGGATGACCAGTGTAATGTGTAGGAGGGAGCCTTGAGCCCCAGGTCTGGGTGGCTGTGGGGCATTACAAATTCTGGCACCATCCCTGGTCTTTGGCCTGCGCTCTGATGAATGTGTGCACTCCAGCTACGTTTCTCTTCTTATCACTCCGATTTCACCTCCACCCATTATCCAAGTCTTGATGTGACCATTGTAGCACTTGACAGCAGTGCCAAGGGTCTCTAGATATGGAGGCTCATGTTGACCTTGACTGGGTTCTGCCTCAGGGAATTTCTCCGATGCTTGAAGTCCCAGGTGAGTACACATGGGACTTGGTAGGCTTTATTCCAGGTCACCTCAGAGGGCTGGGTAAGTGTAGGCAGGCCAGGATACTGCCTGATGGTTAGGGATAAGGCCTGTTTACCATTACCTTGGAGACAGCCTCTGGAGTCAGTGCGTGGAGATTCCAATGGGGCATGTTCAGAGGTATTGAGCCCACAGGAGAGCCCATGGCCACCCTAGGAGACTCCTCTGGGCACTTCTTGGCCTGTGAGACTTAGCAGCCACTTCTGGCTTTGGCCACTGGAATGCAGCACACCCAGAGAGAGGGGTAGGATAAACTCAAGGTCATATATACACACACACACACATATATATATGTATGAAACACTGCTGAAACTGAAGAGGACTTGAAGCACTTACTGATGAAGATCAAAGACCACAGCCTGCAGTATGCCTTACGCCTCAACATAAAGAAAACAAAAATCCTCACAAATGAACCAATAAGCCACATCATGATAAATGGAGAAAAGATTGAAGTTGTCAAGGATTTCATTTTACTTGGCTCCAAAATCAACACCAATGGAATCAGCAGTCAAGAAATCAAAAGGCATATTTTATTGGGCAAATCAGCTGCAAAGAACCTCTTTAAAGCATTGAAAAGCAACACGCCACTTTCGGTGAAGGACAGAACATCCAGAAAGAAGCTCAATAAGACACGGAAGATCTAAATGCCACAATCAACCAACGTCACCTCATAGACATATACAGAAAACTCCAGCAAACAGCAGCCAAGTATACTTTCTTTTACAGCCCACATAGAACATTCTCTAGAAGAGACCACATATTATGTTACAAAGCAAGCCTTAGAAGAATCCAAAACATCAAAATATTACAAAGCATCTTCTCTGACCAGAAGGCCATAAAAGTGGAAATCAACCAACAGAAAAAGCAGGGAAAAGAAATCAAAAACTTGGAAACTGAACAATACCCTGCTCAAAAATGGCTGAGTTACAGAAGACATGAAGGATGGAATAAAGAAATTCATAGAATCCAACAAGAATGAAAACACTTCCTATCAGAACCTTTGGGACTCAGCTAAAGCAGTGCTCAGAGGTCAACTTATATCAATAAATGCACACATTCAAAAAAGAAGGGCTGAAATCAAAGAATGATCCATACAGCTTGAACAAATAGAAAGAGGGCAACAAAAGACACCCTCAGGCACCAGAAGAAAGCAAATAATAAAAACTAGAGCAGAAGTAAATGAAAAACAACTGAGAGGTTTAACAAGACCAGAAGCTGGTTCTTTGAAAAAATTAACAAAATTGATAAACCACTGGCTAAACTGACAAAAGAAAAACAGGAGAGGAAGCAAATAACCCAAATAAGAAATGAGAGGGGTGATATTACAATAGACTGAAATTAAAAGAACCATATCAGATTACGATGGAAAATTGTACTTTAACAAATTTGAAAACCTAGAAGAAATGGATGAATTTCTAGAAACACAGTACCTACCTAAACTAACACAAACATAGGTAGAACAATGAAATAAACCCATAACAAAACAAGAGATTGAAAAGCTAATCAAAAAACTTGCAACAACAACAAAAAAAACCACTGGCCCAGATGGCTTCACTGCAAAGTTCTACCAAACTTTCAGAGAAGAGTTAACACCACTACTACTAAAGGTATTTCGGAGCATAGAAAAGGATAGAATACTCCCAAACTCATGAAGCCAGCATATCCCTGATACCAAAACCAGGTAAAGACACCATGAAAAAAGAATATTACTATATATATATATATTACAGACCTATATCCCTCATGAACTTGGATGCAAAATCTTCAACAAAATCCTAGCCAATAGAATTGAAAAACGTATCAAAAAAATTACTCACCATGACCAAGTAGGATTCATACCAGGTATGCAATGGTTCAACACTAGAAAAACTATAAATGTAATCCATTATATAAATAAAACAAAAGACAAGAACCACATGATCTTATTGACTGATGCAGAAAATGCATTTGACAAAGCTCAACACCCACGTGTGATAAAACCAAAAAAAAAAAAAAAAAACCCCAAACCCATGGAGTTAATTCCAATTGATAGCAACCCTGTAAGACAGAGTAGAACTGCCCCATAGGGTTTCCAAGGAGTGCCTGGTGGATTCAAAATGCCAACATTTTGGTTAGCAGCCATAACTCTTAACCAATACACCACCAGAGTTTCCTTCATGATAAAAACTTACAGCAAAATAGGAATAGAAGGAAAATTCCTCAGCATAATAAAGGGCATTTATACAAAGCCAACAGCCAACATCATCCTAAATGGAAAGATTCCGAAAACTTTCCCCTTGAGATCAGGAACCAGACAAGGATGCCCTTCATCACCACTCTTATTCAACATTGTGCTGGAGGTCCTAGCCACAGCAATTAGGCTAAATAATGAAATAAAGGGCATCCAGATTGGTAAGGAAGAAGTAAAATTATGTCCATTTGCAGATGACATGATTTTCTACACAGAAAACCCTAAAGAATCCTCAAGAAAACTACCGAAACTAATAGTTCAGCAGAGTTATCAGTATACAAGATAAACATACAAAAGTCAGTTGGATTCCTTACACTAACAAAAATAACATCAAAGAGGAAATCACCAAATCAATACTATTTACAGTAGCCCCCAAGAAGATAAAATACTTAGGAAAAATCTTACCAGAGACGTAAAAGACCTATACAAAGAAAACTACAAGACCCTACTGTAAGAAATCAAGAGAGACCTACTAAGTAGAAAAACATACCTTGCTCATGGATAGAAGACTCAACATTGTAAAAATGTCCGTTCTACCAAAAGCGATCCATAGATACAACGCAATTCCAATCCAATTTCCAATGACATTTTTTAGTGAGATGGAGAAACAAATCACCAACTTCATATGGAAGGGAAAGAGGCTCCGAATAAGTAAAGCATTACTGAAAAACAACAACAAAGTGGGAGGCCTCACTCTATCTGATTTTAGAATGTATTATACCGCCACAGTAGTCAAAACAGCCTGGTACTGGTACAACAACAGGTACATAGACCAATGGAACTGAATTGAAAATCCAGACACGAATCCTTCCACGTATGAGCAGCTGACATTTGACAAAGGCCCAAAGTCAGTTAAATGGGGAAAACAGTCCGTTTAACAAATGGTGCTGGCATTAACTGGATATCGATCTGTAAAAAAAATGAAACAAGACCCATTCCGCACACCATGCCCCAAAACTAACTCGAAATGGATCAAAGACCTTAATATAAAATCTAAAACAATAAAGATCATGGAAGAAAAAATAGGGACAATATTAGGAGCCCTAATAGATGGCATAAACGGTATATAAAACATTACTAACAATGCAGAGGAGAAACTAGATAACTGGGAGCTCCTAAAAACCAAACTCCTCTGCTCATCCAATGCTCATCCAAAGATTTCACCAAAAGACTGAAAAGATTACCTACACACTGGGAAAAAGTTTTTAGCTATGACATTTCCCATCAGCATCCGATCTCTAAAATCTACATGATACTGCTAAAACTCAACTACAAAAAGACAAATAACCCAATTTAAAAATAGGCAAAGGATATGAACAGACACTTCACTAAAGAAGACATTCAGGTAGCTAACAGATACATGAGGAAATGCTCACAATCATTAGCCATTAGAGAAATGCAAATCGAAACTACAATGAGATTCCATCTCACTCCAACAAGGCTAGCATTAATCCAAAAAACACAAAATAATAAATGTTGGAGAGGTTGTGGAGAGATTGGAACACTTATACACTGCTGGCGGGAATGTAAAATGGTACAACCACTTTGGAAATCGATTTGGCACTTCCTTTAAAAACTGGAAATAGAACTACCATATTCAGCAATACCACTCCTTGGAATATACCCTAGAGAAATAAGAGCCATTACATGAACACATATATGCACACCCATGTTCAATGCAGCACTGTTTACAATAGCAAAAAGGTGGAAGCAACCAAGGTGCCCATCAACAGATGAATGGATAAATTATGATATATTCACTCAATGGAATACTACACATCAATAAAGAACAATGATGAATCTGTGACACATTTCATAACATGGAGGAATCTGGAAGGTGTTATGTTGAGTGAAATTAGCCAGCTGCAAAAGGACAAATATTGTGTGAGACCAGTATTAGAAGAACTCAAAAAACAGTTTAAATAGAGAAGAAACTATTCTTTGATGGTTATGAGAGTGGGGAAGGAGGGAGGGAGAAGGGTTTTCACTAATTAGATAGTAGATAACAACTATTTTAGGTGAAGGGAAAGACAACACACAGTACAGGAGAGGTCAGCACAAATGGACCAAACCAAAAGCAGTTTCCTGAATAAACAGAGCACTTCGAAGGCCAGCGAAGCAGGGGTAGAGGTTTGGGGACCATGGTTTCAGGGGACATCTAAGTCAATTGGCATAATAAAATCTGTTAAGAAAACATTCTGCATCCCACTTTGGAGAGTGGCTTCTGGGGATTTAAACGCTAGCAAGTGGCCATCTAAGATGCATCAATTGATCTCAACTCACCTGGAGCAAAGGAGAATGAAGAACACCAAAGACACAAGGTAATTATGAGCCCAAGAGACAGAAAGGGCCACATAAACCAGAGACTACATTAGCCTGAAACCAGAAGAACTAAATGGTGCCCTGACTGCCCTGACAGGGAACACAACAGAGAACCCCTGAGGGAGCAGGAGAGCAGTGGGATGCAGATCTCAAATTCTCGTAAAAAGACCAGACTTAATGGTCTTTTTGCTGACTGAGACTAGAAGAACCCAAGAGGTCATGGTCTCCAGATCTTCTGTTAGCCCAAGACAGGAACCATTCCCAAAGCCAACTCTTCTGACAGGGATTGGACTGGACTATGGGATAGAAAATGATGCTGGTGAAGAGTGAGCTTTTTGGATCAAGTAGACACGAGACTATGTGGGCTGCTCCTGTCTGGAGGGGAGATGAGAGGGTAGAGGGGGTCAGAAGCTGGCAGAACGGAGACGAAAATAGAGGGTGGGGAGGAGTGTGCCGCCTCATTAGGGGGAGAGCAACTAGGAGTCTATAGCAAGGTGTATATAAATTTTTGTATAAGAGACTGACTTGATTTGTAAACTTCCACCTAAAGCACAATAAAAATTTTGAAAAGATAATAATAAAGTGTTGAAAAGCAAAGATGTCACCTTGAAGACTAAGGTGCGCCTGACCCAAGCCATGGTATTTTCAGCTGCATCACATGCACGCGAAAGCTGGACGATGAATAAGGAAGACCGAAGGAGAATTGATGCCTTTAAATTCTGGTGTTGCCAAAGAATACTGAATATACCACGGACTGACAAAAGAACAAAGAAATCAATCTTGAAAGAAGTACAACCAGAAAGCTCCTTAGAATCAAGGATGGCGAGACTACGTCTCACATGTTTTGGACATGTTATCAGAAGGGAATGGTCCCTGGAGAAGAACACCAAGCTTGGTGAAGTAGAGGGTCAGCAAAACAGAGGAGGACCCTCGAGATGCCTCTTCTGAGTCTGGAGATCACAATCTGGCCTCCACCATTTCATGTCCTCAGCAATCACCAGGCACACACCCACAAACTCTGCCTTTCTACGTGAATTCCACATCCAACTTGAGCCCACAGCATGCTACTCAACCAAGGGCAGCACCTGCCAGGTCAATTGAGACACTCATTCTATTTTTATGGACTGCATGTCCACAGCCTCCCATTGCAACCTGACCTTACTAATGCCAGTAAATTTCTATTAGTCCTTAAACTAGTCCAAATCAGATTTGGCCTGCCCTGCATGCACAGAAGGGCCAGCTGTAACTTCTAATTGACCTCAACAGAGGAGGCCGCTACAGGAGAAACAGATCAGAAGAAAAGTCATCACCCAGACCCTATTTCAAAGGAGAAATCTTACAAGGTCCGCATCATCTCTTGTTTCCTGGCCGTCTTCTGTAGTTTTCCCTACCCAGGACGCATTCGCGGCCGCCATCTTGCTTCTCATATCACATAATAACCCTGCTTTCCCGTAGCTTGAGGAGCCTGATCTGAGAAATTTCCTTCGGGCTCCTTGCTCTGCGCTTGCAATAAAGTTACTTTCTCTAAGACTGGTGTCCAGTTAATTGGTACGTCTGAACGCCTGGAAAAAGGCCTGCTTTTCAGGGTTTGGTAACAGTTTTGGGACCCAACGTGGGAGGCCTCCTTCCGAGGCCCAGTACCCCCTCAATTGCTAACGGCAACTCCACCAACCCTCAGGGTGCACTGAGCCTCTTGATTGGGAGGATTGGATGGACCTGCTAATGGCGACCAAGGTGGTAACTGGACTGATGCGCTTTTACTTTGAGAATTAGAAACTAACTCTGGAATGGACGTCCTGTAGGTAAGTGCCATAAGAATTTCTCTTGTTAAGTGTACGTGCTTGGGATTGGAGGTGGGGAGGTACCTGGAGGATTGAAGTAGGACTAAGACATCCCCATTAGGGTGGATTGAAGCCCTACTCATATCATCCTCGTTTACTCTGAGGTTGTGGTTCTGGTTCTGAGGTGGGGAGGTATCTGCAGGATTAAGGTAGGACTAAAACATTTCCACTGGGGGGATTGAAGCCCTGCTAAGGTTATCCTCATCACTGCGCCACTGCTTGGTTCTGAGGTGTGGAGGTATCTGGAGGATCGAGTCGGCCTAAGACATCCCGGTTAGGGGGGATTGAAGCCCCACCAAGATCATCCTCGTTATCTTGTCCTACCACTCCCCCTAGCCAACGGCAGAGAGTGGGCAACCTAGTTTTTGGTTGTTGACTTTGGTTAAGTTCAGGTTCTGTTTCTGAGTGTACGTCTGTGTGTGTGTGCACGCGAGTCTTAACTATGACAAAAGAGAGGGAAGTCTCTCTGGCAAAATAAAAACCTCTGAGTGTGTGTGTGTGTGTGTGAGTGAAACATGGGCCCCGAATGTACCCCTTTTTTAGCTATGAGCCTATGGAGAAAGAGAACCCAGTTGGAGTCCGGTGAAATGTGGCCTGAGTTTGTGTCACTTACAGTTAGATCTGTTTTACGAAACAGAAGGAAAATGGGATGAAATCAACATGCACATTTGCCTCTCTGGCAGAATAAGAACCTATAAAAACAGTGCAAGTTAATGGTGCAGGCAGCAGGGAAAAAAATGGGATACAGGAAGCCCTCGATCTTTCCAGACTCAGTCTTATCCCGTCAGTCTCCTATCTCCACCTGTGCCCCCTCCTCCTTATCCGCCTATAGGTGTAGGCCTGGTTCCTGGCCTGGCACCAGCCCCTTTGGCACACTGGCCCTTGTGCCTACTGCACTGGCAGAACCTTGGCCGTTCCCTCATGAGTCAGAAATTCCTGTTCCTGCCCAGGGAATAGTGTCCCCAGCCACCTCCACCTTTGCCAGCTTTAACCACAATGGCTGTTTTGATCTGTTTTCTACATTGAGGCTCCAGGAAGGGTTTTGCAAATGGCTCCTTGATGAAAACAGGCTCCTTGCTGAAAACATGCTTGAATGCCACTGGACTAGATGACCTCTAAACGCTTGCCCAGCAGACAGACATCTTTTGCCAAGGAACGTTCCTGAGGCTACAGCCCAGTGCGCTCCTGGGATCTGACGCCAGTGAGCAGTGCAGGATTTCACTGGGTTTGAGAACAGCCTCAAAACCCTCTTTCCAGGCAGGGGAGAGCCCAAAGCAGCACACAGGACATTACAGGGAGAGTTGGGACCCCAAGCCCCGTGAACACCACAGATTTTAATGGACTACATGATAAAATATAACAGGCCCCAGTTTTCCAACCCTGCCTATGCATCTGATTTACCTGTACAGTTTGTTTTAAAAGATTGCCTCCCTAAACTTCCAGAACCCAAATATCCAGGAATAGGAATGGGTCACAGTCATGTTTTTAACAGGCTTCCCAGTGATTATGTTGAAGTGAGCCTGGCACCAGTAGACCAGTCAGGATTCCTTCCCAGATGAGAGCAGTGCTTGCAGGAATTGCAATAGGTTGCAGCAATAGAGAAACCAAGAGGGTCAGCTCCTATCAGCCCTAGTGAAGACTTTAATATTTTCCAGGAAGGAAAAAAAAAAACCTAAAAGCAACCGTATCAGTGGTTAGACTTTTAGGGGCACTCCGACAACTGTTAGAAACCATGGTAGCCAAAAAATGGCATCAGATAAGCAACCTAAGGCAAACATTCTGTTGAGATCTTAGTCCCACCACCAGATGGCAGACTTAGTCGGGCAACTCATAACTTCGTAGCTAAAATAAGTTGGCTTAAATCAGTTTCTTCCTCAGTAAAACTGGAGTATGATCACATTCCCTACATACTTTGCAGGGCTGTTATAAAGATAAAATGAAGCAACGTGAAAGTGTGTTAAAGGCTGGAAAAGTCCTAATTTAATATTACAATGAAAGTTGGAAATTTCAGGAACTGTATATAGAAGTGATAAAGAGGAATCTTGGGAGAGAATCCTGGGCTTTTTCAGCTACAACCCCTTGTTGACTGTCATGGATTGAATCGTGTTCTCCAAAAATATGTGTCAACTTGGTTAGGCCATGATTTCCGGTATTGTGTGGCTGTCCTCCATTTTGTGATTGATATAATTTTCCTATATGTTGTAAATCCTAATCTCCACCTGTGGTTAATGAGGCAAGATTGGATTATGTTGAAAAGGATTAGGGTGGGGTGTAACACCCTTGCTCAGGTCACAAGCTTCCCTGGGGTGTGGCCTGTACCGCCTTTTATCTTACAAGAGATGAAAGGGAAGCCAGCAGAGATGAGGGGACCTCATACCACCAAGAAAGCAGCACTGGGAGCACAGTGTGTCCTTTGGACCTAGGGTTCCTGTGTGGAGAAGGCTCCTAGTCCAAGGGAAGAGTAATAACAAAGACCTTCCTCCAGAGGCAAGAAAGACTTCCCCTAGAGCTGACACCCTGAATGGGGACTTCTAGCCCACAGCTGTTGAGTCGATTCCGACTCATAGCGACCCTATAGGACAGAGTAGAACTGCCCCATAGAGTTTCCAAGGAGTGCCTGGCGGATTTGAACTGCTGACCTCTTGGTTAGCAGCCATAGCACTTAACCTACTAAAAAAAAAAAAAAAAACCTACTAGACTGTGATAAAATAAATTTCTCTTTGTTAAAGGCATCCACTTGTGGTATTTGTTATAATTCTGTTATAGCAGCACTAAATAACTAAGACAGTGACACAGGAGCCATTTAGAGAGACATGATGCTGGCCATTCCTAGACTGGAACACAATCAGGACTCTATAAACACTGCATTGAACCACCTGCCATTTTCACTCCGACCAGCACCTCGCGGGCACTACTGTAGTCCAAACAAATGCTCAGTATAAAAGGGTAACACCAAGCATAGGTTTGGTTTCATGAATATGAGTTGGTGTAGGGCGCAATTTCATCTTCTCCCGTCCCTTACCCCCATTCAGTTAATTAGGTACACAGGTCTGGCAAGGGTCTAATATCCAAAAAATATATAAAACTTCTACGACTTAACAAAGTCAAGCAACCCAATAGAAAAATGGGCCCAAAACTAGAACAGACATTTCACCAAACAGGATATGCAAATGGCCAACAAACACATCTCAAATGCTCATAAAAAGACCAGGCTTAATGGTCTGACTCAGACTGGAGGAACCCTGGTCATGGTCCCCAGACCCCTTGTTAGCCCAAGACAGGAACCATTCCCGAACCCAATTCTCCAGACAGGGACTGGACTGGACTATAAGACAGACAATGATACTAGTGAGGAGTGAGCTTCTTAGCTCAAGTAGACACAGGAGACTGTGGGCAACTCCTGTCTGGTGGCAAGATGAGAAGGAAGAAGGGGACAGGAGCTGGTTGAATGGACACGGGGAACATAGGGTGGAGAGGAGGAGTGTGCTGTCTCATTAGGAGAGCAGCTAGGAGTACATAGCAAGGTGTGTACAACTTTTTGTATGTAAGACTGACTTGATTTGTAAACTTTCACCTAAAGCAAAATAAATAAATAGAAATGCTCAATATTAGAGATGCAAAACAAAACCACAATGAGCTACTCACTTCACCCCTACTAGGATGGCTAAGACTTTTTTAAAAAGTTGAAAATAACAAATATTGGTGACGATGTGGAGAAACTGGAACCCTTATCTATTTCTACATGAAGCCCTGCTGGCTCAGTGGTGGTTAAAGCACTCATCTAACTGAAAGGTCGGCAGTTAGAACCCTCCAGCTGCTCCACGGGTGAAAGATGTGGCAGTCTGCTTCCATAAAAATTTACAGCCTTAGAAACCCTATGGGGCAGTTCGACCCTGTCCTATAGGGTTGCTATGAGTCGGAATCAACTTGATGGCAACGGGTTTGGTTTGGTATCTATTTCTGGTGCAAATGCAAAATAGTACGGGCACTGTGGAAAACAGTTTGGTGGCTCCTCAAAAAGTTAAACACAGAACTACCACATGACCCAGTAATTCCACTACTATGTGTATGTCCAAGAGACCTGAAAGTAGCAACACCAACAGACACTTGTACATTTATTTCATTGCAGCATTATTCACAATAGCTGAATGCATGCATTTCCCGATTTTAAACCACGCAGTATTCTCCTGTTCCGTTCGAATGACTGCCTCTTGATCTATGTACAGATTCCTCATGAGCCCAATTAAGTGTTCTGGAATTCCCATTCTTCACAATGTTATCCATAATTTGTTATGACCCACACAGTCGAATGCCTTTGCCTAGTCAATAAAACACAGGTAAACATCCTTCTGGTATTCTCTGCTTTCAGCCAGGATCCATCTGACATTGGCAGTGATATCCCTGGTTCCACGTCCTCTTCTGAATCCTGCTCAAACTTCTGGCAGTTCCCTGTTGAGGTACTGCTACAACCATTTTTGAATTATCTGCAGCATAATATATATATATGGAATATAAGCATATATATAGGCATACCCCAAGATTTAACAGGTAGGTTTATTTCATTTTGGGTTTTAGAAAATGATGTAGTTAAACTCTGCTTTAAAATAGATTCCTAAACATCCCTCAGAAATCCTCACCACCGAACCAATAAGCAACATGATAAACAGAGAAAAGATTGAAGTTGGCAAGGATTTCATTTTACTTTGATATAGAATCAACGTCCGTGGAAGCAGCAATCAAGAAATCAACTTATTGCATTGGGCACATTTGCTGCAAAAGACCTCTGTAAAGTGTTGAAAAGCAAAGATGTCACTTTGGGGACTAAGGCATGCCTGACACAAGCCATGGTGTTTTCAGTTGCATCATATGCATGTGAAAACTGGACAATGAATAAGGAAGACTTTAGAATTGATGCCTTTGAATTATGGTGTTGGCAAAGAATATCGAATGTACCATGGGCTGCCAAAAGAACAAACAAATCTGTCTTGGAAGAATGCTACAGCCAGAATGCTCCTTAGAAGCAAGGATGGCAACACTTGGTCTCGTGTACTTTGGACATCTTATCAGAGGGGTCAGTCCCTGGAGAAGGACATCATGCTTGGTAGACGGTCAGCAAAAAAGAGACCCTCAACGGGATGGACTGACACGGTGGCTACAAAGGTGGGCTCCAGAATAACAAGGACTGTGAGGATGTGGCAGTATTTCGTTCAGTTGTACAAAGGGTCGCTATGAGTCGGAACCAACTCAAAGGCACCTAACAATGAACATGCCTCAGCTGGTGCTGAGGTGATGACAAAAATCCATCTCTCAAAGCTGACTTTTCCAGGTTGCCTTCTCTACCCCTGTTATTTAAAACCTTGAAGCGGTTCCTAACAGGTTTCTTTTAATCTGCCCTGATGGTCTGATTAAAGCAGTATGGTCAAACAGGTGTCTCCTTCTAGCTGTAGGGCAGAGGTTGGCTCAGAAGGATGTTGTGACAAAAGGATGGGAAGATAAAGCAGGTTGGCTGAAGGGGCTCACTGGCCTGCATTACCATCCCTCCTGTTAGAAAGGAGCAGAACCGAGTTCTGAGAATGGAATTGAGTTCCAAGCAAAGCATCGAGTTCCAGAGGTGGCCCACATGGGGTAGGGAAGGTATAAGAGCAGAGAGAAAAATGACCACGGTGAAGCTGCACCAGTTTGCACCACTACTGGGTGACATCAGGCAGGTCACTCACTCTGACTCACAGCGTCTTCATCTGCTAGAAGATGACAGACATAGATGTCAGCTCTTATAGAGACAACTAACCAGTTGTCACTGAGCTGACTCATGGCAACCCCATGTGTCAGCTCCATGGGATTTTTCAGTGACTGAGTTTTTTTTTTTTTTTTTTTAAGTAGATTGCCAAGCTTTTCTTCTGAGTCATCTCTGGGTGGACTCAAACCAGGGCTTCCAACCAGCTCATTCCAGTTCAAACCTACTGAGAATTTGCATTTCTAACAAGTTCCCAGGCGATGCTAATACTGTTGTTTAGGGACCAATTCTGAGAACACCACTACTACAGCAATGGTTCTCAAAATTTATTATACATAAAAATCACCTGAGGAATCTTGATAAAATGTAGATTCTGGTTTAGTATACCTGGGGTGGAAATGGAAACCCTGGTGGCATAGTGGTTAAGTGCTTCGACTACTAACCAAAAGGTCAGCAGTTCGAATCCAGTAGGCGCTCCTTGGAAACTCTATGGGGCAGTTGGAATTGACTAGAAGCAGCCCATGGGGGGCAGAAATGCAAATTCTCAGCAGGGGTTTGAACCAGAACGAACTGGTTTGAAGCCCTGACTCAAACTGTTATGAATTGTGTCCCCCCCAAAATGTGTCAGCTTGCCTAGGGCATGATTCTCAGTATTGTGTGGTTGTCCATTTTGTGATCCGATGTGATTATCCTATGTGTTGTAAATTGTAACCTCTATGATGTTAATGAGGCAGGACTCAATCTGTAGAAGTAGGTGGTTGTATCCCGAGTCAATCTCTTTTGAGATACAAAAGAGAGAATCGAGCAGAGAGGAGAGGGACCTCCAACCACCAAGAACAGAGTGGAATGTGTCCTTTGGACCCAGGGCCCCTGCACTGAGAAACTCCTAGACCTTCCCCTAGAGCCAACAGAGAAAGCCTTTCCCTGGAGCTGATACCCTGAATTCGGACTTCTAGCCTCCTAGGCTGTGAGAGAATAAATTTGTTAAAGCCACCCACTTGTGGTATTTGTTATAGCACAAACCTACAACCTTCTGGTTGTCTACCAAGTGTATTAATTGTTTGCAACACTCAGAGACTCTGCTGGGGTCTAGGATGCTAAAAACAAAACAGAGCACAAAAGCCAGTCTTTTAAAAATCTCCAGTGGCGGGTAACCTAGGTCCCAGAAATCTTGGCACGAGCTTTCAGCTTAATGAGGAGAAATGGAAGTCCTCTAATCTTCTCAGCAAGTGAGCCCAGTTAAGATCTGGGTACACCCCACATGCACCTCAGGATGGTGACGCGTAAGCACAGCAGGTTATGTAAACGTGTATACACCACAACCGCTAAGCACCATGCTTCCTTCAGCCCTTAGTCAGCCACCCTCCATCGCTGTTCGTGCCTAAGCACCACAAAGGAGGCAAGAGCTGTATCTTTTTTGTTGTCTTTATTTATAGGAAAGTACATAATAGGTGGTCATTTTTGTAACTACTAACAGGAAAGGCAAGAGCAGTGGAAAAAAAAAAAGGGGAAGGGGGGAGCAAGCATCTGAAATGGGAACAAAAAGTTTTTATTTAGCAACTCGCCCTGTTCCTGAGGCAGCATTGGCAGGGCACCAACTGCCTCTAAGAGCAAGAGAAAAGCTGGTCTTTAGTACCAGTTCCCTGGTACCAAGGAGAGCAGAAGGCCCAGAGACAAAGAGTAAAGGGGACTCTGAGCTCCAGATTCACCCCAACCTGTTATCTCCCATTTTGCCTGACACCAAGGGTGTTTCCCTACTCCAGCCTGAGGAAAGCGTAAAGGACAAGGATGGTAGAGAGCACCCCATCACGACTTCCCAGAAGCAGTTTTCTGTAACCCAGAGCCCATGATTAAAAAAAAAAGAAAAAAAAAACTGGTTGCAGTCAAGTCGATTCTGGCTCCTAGCAATGCTCTGTGTAGCAGAACTGTGCTCCACAGGGTTTTCAATGGCTGATCTTTTAGAAGTCTATCACCAGGCCTGTTTTACAAAATGCCTCTGGGTGGACTCCAACTGCCAACCTTTCAGTTAGCGGACAAATAGTTTTCGCCACCCAGGGTCTCCGAATCTACACTACTCTCCACCAAAACCAGCCCAATACCTTGGTACTGGAATTGCTGACAGGCAAGTGGGCAACTCCGAGCAGAGGAAAATACTTCCCTGAAACAGGCTACTGCCCTCCAACAGCCCTGGCCATTTTGCAGGTCAAGCTTGCTAATCCAGGAGGTTGTACTAGGGCAGTAAGGGAGGGAACAGGCAAGCCAATCAGGCTCAAGTCCCTCCTGCTTCCCAACCTCTCAGTGGAACACACAAGCCCCAGCCTGACCTAGTGGCCTAGTGATACACTGGAAACCCACCCAGGGCAGGGAGACAAGTATTCAGTCCCAAGCCCAGGCGAGGCAGAATGCCAACGTTCACATGATCACTCAACAGCGAAGACCAGAAGCTGACTGCAGAGGCAACTGGGTTAGTTCTGAGAAAAGGTGAACTGGAGACCTTTCCAGATTTGGCACCCCTGCCACCTTCCCCTGCCCTATTGAGATTCCGTTCTATAACCATTGCCTCTTTGAGGGCCTGCCCTGTCCATCCATCATGTGCATCCTCCTCACACAGGCCCCCATCTCTCTACTCATCCTGGCTTCAGGCTGACCAAGAATAAGAAACCTGGGTCAGACAGAAGCTCCACTAAGGTGAAAGAGTGTGAGGCCAGGCCTTCCATGACAACCCAGATGCTTGTTTCCTCAACAGTTGATCCATGGACAATGCCTGAGAAGGGAGGGAAAAGCAAGCACTGTTGAGTGGCTCTGAAGCCAAGGGACTCCCATGTACAGATGACCAAGAGTACCCCACCCTGGTCATCTGTCCCCTCCTTGAATGGTAAAGAGTATCTGATATGGAGTTTCTAGTCTAATAATCCAGTGGAACCTGAAATCCAGTGTTTCTTAAGATACCAGAGAAGGCCAGGATTTCTCATACAGGAAGCTCAAGTTCAGATACTCAGTTGACTAGATGCTGGAGTGGAGCCTCCATTCTTCCCTGCCCCAGATGCAGTGTGTCACAGAGCTGAAGAAGCTGTCGACAGCCCTGCCTGATGCCCGGCGAGTACTGCCCAGTGCCCCACACCAAACCACCAAGGTTTGGTGACTGTTGTATGAGGCACGGCAGCCCTACAGCTGTTTCCAAGCTAGGAGTGGCCTGCTCGGAGATGCTGAAGGCTTGGTCCCAACACCATAGGTAGATGAGGAAGCAGCTAAGTAAATACAGGCTCAGAGATGAGAAGAATCCATCTTACAAGGCAGTGGGATAGACAGCCAAGGCACTAAATGGTTTGGCACCTGGGAGCTTCAAGTAAAGTTGAACATGCTACCCACAGAAAGGCCAAGGCTCTTGCAGACAGAGACAGACTTCACCCGGGGTACAGACAGGCCCCTCAAGGCAGTGGGCCCTGTGTCCTCAGGATCCCAACCCAGGCCTATCTACTCTTCATCTCAGAACTCTACAAGGCAATGACCACAAAGATAATAGACTGATCCTTAAATATGAATCCCAGAACTACCCACCCCCATGAGCAAGCACCTTGGGAGCCCTCCCTTACTCCAGCCAGGCTGCTGCTGCCATCGGGAACTCCCTCCAGAGCCTGCAGCACAGCCTCCTGAATGGCAAAGCTGTCAGGGGCCAGGTGTCACCTCTTGAAACAGCAAAATAGATTTACAGTCAAATTGCTTCCAGAAAAGGAGAATAAAAAGGGACAATGCAGAGTCAGGGAAATATTCAGTGTGATCAGAGAGTGATGGAGACAGATTTACTTGTGTGGTTCAAATGGGCTCTGGAAGCAATCCGGGGGGAGGAAACCCCAGGATGTTTTAGGCAATGGCAGCCACAATGGAGTAACTGAGAGCAGCGCCTACCAAGCCCTGGGATGGACCACACTCAAATGAATATGCTCTGGCTCTTCTGCGGAGAAAAACTGAGGCTAATGACTTGATAATCACACTTCATCGGGCTAGCCCAGCTTTCCCCTACCTCCTTTACCCCTCCACCAAGAGTCAGTCAGTAATCTGCATTTGTTCCAGAGAAGGTTTCCACCAAGTGGAAGCCCTCAGGGAAGCTGGGATTCTCCTACCCCGAATGTTTTCAATCCACGACTCCAACTTCTTTACATCTGACTTAAAGGCTATCTCCTGCTAACCCTGACGCCCAGCAGCCGCTGTCTTCATTCAACAGTGCTGTAAATAGGAGAATCACCCTGGCTGTGATGCTGTGAGTGAAAACCCCTGATCAAAGGCGCACATGCCCCTCATCTCACAGTGAGCGGATCGCCAGGTTCCGGTGAATAAAAGCTATTACTCCCTCTGCACAGATAGAGCTCTCCTGTGGAGGCTGACCAGAGGTCCACAACCATAGCTCAGCCTCCAAGGGGCTGCATGTATTTAGCCTGACAGGAAACATCCCGAGGAATCTGATTCATTATTTTCCTGGCAGGCAGAAGGAAGCAGAGCTCTCTTAGACACTACAGCAGGCTCGGTTCTATTCCCTCCTTCTGGGTTTCGATCAGGAGGTAATCTCAAAAAGTCCGGGAAGGGAAGGAAGAATAGGCAGCGCTGGCTTCTTGGAGAGACTGAGAAATGGCAAGTAAAGGAGGAGTCATGAGCCATCCAAGCAGCCAGGGGGCAGGACAGGGCAGGGCAGGAAGAAAATGCACAGGACTTGTTCTCCTCAGTGGGCCTCTTCCCTGAGTTTGGTTTTTGAGTTGAAGTCTTGCCTAATTTCAACTCAAAAAAGACAGAGTATTTCTCATTGTCATATCGTTAAGGTCCAGCTCCAAGAGGGTGGTAGCATTTGACAGGGGCAGCAATCCAGGGTTTTACATCCCACCAGAGTTCCACAGGTGCTCGGGGCCATATGCCATAAGCCCCACCAGGAACACCACAGGCCATTTCCCCATTTCTCCAGTCCCCAAACAGGCCCTCCTGCAAAATACTTACGGCAAACAGCTTTACATTATTTTGTACATTTACACAAAAATAGATCCTTTTATATATATATATATGTATTTATAACTGGTTACACGTTCGATTCATAATTAGGCATCACCAGTAGTAGTTGGCACAGTTTGTCATTTAAGCTCAGGGTCAAATTCTGTTTCATTTTGCCGTTTCAAAGTACAAAAGAAAAAAAAAAAAAAAAGATCAAGGCATTTCATCTCCATGGTGTTTTCTTAAATACGGTCATGTCATAGGTAAATGATATGTACAGTTCAACGGTGCCTCCTGTCCCCTCCTCCTGTCTCGAGATGGGGCCGGGGGGCCGAGGGAGGCAGGGGTCAGTGCGGCCGGCTGCTGGACTCGGATGCCTGCCTCTTGCGTGAAGGGGTGTAGCCGTTGATGTAGCCGTTGGTCTGCCGTTTGGAGAGCCCGCCATTCAGGATGTCCTGAATGTGCTGCACAATGAGGTTGATGGCCACTGTGGGCAGAGACCAGCAGAGTGTTACACAATGAGGTTGATGGCCACTGCGGGCACATGTGGGGCTGTGAGCAGGGGCGTCTGCTTGGGTAGAAGGGCACACAGCACAAGAGGCTTTCCCAGGCTCTCCCAGTTAACTCACTCTGCCACTTACTGGCTTAGCCCTAGGCAAGTCACTCACCCTCCTAGCACCTCCCTTGGGACTGATACTACCTCCCTTCTAGGAGGGCTCTAAGGAGTAGACAGAAAACACCTAGCACAGGGTAAGCCTCAGAGAATGGGCTCCCTACGAGATAAGCAGAGTCACCACTGGATAAAGCAATCAGCCCAAATTCTCCAGACAGGATAAGCAGGCATGGTTTTGACACCACCAGTTAGCTATAAGACCCCTCCACTAGGGAACCTCTCAGTTTCCTATTTAAGATGGAGCCCTGGTGGCACAACAGTTAAGCGCTCAACTGCTAACCTAAAGATTGGCATTTCGGACTCACCCAGAGGCTCGGTGGGAAAAAGACCTGGCCATCTGCTCTTAAAGATTACAGCCTAGGAAACCTTTACGGGGCAGTTCTACCCTGTCACATAAGGGTCACCATGAGTTAAATTGACTTGACGGCATCTAACAACAACATTCTAAGATAGAGCTAACCCCAGAGAAGACCCTTATCTCCAAAGAAGAGTAAATTGGGGCTCTCATTTCATTTATTAACACGAGAAATAAATTACACACCTCAACCAGGTGGCCCAAGTTAACACATCACCAATAACTGTTAATAACTGATGTTAAGTGTCTCCTGATGTGACACACAGTAAAGAACACAATACAGGGTCTCTTCTGTGGTATTCCTCCAGGTTGCATAAATTGAGCCCAATGACAGGGAAGAAAAGGTCAAACCCAGACTGAGGGTCATGCTACAAAACGGTCCTGTACTCTTTAAAAACGCCAGTGTCATGTAAGACAGGAAAGGCAGAGGAACATTTCCAGGTTAAAGGAGACTGAACAGATAGGACAACTCAATGCAGTGTGTAATCCAGGGTCAGAGCTCAGATTTGGGGAAGGTTGCTAGGAAGAATAGTACTGAGGCAACTGGCAAAACTTGAATATGGACAGTATATTAGATAATGATATTCTATCAATGTAAAGCTTCCTAAATTTGATGGCTATACTATGATTATGAATGAGAATGCCCTTGTTCTTAAGAAATATATTCGGAAGAATTCATCTCTGTGACTTACTCCTCAACACTTCAGGAAGAATAAGCTTTTATTTTTAATGGAGGAAAAATGATTTAAAAAGAATGGGAAGACAAGGTCCTATCTTACCGATCAGTTCTGCCCTACTATGCCTAATCCAGAGACACGCATACTTCCCAAACAAGCCAAAACACGTACATAATATAGTAGTGACCTGCAGGATGCCTACTTTGCTGACCGGGTCCCTGGGTGGTGCAAACAGTTCATGCACTCAACTACTAACTGAAAGGTTGGTGGTTCGAGTCCACCCAGAGGTGGAAGAAAGGCCTGGCGATCTATTTCTGAAAAATCAGTCACTGGAAACCCTAGGGAACACAGTCCTATGCTGACACGCGTGGGGGTTGCCATGATTCAGAGTCCACTCGACGGTAACTGGTTGCTTTGCTGGCAGGTCATTCTAAATTAGATAAAGTAGGAAATCTACTTTTGCAAAGGACGGCCTCCGATGCAAGGCATCCAAGTTTTATCATTAGGGAGCGACAGCAGAGACAGCCTCTTCCTGCTAGACAAGTCCAAGTTCACGTCTGCCCCTGTGCACCAACAGGTATATGCACACGGGCCTGTTCCCAGCCAGACTGTTCCCAAATATAACTGACAAAGGGTAGAAGTCATGTCCCCACAGGGTGACACCCCTCCGGACTCACCTAGGTTATCCGCACCTCTAGGAATAATCACATCAGCATACTGTTTTGTCTGTGGAGAAAGATGTTTACAACATATTAACAGGGCAGTTCAGGGATAAACTGACCCACACCCCTCATTATGGGAATATGGGGAAGGGGCCAGCCTTCCTGCTATTGTCTGCAGCAGGCGATGGCTTAAGGCCTCAAATATAATACTATTTACGACTTCATGGTGAAGGCATGTAGAAATTAATGAAGTGCTTTCTTTAGTTGAACTGCGGGTGTGAGAAAGGGAGCAGGGTAGAAAACCATGTAATAAATGAAGATTTACTGATCATGTGGCTGAGGGAAAGTGGTCCAGATTGAGTGATTAATTCAAACCCAATTTATAATCCAATCTACTGTGGATTTTCATTCGCTTTATCTAAATTATAAGAAATTAGTTTTTTCGTGAGTTCTAATACGCTTACAATTGTGAACATTTGGCACACTTTCAACTTAATATAGCCTGCAGAGAGAGCATGAGCTTTGAAACCAAGCATACAGTTAATTATCTCTTCACCACTACGAAAAATATGAATTAGAGAAACCCAAACTTAAAAGGGGCTCACACTGAACAGTACACACCAAAATGGTTAAATTGGTACATTTTCTGTTATGTATATTTTTCATCAATAATCAGGGGGAGGAGGGTGCACAGTTCACCTTGGTCTTCTACACACAGCCTGATTTCATTCCTAGCACAAGGGGAACCCGAAACCTGTGGCTGTTCGAGTCGATTCTGACTTAGCACAACAGTGAACCCAGAGAAATAATTCCTATGACTAGTATTTTCACTGGCTTTGTTATTACACTATTAAAAAAGTAAGCCCACAGTAGTTAAAAACATATTTTTTTTTTAATTTGCTGAGATTTTGTGGGCAATCCAATAAATAACTGCGTCCCCGTGTATAACACAGACAATGCCTGCAGTAAACAGACATAAGTGTGCTACTTCCACGCTCAAACTGCTGAAATGCAGTGGTATCAGACCCACACTCAACTCGAACCAAGCAGACAATTTATGTGGTCCAAGTTCAGAGTTTACATAGCAATGAGGTGGTCTTCCCTGAGCTCAGAGCAGGTGGGCAGTGGGAAGTGTAAAGCAGACCAAAACTCAAAAAAAAAAAAACCCATCGCCATCGAGTCGTTTCTGACTCACAGCAACCCTGTAGGACAGAGTAGAGCTGCCCTATAGATTTCCAAGGCTGTAAATCTTTTACAGAAGCAGACTGCCAAACCTTTCTCGCATGGAGCAGCTGGTGGGTTTGAACTGCTGACTTTTCAGTTAGCAGCTGAGCACCTAACCACCTGCACCACCAGGGCTCCTTGTTAAGTAGACACAATCCAGAAAACATCCAGAATTTTAAGCTTCATCACAACTAAGCCAAACAGCAGAGAACTGGGATTTAACTATAATTTTTGCTCAATAGTAAGTTTACTTTATGTTTTTATTATTAAGTTTAACAGAGCAGGAGAGGTCCTCAGATGGGTACACAGAATTTCAGGCTCCTCAGTCCCCTCTTTATCTTCTCCAGAAACCTAATGTTACCTGATCCCTCCAGGGGAAAGAATGGGTCATCAAGGTTACTCAGGCTGACTCGGAAAGTCCACCTGTCCCTGGTCTGAAACAAAAATCAAGCCTGGTTTGAAGCAAAACCTACTAACCAGCTGAAAGAAACAAAGACATTTGGGGACCACATTTTTCCAAGAGATAAGAAAGATAATTATTAGGATAAAGAGAGAAAGCCCTATTCTCAGCTTCACTCTAAACCTAGTCTCAATGCCCTCAGATTCCAGACTCCCAAAAGACGGATCTCCAAGACCAGGCTAAGTCTCAGTCCCTCCTTCTCCCCCTCTAAGAGCTTGATAATCACTCATTAGGGAATTAGGCAGTGGTTTGGCCAAACTGGAGAAGACATGGTGACACAAGTGCAGGATTCTCCGGAGTTAATACATCTCCTTCCAAGACTAGGCCATCCCCACCACCTGCCATGTTCCTCTACCAGAACCCTGCCACACCGCCCCTCCCTCTTGTCTCTGGAGGCTGCCCTCAACATTCCCTTTTCTGTCTTGCCCCAGGATGCAGAGGGTGTTTCCTGGACTGATTCGCTAAACACTGAGAATGCCCCCTTCTTCCTTTCCTTCCTTCTCTAAAAGGCCCCTCACTCGAGAACTCCCAGTTGCCACAGGGAGGACAGGTGAGTCTGTGCCAGGGAGGAAGTAGGGAAGCTTATTCCAGATTGGAACAACTCCTCACAATGGAAACTTAAGACAGGGGCCAATGCAAGGACCACCCTGTGGCAGAACCCTGTACTAGCACTTAACCATCACAGACCTTCTGAAGATCAAAAGGCTGAGTACTAACTAACCTTAGACATGACACACCCCCACGAAGGGGTCTCACACCACATCACGATCCCACCAAGAGAGAAGGGTAGACCTGGACTGGGAATCATAACTAACCTAAGGTCTGGCAGGATCCTAAAGGGTTACCCCAAGCAAGAATGGCAGGATAGAGCTTCCAGAGACCAGAGTGGCAGACAAAATGCCAAAGGCTACCTTTTCTCAGGATTTCCAGATAAAGGATCACTGCGAGAGGAGCGAGATTCAATCTGGGGAGCTCTGTCAATTTACATACCTTCATTTGTGTCATGGAATTTAAAATTTGGGTGACCAAAAAAAAAAAAATCAGGAGCACAACTCACTGGCAAGCAGAATTCCTCAAAGGCGGGCTTGACGAACGTAATGTACTGAGATAAAATCTGCTCAAGGTCCCTCCCTCTTTCGCTGATGTCCCTCAATACTATAAGAGAAGGAAAAACAAGAATCCAAGTAAGTGGTCCATGAGCCTACATGCGCCGGCCCCTCCTGCAGCAGAGCGGGCTCTCACTCGCATTACGCAGCTCCACAGTCACTCCGGGTGATTCACAAGTCGGGTTCCTGAGAGACTCGACCAAGTGCAGGTCAACGGCAGCTTCGGAAAAAACAAGTTACGTTTTTACATCTTAATTTTGCTACAACAAACTGCTCTCTGAAACAAAAGGCTGCCAGCTGAGGCCAACAGCCTTCCTGTTCCAAGCAACATTTAACCCAAACAAGATTTCAGTGTGAACAACAAATAAAGCAGGCCAGTCCTGGCAAGTCCATTGTAACAGGACGTGGAAGTCTGGCCCTGAGGCACTGTGGCTTCCTGGCCCAAGCGTGACATTGCTAGACTTTCTCCTTTGCTCACCTGGATACTGTCCCCCTAACGCATACTTACCTGCCTGCGGTCTGAAATCCAGCCACCTAATGCTGATATGCAAACTCACCCTTCTTGTATCCCACCCACACTCCAGCCCCTATGGGGTGTGGGGAGGGGAGGGAGAGGATCCAGTTATGGTTAGCGATTCCTGCCTACCTACATAAGCACACAGCTTTGCAAACTGAAAATCACTTAGAGATTAGAATACCATGTTTTAGGAACTGTGGGTTGGGACTGTGAAGAAGCCCAGATTAACCATATTCACCATTTTCTACTTTCTTCCTCCCAGTCAGTTTTACTTAGGAACTTTCACAAAACATTTTTTTCCTTATTATTTTGTCAAAAAATAGAAAAAGAGGCTGATCGCCTAAGGGCCTGAAATCCTGGCTCTGCCACTATAAACCAACCTCTCTGAGCCTCAGAGAAGATATGGGAGCTTCTGTGTGTTTGGCAGGACAGTCTCAATCAAAACAGCTCCTCCATTACACTTGTCACTTTAAATCTTATTATCAGAGGCTGCTAAATCTTATTCCCTTTACCTCAAAATGGTATCATATCCATCTACAATCATCTGTGATGGCCCCTCAGCTCCTCAACCATTTCTCAGGTAACAGGCTCAGGTGTGGGGGTGTAAACAAATATAGGTAATACTTGTGAACATTTCTGGAAAAAACATCTCTAAGTAAGTCTGGGTTTTCATACACACACATGCATGGGTGCAGGGAAGGAGGGAGATAAGAAGGGTGTCATGGTTATGATCCAGGCTGACATTAAGCCTGGAAGATCAGAAGGCTAGAAAATGGTCCGGAAGTCCACATTCCAAGAGTCAGATAATAATGTTACCACCACCTGACTTTTATTCCAGCACCTCAACTTAAAAAGAGTTTTTTTCACAACAGAACGTTAGGCTGGTCCCTAACGTGTCAAGATTTGCCCCACAATGCCTCCTGACTGCCCGCCCAGGCCAGCAGCAGGGCCTTCTCCAATCAGAAAACGGGCTCGCCCCAGCACTCCCAGACTGAGTCCCCAGCAGTTCCGCCAGGGAGGCTCAGGCCAGGAGCCACGGAGAGCTGCCACGTGTCTCACCCCGCAAGCCCTCAGAGTTCTGGCACAGGCATTCGTAGTTAATGAGTTCAGCCTGGCCAAAACACACATCGAGGGTGGCCTCCAGTTCTTCACACGTCTCCAGATAAAGTCAAAAGAGAAAAGGAAACCAGAGCAAAAGAGTATCACAGCTGGGAAAAAATAAACACGGGCTCGAACTTCTGGCAGCTTTTTCTTAAAAAGCCCTGTGAACATCCGATGCTGGGTTTGTTTTCACAAGATATGCTTTTCACAGAACTGCTGAAGGCTTTAGCACTGTAGGAACCTTTTTCATTCTCCCAACACACACTCGCCCCCGTGCGCGCACACGCACACACCCACACCCACACAAATGTCTTTCACAGGGCTCTCCTACCACCCTGAGCCCAGGCCTTCAGCTCCCTGTATCTTGCCAGACCGGGCAGCTTCATCTATTATATCACTGAAGATGAGAAAATGTTCACAGAGAAAGCAGGCAAAGGAGATGAGTCACCGTGAATCTGCTCTGTAGCCATTTTACTCTACCATTTAGTGGGCATGGGCCACAGGGTCAGACTGACCTGAGTTTGAGTCCTGAGCCCACTAACTACACAGTTTGTGATCCTGGACAAGTGCCTTCACTTCTCTCAATCTGTTTCCTTAACTGTATAATATGGACAACACTGCCTTGAGCATCATGCTCTCGTAAATAACTGTCCATATGGGACCAAACTGACAGCACGCCACCTCGAAAGGTTAGATAGGAAGCTGGGGGGGGGGGGGCAGTGAGCTTATGTTAATGATGGAGGAATAATTTGGAAAAGGTGAGAATGGCTGCACAACGTTAAGAACGTAATCAATGGATTGTACATGCAGAAAGAGTTCGATTGGTATTTATGTTTTGCTGTGTATACTTTCAACAACAAAAATATTATTAAAAAAACAATAGGGACAGTAATAGAAAAATACAGGGACATCCACATAAATCGCTTTAGCACAGTAGCTGGCACATAGCCCACATCCAATAAACATGAGTTTCCATGAGGATTATTACAATGGCAACAGGACCTGAGGAAGTTTTAGGAGCAGACCAGCCCAGGCTGGGCAGAAACCATGAACTTAGGTCAACGGAGCAGACTCAGCTGAGAGGGGACAGTGAGGAGAAGAAGAGGGAGTCGTGAAGAGCAGCTCGAAGACTGGGGCACAGTGGGAGAGTGGCAGAAGGGTAGAAACACATGGAAAGACATCAGAAAAAGAAGGAAAAATAGGGAAGGTATGAAGAGGAATCATACTACACTGCCCACCCTGGAAAAGGAAACAGAAAACAGATGTTGAGAACATAAAAACCAAAAGGCACTGCCCATCCAACAGCATATTGAAAGAGTCATACGCCATGACCAAGTGGGATTCATTCCAACATAAAATTAAAATCACAAAATGGAGGACAACAACACAATACTGGGAATCATGGCCTAACCAAGCTGACACATATTTTGGGGAGGACATTCAATCCATGACAGAAGGGAAATTCCTCAATATGATTCAGGGCATATATGAAAAGCCAACAGCCAACATTACACTTAATGGAGAAAGACTGAGAGCTTTCCCCCTGAAATGGGGAATAAGACAAGGGTGCCTGCTCTCACCATTTCTATTCAATATTGTATTAGGAAGTTCTAGCCAGAGCAATAAGACAAGAAAAATAAAAGATATCCAGATTGGAAAAGAAGTAAACTTATCTCTATTCACAGACAATATGATCCTAGACATAAAAAATCCCAGTGTCCACAAGAAAACTTCCAGAGCTAACAGAGGAATTTAGCAAAGTTGCAGGGTACAAGGTCAACAAACAAAACTAGTTTGGGCTTCTATACACCAGCAATGAGAAATCTGAAAGGGAAACGAGGGTAACAATTCCATTTATAACAGCATCTAAGAGAATAAAATACCTAGGAATAAATCTAACCAGGGACATGAATGGCTTAAAAAAAAATCCAAAAATGGCTTATACAATGAAAACTATAAAACACTGCTGAAAGAGATTAAAGAAGACTTGGAAAGATGTTCCATATTCATGGATTGGAAGACTTAATGTTGTTAACATGTTGATGCTGTTGGCCCTCCCAATCCACAGGTTCTGCATCCACAAATTCAAGCAATCACGAATCAAAAGAAAATAGTCGAGAGGAAAAAAAAAAGTTTCAAAAAGGAAAACTTGAATTTGCTGTGCAGAAAGCACTAAGCTAAATCCACACGAATGAAATGATGTGTAGGCATACCCTGCTGTAGCCTCCCACCACTTCATAGATCCTCAGTCTCTGTCCAGCACTCACTGTTTTAGGATTGTTCACCTACCGTCTTGTCATTATTCCCTAAACAATACAGCATAACAACTATTTACATAGCATTTATGTTGTATTAGGTATTATAAGTAATCTAGAGATGTTTTTAAGTATACAGGAATATTGTGTAAGTTATATGCAAATACTATGCCATTTTATAGAAGGGGCTTGAGCATCCATAGATTTTGGTATTCGCAGGGTTCCTGTAACCAATCCCTCACGGATACCGAGGGACAACTGCACTACCCAATGCGGTCTATAAATTCGATGCAATCCCAATCAAAATTCCAACAGACTTCTTTACGGAAATAGAAAAACCAATCCTCAACTTTATATGGAATGGCAAGAGGCCCCGAACAGCTAAAGCAATGTTGAAACAGAAGAACAAAGTAAAAAGACTCACGCTTCCTGACTTTAAAACGTGCTATACAGCTACAGTAATCCAAACAGCCTGGTCTAACAATGCTTTCTGTTTAAAAACAAACAAAAATCGACCTAGTACTGGCTTAACAATAGACACACACGCCAATGGAACAGAATTCAGAGTCCAGAAATAAACCCACACATCTATGAGCAACTGATTGTTGACAACCCTGCTAAGTCCATTTGATGGGGAAAGAAAAGTCTCTTCTAAAACACAGTGCTGGGAAAACTGAATTTCCACATGCAGAAAAATGAAACAGGATCCATACCTCACACCACATACAAAAACAAATTCAAAATGGATTAAAAGGAACTAAATGTAAAAACTAAAACCATAAATTCTTAAAATAAAAAGCAGGGGCAACACTGTCAAGCCTAGCTTTTAACAATGGATTATTTAGTAAAAGCACTTACAGCAATAGACAAAATAAATAAATGGGACCTTACAAATAGTAAAAACTGTTGTTCATCAAAAGACTTTTCCAAAAAAGTTAAAAGACAAGCTACCGACTAGGAGAATATCTTCAGAAACCATATATCCAGCAAGAACTTAATAACCAAAATATATATAAAACTTCAACGACTTACCAACAAAAAGACAACCAAATCATAAAATGGGCAAAAGACTTGAATAAACGTTTCACCGAAGAGGACATTCCAATGGCCACCAAAGACATGAAAAGATGCTCAAAGTCGTTAGCTGTCAGAGAGATGCAAATCAAAATCACAAGATACCATTTCACTCCCACTAGGGTCCCTATGAGTCAGAATTGACTCAGTGGCAACGAGCTTGGTTGTTTTTTTTTATTTAGTATGGATAAGATTAAAAACAAACAAACAAAAAACCAGAAAACAAATGTTGGTGAGGACGTGGAGAAATTGGACACTTACCCATTGCTGGTGGGAATGCAAAATGATACAACCATTGTGGAAAACAATGTGGCGGTTCCTCAAAAAAAACTAAAAACAGAACCACCATATGGCCTACCAATTCCACTCCTAGGTATACGCCGAAAATACTTGAAAGTAAAGATTTGTACACCAATGTTCATTGCAGCACTATTTGCAACAGCCAAAAGGAGGAAACAACCTAAATGCTCATCAACAAATAAATGGATAAATAAGTCAATCACAAAAAGACAAATTTTGTATGACCTCATTTAAATAATAATTAAAAAAAAGACAGATGTATAGAGAACAAAATTTATTAGTGGTTACCAGGGGTGTGAAGGAGTGGGAAAAGGGGGAGTTAATGGTGATGGAAATATTGTGTTAACTAAGGGTAGAGTTCACAGCTGATTATTGCAATGCTGTCAGTAAGTTAACCCAAACCAAACCCAGTCCCGTTGAGTCGCTTCTGACTCATAGCGACCCTACAGGACAGAGTAGAACTGCCCCATAGAGTTTCCAAGGAGCGCCTGGCAGATTCGAACTGCTGACCTTTTGGTTGGCAGCCGTAGCACTTAACCACTACGCCACCAGGGTTTCCGTCAGTAAGTTATAAACCTGTAAAAAGCTGAACTGGCAAAAGTTGTGTAATAGATATATTTACAACAACAACAAAGAGTAGCTGCTGAGGCTGCTTATGTACAACGAAACACCTCATGGGATTTGGTCCCTTGGTTTGGAGGTTTAGGGTCGTGGTTTCATGGGACATCCCAGTTAACTGGCCTAATAATGTGTTTAGTGCCTCTGTTCTATCTCCTGGTTTAATGCATAATGCCTGGGGTCTTCAAAGTTTATAAGCGGCCAATTAAGGCACAACAATTGGTCTCTATTTACCTGAAGCAAGAGAGGAAGGACAGTCAGAAACAGGAGGATATGGAATGTGTGGCTAATTGCTTCCAAGAACAACTGCCTCCTTTGCAGCTGAAGAAGGTAATCAGTGGCCCTGAGACCAAAGAACCGGACTGTGCCCAACTACCATTACTGAACATTTTGATCAGAATCCACAGAAGAAACCTACTAAAAAGGGGTAAAAAACAGAAGGGAATCTCAAATTCTCATGGACTCCACGCTTTCTGGGGCAATAGAGGGTGGGTGAACCCCTGAAACTATTGCCCTGAGATAATCTTTAAACCAAAAATATCCCCTGAAGTCTTAAAACCAAAAAAAAAAAAAAAAAGTTTAGCTTAACAAGTAAAAAACGTCTTTTTTTTTTTTTTTGAGCATTATGCTCTTTTAAGAACTATCTATATGGGATCAGATTGACAACACCAACTTGAAAGATTAGACAGGAACCTTAGGGGGCAGTAAGGTTGTGTTAATGGCGGAAGCACTCAGAAAAGAAGGGTGAGAATGGTTGCACAACTTAAAGGGTGTAATCGATAGCCATAAATGGTATACGCAGGAACTGCTGAATTGGTATGTTTTGCTGTATGTATTCTCAACAACAGCAACAAAATTTTTTAAAAAAGAACAAATGCATAATTAAGATTAAAAAAAAAAAAAGGGCAGCACCCACCTCTGATCCCCAAGAGCCTTTGACAGAGTTATCACCTTGAACAGACTGGGACTCCCTCCTTGAGCAAAGGACTACATGGAGCCAGCCAGTCCCCTATAGAATATAGCCTGTTCCTCAAGGCCGGTCAGGAAACAGGGTCAAGCCAGTGACTGAGTCAGAACAAGGTCTTGGCACAAACTGCAAACTCCAAGGAGTTAAATCAGCTCTACTATCATCCATCTGCCCCCAGCACATTTGCTTGGCCAGCACAGGCCCTTCCACAGGATGGGGTAAAGGGCAGGAAGCTACAAGTCTACACACATTATCCACCTGGCCTTCTGTTTCGGCCTGTCCAAATCCAGCCATGCTCTTTCTGGTTAGCCAAAGCTGAGAATAAAATTTAGAAGGACCAGAAATAAAGAGAAATCCTCAGTGGTTAAGTCAATTTGCTTTAGAAATTAGGTGAGGAAACTCACCACCCTATAGTAAATATCCCTGAAGAGCTGCCGCAGCCCTAATTCTACGTGAACTAGGCAGACAGATTTATGGCAGAGAGAGAATAGGTGTCAGCAGTCCTGAGTCGTCCTACTTCACCCCTGTTCCTCACCTGCCTATGTACGTAAGTGTGAGTTAGGGTGACTAACACACACAGAGGGAAGGAGAAGGCACGCACTGCTGGAAATCAGTTCTGAGAAGCACAGGGATCCCCCAAGGGCAGGGTAAGTCTCTCCAGGGCCTCATCCCTCCGAGACAGATTTTTCCCACGTGAGCTGCAACTTGGACTTTGAGGGTCAAATGTCCAGGAGAGTATGGCAAATAGATGGACAGAATTATGGAGCTACCTACCTGAAGTCTCCTGGAATGTCTTCATGTGTAACAGCAGCTCCTGACTAACCCTTCTCTTCCCCTCACCCTATGCCACCGCCACCACCACCCCCACAAAGCACATGCTATGCGTGCTTTTTGTCCTATGTGGGGACAGAATGCGTTTATAGAAATAGCATTTGGGGAAGTTCCACCGTCTACCAGGAAGGTGACTTCTCAGTGGGTGACATGTAAAGACACAGATGTGAAATGAGAAAGTAGCAGCCTATGTCCAAGGCAGCATCAGGGCAGGCAGGGGTTGCATAACTGAGCCTAAGAAACCACCAAAGAGGCCACAATTACCTCACGTATCTCCCCAACTTCACAGAAGGATCCCGGTTCAAGAAAGGGACGGAGAATTTTTAGTTTAATCTACATCATGATTATCGACTTGAATTAGGGACCAAGAAGCAGTTTATTTCCAAGTTAAACAAAAAAAAAACCCGCTGCTGTCAAGTCAATCCTGACTCATGGTGACCCTTATAGGACAGAGTAGAACTGGCCCATATGGTTTCCAACAAGCACCTGGTGGATTTGAACTGCCAACCTTTTGGTTAGCAGCTGTAGCTACTAACCACTACGCAACCAGGGTTTCCATTTCCAAGTACTACTACTCAAAACTTGGTTCTAATTTCCTGGGCAGCATCTTGCATCCACTCCTGCACGGCCTACCCTGAGCATTACTGCATCCCCTGGGACTCTGGCACCACCTGCTAGACTATTACCAACCCAGGTACCACTGGTTCCTCACATGACTGGAGGGAGTCCCAGTCTTCAAGGTGATAATCTCACTCAGAGGTTCTGACAAGAAACAGAACAGCATTTATCACCTCGGGGGAAGCGGATTTCTGACCCTCAGTATCTACCATGCTCTTAATAAATCTGTAATTATCAATTACCATTTATCGATGATCTCCTACCTGCCACCACACTGTCGGGCATTTTACCCACAAGACTTTCACACCTATTCCAGAGGTACTAAATCATTAATCACTTTTAGCGTAATTATTATTTAATGAGGTAAAAGGAGCCCTGATGGCACAATGGTTAAGTGCTAACAGTTAACAGTTCAAATCCGCCCACCAGCTCCGCAGGAGGAAGACCTGGCAATCTGCTCTCATAAAGATGGCAGTCCAGAAAACCCTATGGGGCAGTTCTACTCTGTCACATGGGGTCACTATAAATTGGAAAATCAACAGCCCGTAACAACAATCAAGAGGTTAAAACATAATTTGCCCAAAGCCGGTAAGTGATGAAACCATGACTTAAGCCCCGCCCACCTGACTCCATATGATCTGTTTTTTGCATTATATCAGGCTGCCTCCCAATTTTGACAAGGTCTTCTGGACACCAAGCTGCTCGGCAAGTCGAGACTGGTGATTGTGGATTCAGGTGACAGATCCGGGCTGGGGCAGAAGCATGGGTTGTGGCCGGCTCAATTATCTATCAAAACAGACCAGGGAACTCTGTCCAGCCGAAGCCATGGCACTAGGAAAGCAGGCTTGTCTTCCCCACATTACCCATAAAGAAACCCAAGCCTGGCGAGGTCACAAAGTCACCAAGCTAGCTCAAAGGTCTGCTGGGACTAGAATACAGGCCTCCCAATTCCCATTCTGGGAGTACTGTGGTGCAGTGGTTAAGTGCTCGGCTGCTCACCGAAAGATTGGTGGTTCAAACCCACCAGCCTCTCCGCAGGAGAAAGACATGGCAGTCTGTTTCCGTAAAGACTTACTGCCTTGGAAACCCTACGGGGCAGTTCTACTCTGCCCTTTAAGGTTGCAATAAGAATTGACTCCATGGCAATGGATTTTGTTTTAAATTTCAATTCCCATTCCAATGCTTTTTTCCACTATACAACACTACCCCTCCCCCACCCCGTTTGGGATCAAAAAAAAAAGAGTATGGACTGTACACTACTTAGAAGGGCAGCACACAGGAACTTGTTCATATCCTACCAGTTCCATCAGTTCTTGTAATAACAGGACCGAAATAGAAAAACTACAGTTACTTCATGAACCAAGAAGAGAATTTCACAGGCTCTGGGCTGGAACTTACGAACTTGAATCTGCCAATCATTTACTCTGTGGCTAGGCGCTATCACTGTCATTCCCTGTGTCTACTCCCTCATCCATATAATAAGGACTCAAAACCTTGATCACCCTTTCATTCCTCTCTTCAGCCAATACCCCCACCCCCAGACCACCCTTGCTGGGCCCTGTCAATTCTTACTGCCAATACCTTTCTCATTTCACTCCACCCCTTCATTCCCCTCCCGCGCCCCCCCTCCCAAAGGATGAGAGTTCTACTCTAGTCCAGAACAGTCTTCAAACACCTCCCCCACTGCAGCCTTCACCTACGTTTCCTCTGTCAGGATCATCTTCCAACACAGCGCAGTGGTCATTTCACTTCCTGTGCTTAAAGTCCTTTGATAGCTCACATCATCTACAGGGAACCAACTCAAAGTCTTCAGCCCCCAGTCCCCAAGTTTTTTTCTAGTGTCTCTCTGAACAACCCTCTCTAAGCTCCAGCCACCACTGCTCTTGGAGCAGGCCACTGACTGTCTAGATCTGCACTGTTCACCTACTTAGGTATCTATGTCATCAGTCTACCTGACCACATCTAAGAACCAACCCACTTCCTCTGTGAAGCCTCTTCTCCTAGCAGAAGCCAATTCTCTGCTCGACGACCTCTAGAGTTAACCCCAGACTCAGCCCCCAACTGGTAAGCATCTGCATTGTCACTGCAGCACACGTTTAAGAAGGCCAGCAGAGGGAACGACCGACTAGGCTCCTGAGTTGGCTGGAAAGAATGACAACACCTCCATAAAGCTTTCCGGATGATAAAGGCCCAGAAAAGGAGGCACTGGGAGGGGCTGCCCAGCACCCTAGGCAGGGGGTATTCTTGCCCCAAATGTCCTCAGGTGATTTCCCATCTTGATTCCGATGCCCTTGTGGAAAATTCATAAGGAACTGAACAGTTAATCAAAACTTTTTCCCGGCAAAACCAGAATGTCAACTTCTTATTTCATCTCAGTGACCTCTGGATAACCCTTTCATTATCCAAAAGAGTAAAGTGACTAATCCTGTCTCAGATGTCACTGAGTGTCACCAAGCGTTTGGGCAGCATGACACCCTGGGGTAGCACTGAGGCAACTCAGCTCTGCGGGGCGTACAGTAGGCCGTGCGGGGCAGCCAGGCAGCAGCCTCAGGGCAGGCACAGGCTTCAGACATGAGCGAGGCGTGCAGGCCTCGGGTCCCCTGACCCCGGGGTAGCTGACAACAGGGCCACCTGAGATGTTTAGAACGTACCTCTGCGGGAGAGCCGGGTGTCCGCGTCTGTATCCACAAAGAGCTTCATCTGGAACAGGTCTCGTACCTCCTGGGAGTAGAAGGCCAAGATCCCCTCGAAGAGCACAACATCCGCAGGGTAGACAGTCACTGTTTCCTCCTTCCTGCAAAGCACAGAAGAGGTGACAGGCCAAGCCAGGCAAGGGCTAGCAAGGGAGATGAGAACAGAGCATGAGGCTGACTCAAGTGCCACTCTCTGCTGCAGCTCCTTTCTCCACGTCCAACCTCCCACACACCCCTTTTCCCACAGGCTGAAAGCAGTATGAGAGGGTTTCACTAACACAACCTGACAAAGCCTTCGAACCACCACTGAAGACCCAAAAAGGGCAAAGTGACATGCCACCTACATGTCACCCAAAGTGGTGGCAAGGGTCTCCTTCACAACCAGAGTCTTCTAAGCTTTCACCAAAAAGCAGAAACAGAGGGCAGACATCCTTCTCCTTGGAATAAAAAGCCTGCTGCTGAATGAAGAACACAGATACACAAAAGCAGATATAATTTCTTTTTTTCTCCAAGGGTGTCTCCAGGAATGCCCTCATACTTGGCATCTATGGAACCTAACACTGTTCTGATCTGCACTTCAAAAACACTTAGTTTTCTCTCAACATGCTTACCTCCTTATCCAGCCCTGGGAAGAAAGGAGGGAGGGAGGGAGAGAGACGAGAGAGGAAAGGGAGTTTCCACAAAAGAGGATAAAGACAAGAAGGCATTTCAAAGGAAGTAAGGAATCTAGAGTGGTGTCTGGTCTGGCTCTACCACCCTAAGCTCCCTAGGGCTCCTCTTTCTTATCCATAAAACAGGGCTATACACTGCCTCATCCACCTTCCCTTCCCTCGGGGTGGGAAGTATAAGGCAGATACTGATGTAAACATGACTTTTCAAAAGGCAGGGAGGAGTCCAAAAAAAAAAAAGACCAAACCCAGTGCCGTTGAGCCGATTCCAAGAGTAAGACCCAGCAATTCCACTCCTGGGTATCTACCTACCCAACATACCTGGAAGCAGGGACTCAAACAGTAACTTGTCATCAAGGTTCACTGCAGCATTTTTCATAATAGCCAAAAGGTAGGAACTACCCAAGCGTCCATCAACAGATGAATGGATAAACAAAGTGTAGAACATACGTACAATGGAATATTGCTCAGTCATTAAAGAAAAATGAAGTCCTGATATGTGCTATAACATGGGTGAACCCTGAAAACAGGCTGAGGGCAGTAAGTCAGACACAAAAGGACAGACACTGTATGATACCACCTCACATAAAATATCTAGAAGAGGCAAATGCTGAGAAAAAAGTTTATTAGTGGCTACCAGGGACAAGAGGAGGGAGGGAGGGGAGTTACTGCTAAAGGGCACTGAGTTTCTGCTGGAAGTAAACCTTTTGGAAATGGACAATGGTGATGGAGACACAACACAGTGAAAGTAATTAATGTTGCTGAGCTATAAAAATGACTAAAATGGCAATTTTTTTTTTTGCTATAAACATTTTACAATAAAATTAAAATTTTTAAAAGCCAAGAGGGTGAAATGTTGCTAAAATGGATAAGTGCAGGGCCTCTCACAGATGGTGCCTGCATGGTCCAGCTCTGCCCTGCCTCCACCCTTCACGGCACAGGTAGTCGCTGACTTATGGTAGGGTTCCATCCCCAGACTTATGATGGGTTCTGTTCCCACAACTACTCTGTCATAAGTTGGTTCTGAATACCTTGGGGGTTTCTTTTCAAGTTTTCATTATTATTGCCTTTTATTATCAGTGTCTTTATAAAATCCCATCTTTGTCTTTCGGGGTTGGAAATATTATATCTGAGAATGATAACATCGCAAATTACATGCTGCAACACTGTATATAGTACGTATTACTAATGATAAGATCCACAAAAAATAAGGAACCATGGATGGTCCCAAGAATATGCCACAGGTCGGAGACTACCTGTATTGTTATCCTTTGATTCTGTCCTATAACCACCTACACATCACCCAATGTCTCTTGCTCAAAACTCACTGGAAGGGAGGTAACAAATACCACTGCAGGGTTTACTGCTCACCCTGACTAGCAGACCACCAAACATTTGTTGGATAAAACACCAATGAAAACAATGTTTTTTCAAGTTCCTTAGGACAACAAGTTTATCTGTGCCGACACAAGGAACTCAACAGAAGCAGCTGCCAACAAAACAGGATTCCATTCAGACTTCCTCCTCTCCCACAAACACTTGTGACTTCTTATTAGCTTGGATTCTGGGTTGGTATCTAAATTCTAAGGCAGGCACTGCTGGGGTACCATCAAGGTAGCAGAATACGGAGTGTGGGAGACAGGAGAAAAAGACTGGGTGAGATTAGGAAACTCCCTGGAACTATCCAGAATGGTGTTGCTCTGGATGGATATCAGAGTCACCTGAGAGCTTTTTAAGACATACATCTCGACCTGCACCTCAGCAGTTCTGATTTAATTAGTCTAGGGTTTTTTTTTTTTTTTTTAGGGTGGAGCCAGAAAAGCAGTATTTTTTTAGAAGCTCCCCAGGCATTCCTAATGATCAGCCAGGGCTAAGAATCACTGGTCTAGAGGAACGTCAGCTGCCAGAAAACAGGGTGCCCACTGTGGTTTAGGATAAGGCACTAAGTTGGGAGACTTTAAAAGGCAAATGGATAGGAAAAAAAGGATCAATGAGTGAGTGAAATGAGCCACTTTAAGCAACTCCTTGTGGGCTAAGGCGACAGTAGAAGGCTCCATTGGGAAACACAGAGAATGTACTGTGAGGTCCCTAAGGCTCCATTTCAAACACACACCACGGACAGTGGCTGTGCTAGGTGCACGTGTACTGACGTTACATCAAACGTTTGTCAGCATGCCCAACTGATAAATACTAAAACGGAGCCAGTGGTTTTCCAACTCCACAGAAGTGCCTCCTGGGAAAGGAAGGAGAACACAGCTGCCTTCTGTGTTGTTGGTGCTCCAAGAAGTTGGAATGCCTTATTTCCCAAGTCCACATGGAGGTGTAGGTGGGAGAAACTTTCAAAACAACTCGGATCTAAAAACAACATCGACTGAACAACTACTAGTCCAGAATTTGCAAGGAACCACACATAGTACTTAGGAGTTTAGAGTCTGGCTGGAAGTCCAAAGAAGAAACCTGCATGAGCTGGCGGGGGCATTTGAGAGAATTTAGTCCAGCCTTCTCATTTGGCTGATGAGAAGGGGAAGAATAGAAATGGATGATTGAGTGAGGAGGCGTCTTCTGTGTTCCCAGTCTCCACCCAACAATCTGTGGGGTGGGATCCGTTAACCCTGAACAGACGAGTGTCAAACAAGAGGCCCTTCAGAGAGCGAGTGTGTTGTGTATGTGTGGGGTAGGGGGTGCTATGATCTAGGGTGATCGGCCAAAGTTCCATATGCCACTAATGAATACGGTTTTGAAATATAAGGTGTAAGAGAAACGAGGAAAAAAAAAAAGTGAAGCATCTCTCTAGTGGGAATTCTGCTGGGGTTTTTTCTGATTAATACATAACTCCATGGAACTCATGCTGCATAAGGTACTCCCTTCACCACATCTTTCCTCAGCTCCACCCGGCTCAGGCCCGACTCCCGCCCACCACCCTCACTTCCAGCGTTACCTCAGGCCCTTACCCATCTCTCACCTGGGTGAATCCAAAGCCTCCTAAGTGACATCCCAGAATGATCTCTCCTCTCCTACACAGACAGCCACTTGTGGCTCCCAACCACAAATATGTGTGCACCTGGTCCTGACTTCCACAGCCCTTGATGATGTGAGAGGCCTGCCTGCCTCCCCAGATACCTCCGTCTCCTGCCACTCCCCCACATACCAGCCCCCGTCCCTCTATACCTAAACGACTGCAATCCCCCACCAAGCTTGTCCATGCCTGTTCCTCAAATGCCCTCCTACCCATTACCTCGGAAAGTCCTTTCCCTAACAACATCTTATGCTTAACAATACACAGCTCAAATACTGCCTCCTCTATGAAGCCTGCTCTAAATCTGCCAGCCATCCCTTCCTCCTCTGTGTAACTCACTTTAATTACCATGCTTCACTGTAGTTCTTCAGTTGGTGTTCCACCCTGGACTATGAGTTCCCTGGGAGATGGTAGGCTGGACCATCTCTCATCATCTTGACACCACCACACTCCCCTCTTGAAGCCAGAAACTGCACTTCCCAGAACCACTTTCCCTATATAGCTCCAGGGTATTTTGCTGATGAGAAGAGCTTGTGAGAGATTTGGAAGATGCTAGCGAAAATAACCCCCAAATTTTCAGAAGATCCTGATAGCCAGACAAGGAAACTCTGCAAATCACGCCACAAGCTCCCAACTCGAAGGCTGCAGGCCCAGATGTAGTAGCTTCTTGGGCTTTTCCAAGAATTCTAGCTCTTCCTGCTCCAGTGCCTGCCTGAGCCCCACCAAGCGCCTGAGGCTGGAGTTAGTGGGAACTATTTTCTCGGATTATCTGGCTGCAGCCTTCCAGAGTCACTCTCCCAGCCCCTCCATGTTCACGTTACTTCCACTTCTGCAATACGTGTAGTGGTTTGGTTAGGAAAATAGACTGATACTGAAGGAGTGGTGTATGGTATCTTGTTCCTTGACTTTCCAGCACAGTAGAGTCTGGCCCATAAAAGAAGTACTTCCGAAGATGCAGGTGAGGAATGAAGGTGAGGAAGCAAATAGCCCCACTCCATATGACGAGCGTCCTCTCATCACCTCCCTCTGACTAAATCTGGCTCATGAGAGAGAGAGATGTGCAGCGCATTGTGTTAAAGGCAGACCAGGAGATAAAACTAACGGAAACTAATAGACACACTTGCTAATAGAGGAAATATGAGATTTAATTTCCCGTTAAAAAAAAAAAAATTACACTCATAAGAGTGAAATTAAGGGATAAGGAAGGAAGAACAGAAACCTGTAGGAGAAACACGCCAGAGCTAAATACAACATTTACTGAGCAACCACCGGCCAAGAAAATGCAAGGCATCACACTTGGTACAAAATACCACTTAGGAGTTTAGAGTCTGGCTGGGAAGTCCCAAAAGATGTAATATTAAAACCAAGAGTAAGCTAGGAGTTCTACACAGCTCAGAAGGGGGCTCGATAGTCTAGGGCCTCGAGAGCCTGGCCAGCAGGAATGGCAGTCCTTCAGAAGCCTATTCCCACCACTCGGAGGAAACGAAAACAGAGGTCGAGCCACTCCTCTACTCCTAAACAGGGTCATCAAATGAGAGGCTTCACTGGGGAAAGCCAATTGATTTGACTGAGGTAAATATGCTTTCTGGAAGACTGATCCTGAGATCAGAGTCTATGGTGACCTCAGAGGCTTCAGACCTCTCCACACCATCCCACTGTGAGTAAACCAGGAGCAGAAAGAACAGTCTTCTTTGTTGTCTTCCTGCCCTTCCTCTAACCCTGCCCCCTTCCGTCTTATTCCAGGAACCACAGCTCAAGGACGCAGATCAGAACAAATGATCAGTCCCTCATCCAAGCCCAAATTCATGAACCTCCAGTTAATGGAACGTGATGACCACACTGTTCCAGGAAGTTCCTGGATGACCTCCTCAACCCGAGCACGCCCACAGTGCATGCCACTGTCCCTGCCCTTTCAGAGGCAGGCCGAGAGGGTACCAGGCAGGAAATGAGGGCAGGGGTCTTAGAGCACCTGGGGCCTCGGGGGAGCAAAGGGTAGCAATCCTGGGCCCCCAACAACTCACTTACCGGGAATGGGTGACAAAATCGTACACGGGAATCTGGACCGTTTTCCCTTCTGTGATTTCTTTGAGTGTTTTGAAGATGAGTTCATTATCAAAGGCATCTGAAGGAAACCAAGCAGTTAATATGCTTCATAATTTTAAAATGACCTCTCCTGCAGTCATGCACGGGGAATTCTCGCAATCCCACCGTGAAACCTGGAGGACATCCCTCAAAGACAGATGTCTGCCCAATGCAGAAAGAAAAGTCCCTGTGTCCCAAAATGGAATTCAGGAGTCAGTTCTGATACACTGAATTCTTTTTTCTCCTTTTACACTGCCATCCTTGGCCTCAGACATCTCTCTCCTCCACTCTAAGCTCAGCTGTTGCCCTGGGCATTGTACTTAAAACTGAAAGAAAAAAAAAAAAAAAACAGTTCCCCTACAGCTGATCCTGACTCATGGCAAACCCATGTGTGTCAGAGTAGAACTGTGCTCCACGGCGTTTTCAGTGGCTGACTTTTCAGAAGTAGATCAGGCCTTTCTTCAAAGGCACCTCTGGGTGGACTGAAACTTCTAATTTTTTGGTTATCAGTTGAACTTGCTAACCGTCTGCACCACAGGGACCCCCATACTCATGACTAAAGCCATGCGATAAGCCCATACTAAGAAGTTTTGATTTCAACAAATTATAAGAAACCCAAACCACAAATCTACTAAAGCAGAGTGAGCTGTTCTGGGACTGTCAGAGCAAAACCTATCCTGGCAGCCACCACAGACCCTCCCATCTCCCTTTCTGCCAATCAGTGAGACTAACACACATGCTGGGTGCACACACAAGTGGGGTGGGCGTGGGGGCATCCCACAGGCTGCTTCGGTAACACAGCAGAGGCAGAAACAGCCTGCATGTGTTCTATCCCGTGTCATGGCCCACCATGAGTAAAAAGATCATACAGCGTCACCCTTACTCAGACAGATTGATTTAGCATTCGATGAACCAAACGCAACACAAAGCGTTTCAGAATTCTTTCTTTCATACGAGCCCATAATGACCCTACAAAGTCATTAATGGTCCCTCATTTTATAAGAGGACACAGTCCCAGGGACAGATCATGAACAGATCAAAGTTACCCTACACACGCACGCACGCACGCATGCACGCACACACACCCCTTCGGGTCCCCCACTCACCCGGGTGATCAAAGTTGAACTGGCCCTTCAGGGCTTTGGCCTTCTGCTCTGGAGTGAGGACACGGTAGAAGCTATCCTGGCTCAGGATAACCACCTGCTTCTGGCGACAGTCAACCTCATTCTGACCCAGGAGCTGCACAATCTTGGCACAAACGGAAGACTATAAGGACAGAAGAGAGCACCAAGGAATAAGAGAAAGGGAGCGCATGTGAAAGAAAGCAAGTCCAGGGTGCTGGACCGACGCAGACCCCCCTCGAGCAAGGGCTTTTTGGAAGAGCCCAAAGGCTGCCATTTTGATAATGAATTACAAAGCTAAAGGAGAAGGATCCACCTGCTAAGAGGGAGCCTAAAGGACCCGCAAGTCCCTTCCTCGCATGTATCTGTAGTGACTGGCAGCTGCGGGGGCAGTAAATTCTACTTCCTCTTCCATAAAAACCTTTCCCAAAGCCACTAATAAAAGGTAACCTAGATTTAATTTATTCTGCCCTCCTTGTGCCCTGGTACAACAGGGACATGTTGGTGAAGTGCTGATGGGCCACTGGGTCTCTGGATAATAAAGACATGACTGTACAGCCATGGAAACCCTGATGGCATAGTGGTTGGCGTAGTGGTTAAGTGCTACAGCTCCTAACCAAAAGGTCAGCAGTTCGAATCCACCAGGTGCTCCTTGGAAACTCTGTGGGGCAGTTCTACTCTGTCCTATAGGGTTGCTATGAGTCGGAATCTACTCGAGGGCAACCGGTGTGTTTTTTTTTTTTTTTTTGTACAGCCATGGGACACTCCTTGGCTCCTGAACTTCTCTTTATGTCAACAGAACCCAAAGCCACAGCCTGAGAGCTCAGCTGGTCAGCCGTAGACCAACATCTGGCTTTCGCTGTGTTGCTTACTTTTTACTCTGTAGGAAGGGCAGGCTTCCTCTTCACCCTTACGGTAAGCCTTTTCACAAATGTATGCCACCATTTTTGGATTCTCAGAGACATGGGACAAAAACGTCAACACTTAAAACAAAGGGCATCCCAACTGACTGGGGAAAGCAGTTCCAAAGGAACCCAAACCTAGGTGCTTTGTGTTATGCTGTTTGTAATATGTTTATCTGCCTGTTTTTCTCTCCAGTAACACAGACTCTTTGTAAAGAGAATTATAAAAATAAGTAAATTCAAAAGAAATGAGGTAGTGAAGAAAAGGGGTGTATTTACCAAGTAACTCATTTCTTCCTCTCAGCTGATACAAAGATGAATTTTAAGGTGTAAATTACAAACACTCTAGAAGCTAGAAGTCTGCTTATAGAACTGGTTGACCTAGTTATAAGACATGAAAAAATTAACGTATTTAGAGGTTTCTTGGACTCAACCTTAGGAACCTTACACTTGAACTTATTTTAACAACCGGATTTAACAGGGGAAAACCAAAAAACTGTTAACGCTGTGTACTTGATTTGAGCGTAAGGAAAACTGGTTGTTCCTGCTGTACTAGTCAACACGAATTGGACTGCTTTGCACAACATGCTCTGCTGTACAAGTTGTGACACACGACCAAATAAGGGTCCTCAAAGAACTGTAAGATTTTGACTCAGTTGTTAATATTTGAAGACAGTTTACTTTGTTTTCTTTTCATAACATTTTTGCATGTGAATACACAAAAGCATTTAAAATGACTTAGGATTTTTGGAGTTGCTGATAAAATAATAAAATCACAAGAAGGTAAAACTTGCACATAAATCAGACTAGAGTCAAAAATAAAAACGCTACAACAAAATCAAAGGCTCTGTGCTATTATGGAAACCCTGGTGGCATAGTGGTTAAGAGCCATGACTGCTAAACAAAAGGTCAGCACTTCGAATCCACCAGGCACTCCTTGGAAACCCTGTGGGGCAGTTCTACTCTGTCGTATGGGGTCGCTTTGAGTCACAATCGACTTGATGGCAGTAGGTTTGGTTTTCCGGTTCATGCTATTATAAACGTAATTTTTAAAAACCTGTAGACCCATAGTTTCCTTTTCCTAATTTCCATCTACTTTTCACGTCCTAGGAGCCCTGTTGGCACAGTGGTTAAGAGCTTGGCTTCTAACCAAAAGGTTGGTAGTTCAAATCCACCAGCTGCTCCCTGGAAACACTATGGGGCAGTTCTACTCTGTCCTCTAGGGTTGCTATGAGTCAGAATTAATGACAGCAATGGGTTAAGGTTCCCCTTCCCCACCACATCCTAAGGCTGTAGGAGGGCAAAGTCTACACCTGTTACCTCTAGTAGTAGATAGAATTCCTTCTAAACGTCCGAAGAATGAAAAAGAAAGAAAGGTCCACGTTTTCATGAAGCCAGATGTATATAAAACTACATGGTTCTTCTAAAGTCATGGTGGTTTTTATTTACAGTTAAAACCTATCAAATATTTTTTACATAAATGTCATCAATTTAAGTAAAAGTAATCCCACTACCACCAAAATAGGTGGAAATTTGGGGAAAAAAATATGTTGCCTAGTTTAGCAGATAACCAATAATTTCCCTTAACCCAGACACAATCTAGGACAGAGGCTGTGTTATGGCCAATAACATCGGGTTACTGGATATATAGTGGGTGCAATTCTACAAACTTAAGGCTCATCACAAAGAGCCACCGTAGCACATCAGATAGGCACCTGGCTGATAACTGAAGGGTTAGTGGTTCAAACCCACGAGCAGCTCTGCGAGAGAAAGATCTGGTCATCTGGTCCCGTAAAGATTACAGCCTATGGGGCAATTCTACACTGTCACACGAGGTCACGATGAATCAGGATCCACTTGACGGCAACCAATAACAGCAACAGTGCTCATCACAATTCTCCATGAAGGAGAAAGTAAGGCTGTTTTGTTGGTCACAGCTGCACGTCTCGGTTCCGTGTTTTTAGGGTCCTGCTTGTGACCCTTCCTTTGAGCAAACACACCACCGACAACAACAACTGCTAACTTTTTAGTGATTACTTACTAGGTGTCAGGCCTTATTCCAAGTGCTCCATTACAGCCACCAGTGGAGGTCACAAAGGTTATCCTTCATGGATGAGGAAGCAGAGTTAAATGATGTTCATAAAACTGAACAGAGTCCCTGGGTGGTGTAAACAGTTAACATGCCCTACTGCTAATTGGAAGGGTTGTGGTTTGAGTCCACCCAGAGGCACCTTGGGAGAAAGGCCTGGCAATCTACTTCTGAAAAATCTGCCACTGAAAATCCTATGGAGAAAATGTGTTAAGGGTAGGGTTGCACAGTCGATTACTATAATTGCTGTCAATAAGTTGTACACCTGTGAAACGATGAATTGGCAAAAGCCGTGTGACAGATATATTTACAACAACAACAAAGAGTAGCTGCTGAGGTTGCTTATGTACAACCAAACATCTCATTGGATTTGGTTCCTTGATTTGGAGGTTTAAGGTCATGGTTTCATGGGATATCCCAGTTAACTGGCCTAATAACATGTTCAATGTTTCTGTTCTACCTCCTAGTTCAATGCGTAGTGCCTGGCATCTTAAACGCTTATAAGCAGCCATTCAAGACACAACTGGTTTCTATTTACCTGAAACAAAGGAAGAAGGAGAGTCTGGAATAGGAGGAGGATATGGAATGCGTGGTTAACTGCCTCCATGAACAACTGCCTCCTTTGTCATGAGACCAGAAGAACTGGATGGTGCCTGGCTACCATTACTGAACATTTTGATCAAAGAGTCCATAGAAGAATCCTGATAAAAAGGGGAAAAATGCAGAACTGAATTTCAAATTCTCATGGAATCCAGATTTCCTGGAGCCATGGAAGGTGGATGAACCCCTGAAACTATTGCCCTGAGATCTTTAAACCTTAAACCAAAAATATCTCCTGAAGTCTTCTTAAAACCAAAAAATAGTTTAGCTTAACTAATAAAAAAGGTCTGCCTTGAGCAGTATGCTCTTTTAAAAACTATCTACATGGGATCAAAGTGACAACGGCAACTCTAAAGATTAGACAGGAACCTTAGAGGGCATTAAGATTATGTCAACGGGGGAAACACTCAGAAAAGGAGTGTGAAAATGGTTGCACAACTTGAAGAATAAAATCAATGTCCCTAAATTGTACATGTAGAAATTGTTGAACTGGTACATTTTGTTGTGTATATTCTTAACAACAGCAACAAAATAAAAAAGAAAATCCTACGGAGTAGAGTTCTACTCTGACACACACAGAGTTGCCATGAGTCGGGATCAACTTTGACACAAACTGATTTGGTTCGCTTTTAACACTGTACAATCCTGATTTCTCTTTTCCTCAACCGAACGATATAAAAAGGTTTCAAGACAGGATAATCTCTTTATCGCTCAGGAGATAAATACCACTGTATGAATAAGCAAGGAAGCACCTGTCTCCAGATCACCCTAGATTTCTCTGTTATTTTCTTTCTCTTGGTCCCTCAAAGAGATGAGCCCTGAAAAAATCTTGATAACTACTGGACCTGGGTGATGAGTACACAGAAGTTCATTATACTGTTCTCTCTACTTTTGTGTAGGCTTGAAATTTTATATGGGAGAGAGGATGGGAGGGAGGACGGAAAGAAGGGAGGGAGGGAGGGAGGGAGGAAGGAAGGAGCTTCATTCTGCCATGAGCGGATGGTCTTTTCCTTACTTACTACCCTCCCTCTTCATCTCCTTCACTTTCATTTAGGTGTTTCTCTTTCCCCAACCCTGCCCTCTTCTAAAGAAGGAAAGGGGTTTGCAAGGTGTCATCTTGTTCCCTTGAGAAAGGAAATAATGAGTTTGTGAAGGCAGAAAATCTTGATTCTACTGAATGCTAAAAATAGGAAGCGGTGCCAATTGCTATGGTAAGGTAAAATTTAAAATAATAATTATAACAACAGCCTACATTTAATGAGCAGTGTCTTTGTATGTGCTAGGAAGAACGCCACACTTTAAATAATCTCATTTATTTAGTACAGCCTTCTATGATGGGTGTTATTCTCACTCTACAGATGGTGAACACTGAGTCTGAGAGGTTAAATGACTTGTCCAGGGCACAGGGCACTGGAGCCAGGATTCTAACCCAAGCAGTCCAAGCCCAAAGCCCACCCCCTTACCTGTTGCACCGCCCACCCCACAGGCAAACTGACACTGCCTGCTGGAGCGGGAGCTAAATTTAGTTGTCCATGTTGTTGTTGTTAGGTGCCATTGAGTCGGTTCCAACTCATATCGACCCCATGTACAACAGAACAAAACACTGCACAGTCTTGTGCCATCCTCGCAATTGTTATGCTTGAGGCCATTGTTGCAGCTGCTGCGTCAATCCATCTTGCTGAGGGTCTTCCTCCTTTTTGCTGACCATCTACTTTACCAAGCACGATGTTCTTCTCCAGGGGCTGATCCCTCCTGATAACACATCCAAAGTATGGGAGATGTAGTCTTGCCATCCTTGCCTCTAAGGAGCATTCTGGTAGCACTTCTTCCAAGACAGATTTGTTCATTGTTTTGGTAGTCCATGGTATATTCAATATTCTTCTCCAACACCACAATTCAAAGGCAACAATTCTTCTTCCGTCTTCTTCTCGTATTTACTGCAGTGTACCCAGAATATATCCGGCCACTTCTAGCACATCTTTGAGAGTGTGGGGGAGGCGGAAGGAAATAGCTTGCTGGGACAGTGGGTTCTTGTCTGAACAGAAAGTTAATACCAGGTCACTAAAGCAAATCATACTGAAGACCAATGAAGGTGACTTAAAATTTCTTCCCTTGTGTAGCATTTTGAAGACATTATCTTACTTAATTCTACAGAAGATGTTATTTTATTTTTTCATACGGAAATTGAAACTCAGAGAATCAACCAAGTTAGATGACTCGGTCAAAGTCACAGAGCTGAGTCTCCACCCAAGCTCTTCTCCAGGGCTTAAAACTGCCAACCAGCTCCAGCGACTCCAAACGCACAGTTCTTTTCGCTGTACCCAGCTGAAGAAGCTATGGTATCAGCCCCAGTGTTACCCATAAATTTACTCCACTTCCAGAGAACAATGATAGCCGAAGGGAAGCAGGGAGGGGACTGGTTAGAAAAACTGTTTTGTCTCACTGCATCACTGAAAGCCAACATTTATATTAAATTTCATAGAATCTCATGTAACTAAAGGCAAGCAAGGGATTTGTGTATCAAAAAGAAAGCTAAGAGTAAACAACCAAAAACCATACACAATACAACCTACTGTAAGTGTCTGAACTCTAAATCTGGATTATGTTCAAAAGAGCCCAGCTGTTAGGAATTATTAAGTATGGGGCCCAGAGAATCCTTTTAAGAAAAACCTATAGGATTAAATCTCACAAACATCCATGGTGAAGGAGAGCAATTTACAACGGCTTTGGGATTCCTCTGAGTGCTGGAATTCTGAGAACATGCCAACATTCTATTTCACAATAAAGTCCAGTCCACCAGATGTGCTGAACAATGAAAGCTGGTTTCTCGGAGACACTTCCCATTCAGGAAGTCCCCAGGGCACTCAACATCTAATCAACATGCCCTCCAGCTGGCAGTTTCCAAAGCGGCAGCTGTCGAGGTCATACATTGCTATAGAAAGTATTACTTCTCTAAAATCATTTTCTCAGGGAAGGTGGTGTATATCTTTTGGGTTTAATCCTAAGACCCTCTTTTCCAATTCCAATACTGCTGAATGAGTGAGCCAACCAACCAACCAGCCTCTTGGTCATATATCCCCACTACCAACACTAAACCTCTCGGAACTTGGGCAGAGCACAGGGCTGGACAGCTCAGGGCAGCATAACTTGGCCCTCAGGAGGTTTCCTTTGGGCTGGGCATATCCTTAGGGCAATGAGATGGTGTTTCCCATGTGCAAGCTTACAGAAGGGTAAAGACTAAGCCATGCTGCCCAGTGTTTCAGGATTCTATCAAACTGTCACCCCCTGAGTGAGCTGCTTCAACATCAGAGAGAGGACTCCTCCGATGGGCGAAAACCTGGCAACTACACAGCCTGGAGCTTAAATAAAGCTAAGCAGCTCCAAGTGAGACCCAAAAAAACCAAACTGGGGCTTCAAACCGACTCATTCCAGTTCAACCCCCTGCAGGTGATTTGCACTTCCATCCCCAGATATACTGAATCAGAATCTGATTTAACAAGATCCCCAGATAATTCTTACGTAGAATAAATTTTGAGAACCAAGGCTCTCCTAGTGGTTCTCAGAATTGGTCCCTAATCAGCAGCATTAGTCTCCCCTGAGAACTTGTTAGAAATGGAAATTCTCAGCAGCCGTTTGAACTGGAACAAACAGGTTTGGAGCTCTGAACCATGCAGCAACCGTATCGGACAGGGTAAAACTGTCCCACTGGGTTTCCAAGGCTGTAATCTTTATGGAAACAGACTTCCACACCGTTCTCCCGAGCAGCAGCTGGCGAGCTCCAACCACTAACCTTTCAGTTAGCAGCCAAGCACTTCATCTCTGCACCACCAGGACTCCTTAGCTCCAGGTGAGGAGTCTCTTGATTCTCACTTCCTCCCCACTCTTCAGAATGGGTTGCAGACTTCATGTAACACCTGCTCTGAACTCTCAAGGCGCCAGCAGCTAACAGTGCTAGAAGGCCAAACGCTTAGCCGCTTTAGGCAGGAAACCCCATCTAGCTCCTTCCCTCTGGGACTGTGCACAAGTCACATCAATTACACTTGACAGAGGTTTTCCTTGTCCCTGACATTAAATAATAAGCACACCACTAATTTATATGGTGCCTATCTAGGGGAAACCACCACGGCCCCCAGACATTACATCATTCCTTTGGGGGCAGGGGTTGTTCCCACAAGGCTCAGAAGCTCTAGTTTACATGCATGAGAAAACCAAACCTAGGTGAAACTGAGAAGGAAGCTCAAACCTGCTGACTTGACTCTCAATCAAACAGACTGAGTGGGTGGCATCAATAAGGAGCTGTCACTTAAATCCTTCCCTGGGAATATCTGCAAGGCCACCTCATCTTGGAGTTATAGATGGCCCCAGGCCCATTCATTGCTGAGTGGGTTCCAGCTACAATTGACCATCACCACCACCACACACTCACACAGGTATCTAAATGAGAAATGCACTAAATTGCTATGTAATATAAGGGTCTTAGATGCCAAAAAGGAGTCCCTGTGTGGTGCAAATAATTAATGCACTCGTTGGTAACCAAAAGGCTGGTGGATCAAGTCCACCAAGGCTCCTCAAAAGAAAGGTCTGATGATCTACTTCCTAGCATCTGCCACTGAGCACCCTGAGGAGCACGGTTCTGCTGATACACATGGAGTTGCCATGAGTCAGAACAGACTCTGCAGCAGCTGGTTGGTTGGGTACCAAAAAGTAGCCACAGGTCAACCCAATAACCCCAGCTTTTATCCCCAGAGCCCGGCAGACTTGGCAGCTAAGGGCTCACGCAAACGTTTGTGCAACAGATTATCACAGGAAATGTCTTAAAAAGTCTTTTTTCTTCGCACCCAGAATTCCAAAGATATAATTGGCCCTGCTCTGTCTTGACTTAGGTTACTTTCCCAAGGATCTCATCCCAAAGTACCTAAGAGCCTTGGGCAGAGACAGCTAGTTGTGTACCCCAATCTCAGCTCTCCCCTTCTTCCTCAGCGTAAGAGTCCCTGAGTTTTAGCTAGGCAAATGACTCTCTCTCCCAGCCTGCTCTGCAGCTAATTGTGACCATGCTAAGTTCTGCCAATGAGATAAGCAGGTGTTAAGTGTTAGCTTCCTGGAACCTCCTTAAAGGATAACTGCCCCCTCTTTTGACTCTTCCTCCTTCCTCTTGGCTGGAATGAAGACTTGATGGCCGGTGCTCAAGCAGCCACCTTGCAGCACCCACATCATGCTAAAGGTAGTAGAGTAGCTAAATAAAAGGAACCTGAGTTCACGGAGCTGAGACAGGAATGAGAGTGGGGTAAATTATCTTTTATAAACCCTGCTAGTTGAGCTTTTCTGTCACTTTCAACTAATACTGATGTTAACGCCCACATACCCAGCATACCTCACTGTAAGACTCTCGATGCAAATGCTCTATGAAGGCTGGGGATATCCTCATTTCTTGGGCCAAAGGCTACCTTATTCATCACAGAGGCCACAAGCAACTAATCTGCCAACTGATTGCCATACGAATTTGAACGGGTGGGGAGGAGCATTTGCCCGGCTCAGTGACCTCAGACCACTGAGTGCCTCTCTCTGCTCTCTGCTACCTGGTGGCCTCTACATGTGGACCCAAAGGCATCAGACCAGAGTTAAACATCCCTCCCCATCTTTTGGCACTTGCTTGAGCTGCAGGTCAAGCTCCCCATGGAGGAAGCAATACCTAGAAGGGAAAAACCCAAAGGACTATAGATAGTGTAAAAACAAACAAACCCGCTGCCACCGAGTCGATTCTGACTCATACCGACCCTATAGGACAGAGTAGAACTACCCCATACAGTTCCAAGGAGCGCCTGCTGGATTTGAACTGCCGACCTTTTGGTTAGCAGCAGTAGCTATTAACCTAACTAAGGCACCAGGTTTTCCATAGACAGTACTCGATGGAAAATTCCCCACAACAGAAGTTTCCACTTTTAATTCCTGATCCTTATGTGAGTGCTGCAAAAGTTGTCCAGCCTAGAAAAATCCAAGTATTTGATCACATCTGAGAAATATTCCAGCTGATCAACAGAAACACGTTCCCAGAATTTACAGGTAAATTGCCAAGATACTTTTGAAATCCACATCTGGGTTCATAAAATTGCGTGTTTGGCTAGAGTCTCCAGCACTTACGAGAAACTTCTAAAAAGCGCTAAGTCATGGAATTAAACTGGTTCAGAATAACCACAGAGGCAGTGAACAACAGGTAACACTTACAAGCATACCATATGCCACCTCACATATAACACCCACTGCTACCTCATTTAATCCTCAAACCAACTCTATTACCTTATTTCACACAGGACGAAACTGAGGCACCAAGAGGCAGATTAAGTGACGTGCCCCAAGATCATACAGCTAGTAAGCAGCTGGGCCAGTCTTCAGAGGCAAGCAGGCCAGCTTCCGCAACACATGCTCTTAACCGCTAACCCTTTCCCTGCCACATAATCAGATGGAAACCTCTATCTCTCCGAGAGCCGCACAACCCTAAAAATAAACAGAGGTGTGATGTCAGCAATGTTTAAACCGAACATACAGGTGCTGCCAGGAGCAGAACGACTCAGCAAGGCTCTGTAATTCACTCCTTCTGCGGGCCCTGAGAGCAGAGGCTTGGAAGTTAATTTTTCTGAGAAGTATTTTACTAGGAAAAGAGCAAGACAACAATTCGCTCGTAATCCACTGCAATATGCTCTTGGTAGAAAATGGCGTCTAAGTACGTGCTTAAGGTGGCTGAGGCAGGTACTCTGGGAAACGGGGGAACCCAGGACAGGTGTGTGGGACAGAAATGAACAGACTCTCACCACATCTAAACAGGGACACTCACACTGGCTGTTGTTATCAACTAGCAGAACTCTTTTTTCAAAAACAGTACAAAGTAAGAATCCTAACAACATTCCTGCCCTCTGACCATAACAAACTCAGTTTTATCAGTAACATGAATAAATATGTGAGAGAATACAAGTTGGTATGTATATTATGACTACAACCTACAACCATGTACAAGGTGCGGGTAAACATGAGGGGGAAAAACTCAAGGTAAATCGGGCCAAAACAAAAATCGTCGTACGGGGATAGGGATGCCCACACCCCTCAAGCGCAGCCAAGTTATAAGTTCACCTGCAGCCTGGTTAAAAGCTGCCACCACATGAAAGCAAACATCAAGACAGGACTGTGCCTGGTATTCAGGTGAACACGTACGTAGGCCTCACAACTGAATTAAAATTCTTCAGTAGAAAACAACAATTAATTTCAGCCTCCTCTTGTTGATTGGGCCTGGATATGGAATCTGTGGATACTTCTCTTTGTATTCTCCGCAAGACAAGCACAAAGGCACCCCACACACACATACACCGAAAAAAGGAAGAAAAGTGAATCAATCTAGGCTTACTGCTAGCTTTGGTGAATTTGCTGCTTACGAACCCCTCTCCAAAAAAAAGGAACAGGGGCCTGCTGGAGGGTCAATTCATTTCTGTCTTGTGGGCGAGGGTGGGGTTGGGTCTATTTCCTTCCCGTTTTGCTGGAGGGCTGTGAGGTAAGTGGAAGGATCCAGCAAACTGAGCCCCTTGTCCTAGGAGGCACACCAAAACCCACCCACCAGCTACAGTCTGACTTACTGAACAGGAATATCGTGCCCATCACAGAAATAACAGCCTAGAGCTTGATGTCTTGGGTAAGAGGCACAAAAATAAAGTCGATGTTTCCTGTCTGTTTTTAAAAGTGAGTGGATAAAGGAGAGCACACTGTGCCAGCTGGATCCTCTGCTGAACCTTCCCAAACTGAAGGCCACATATCGGGTAAATATTAATGTGGACTTGATCGCACAGCCTTGCTCTGTCGTACAAAGTTTACATTAGTTAACTCTTCTTTTCCAGGAGTCCTTATCCAAGCTGCAGAAAACCAAAAGACAAAATATCTGGTTATCAAAAGACTTTCTCTTCTTTTTTTAAGTCCTCTTTTAGTCTCTTCTGGTACCAATGTCTAATGCCCAACTACAGTTAATAAACTGGACTTCCATCAAAATTAAAACCTGATCTGTGAAACGCCGTCTTAAGAGGATGAAAAGGCGAGCTACAGGCTGGGGGAAAATATTTGCAAGACACATATCTGACAAAGGACTGATAGCTAGAATATATACAGCCAACAAACAGTAAAATAAACAAACCACCCAAATAGAAAATGGGCAAAAGACATAACATTTCATCAGATGATGGTAAATAAACACATGAAAAGATGTTCAGTTTTTCAGTTGCCATTAAGAAAATGTGAATTAAAACCACAGTGAGGAAAAAAGGAGAGACTGAAAGGGCGGACTCAAAAAGGGGAGAGCAAGTGGGAGTACGGAGTAAGATGTACGTAAACTTATATGTGACAGACTGATTGGATTTGTAAACGTTCACTTGAAGCTTAATAAAAGTTAATAAAAAAAAAAACCACAATGAGATATTACTATATACCTGTCAGAATGGCTGAAGTGAAAACACCAAACACCGGTGAGGATGTGGAGAAACTAGATCACTCATGCACTGCTGGTGGGAACGTAAACAGTACAGCCGCTCCAGAAAGCAGTTTGGGAGTTCCTTACAAAACTACACATGTGCTATCATAAGCCAAAAACACCAAACCCACTGCCATTGAGTCGATTCTGACTCATAGCAACCCTATAGGACAGCGCAGACTTGCCCCATAGTTTCCAAGGAGCTCCTGGTGGATTTGAACTGCCCACCCTTTGGTTAGCAGCTGGCTGTAGCACTTAACCACTACACCACCAGAGTTTTGCAATTGTACTCTTGGGCATTCATCCTAGAGAAATGAAAACTGAAGTTCATACAAAAACTGGTACCAAAAAACCAAAAAGTACTCTTGGGCATTCATCCTAGAGAAATGAAAACTGAAGTTCATACAAAAACTGGTACCAAAAAACCAAAAAGAAAAAAACAAAACCATTGCTGTCGAGTCAATTCCAACTCATAGCGACCCTATAGGACAAAAAGGTTTTCTAAGGAGCGGCTGGTGGATTCAAACTGCTGACCTTTTGGTTAGCAGCCATAGCACTTAACCACTGCACCACCAGGGCCCCATGGGAAGCTACTCAGCAATAAAAAGGAACTACTGCCACACACAATAACCTGGATGAATCTCCAGAAAATATGCTAAGTGAAAAAAGCCACTTCCAAGAGGTCACACAGTATATGATTCTGATATATATACATATACACACATACACACACACACAACAAAATTACAGAAATGAAAAACAGGTGAACAGGGAACAGGGACCAGAGGAGACGGTGGTGGTGAGAGGAGGTAGGGATGGCTATTACTAAAGGGCAACATGAGGGATCCTGGTGATGCAAATGTTCTGTGTCGTCACTATATCAACGTCAGTATCCTGCAGTGATACTGTACTAGTTTTGTAAGACATTTTCATAGGGAGGAAGTGAGTAAAGGGTATATAGAACCTCTCTATTATTTCTTACAACTGCATGTGAATCAACAATTATTGCAAAATAAAAAGTTCAACTAAAATAAAAAAATCAATGACCATCCACCTTCTGCTGTTTGGTCTTTTGTTTTTTTAATTCAAATTATCTTATTGTTTTCAGTGAAAGTTTACATAGCAAATTGGGTTTCCATTTAACAATTTCTACACGAGTTGTTCAGTGACATTGGTTATCTTTTTCACAGTGTGTCAACTTTCTCATTATTTCCATCCTGGTTGTTCTATTTCCAGTAATCTAATTTCCCTGCCCCCCTTGCCTTCTCCTCTTTGCTTTCAAGAAAATGTTGACCATCGGGGCTCATATAGACAATCTTTTAAAGTATAATATTTAAAAAAGATATTGTTTACTTTAGGAGCCAATTTGTTATTTAGCTAAAAGATGACCTCATGGAATAGTTTTGGTTCAAAGTTTAAAAAGTATCCCAGGGCAATAGTCTCAGAGAGTCCTCCAGTCTTGACCAGTCCAGCAATTCTAGACTTTCTAAAAATCTAAGTTCTCTTCCACATTTTGCTTCCATTCTACCAGGACCCACCTATTTATTGTGTTCATGATCATAATGGTTAGCAGTGATAGCCAGGCACCATCTAGTTCTTCTGGTCTCAGGAGAGATGAGGTCATGGTTCATGTAGACTAAGTCCTGTGGACTAGTTTCTACCCTGAGTCTTTGGTTTCCTTCTTTCTCTTTTACTCCAGATGTGTAGAAACCAATAATTGTATCTTAATTGTATCACAAGCTTTTAAGACCCCAGATGCTACTCACAAAGCTAGGATGTAGAACATAAACTTTATACACTACTATTATGCCAATTGACTGGGCTGTCCCACAAAACTTTAGTCCTAAGCCTTCAGACCCCATAAACCAATCCTGCAAGGTGTTTGGTTAAGTCTAAGAAGTGTTTGTGCCCCCATGTGCTTTATTCTATATACAAGTATATATGGATGCATACACTTAAATATATATACAACTGCACATACACACGTATGCACATCTATACACTTGCATGCATACATACACACACGTTACCACACTCCTATTTTTTTAGTTGCTGTTACATAGTTGAATATATCACAGCAAAAACCAAAACCAGACCCAGTGCTGTCGAGTCAATTCCAACTCATAGCAACCCTATATACATATACATATATATGAGTATATATCACAGCATTTACCAAAAATATCCTTTTTTCTTGCGTACTTGCTAGTGACATCATCCACCCAGGTCAAGTTGTGCACACTTCACCCAAATTTGATGTTATATTTCCCACATCCAGAAATAACAACTGTCTTTTACTATCTAGAGACGGTCTTTTTTAAATTCCAGACATTCAACCTCTCACACCTTTCATAATTCTTTTTTCCTCATAAACCATTGTTACTTAATAATTAATTGGGATAGGGTGACTATTTTGTATATGGAACAGACATGGATTTTGGGGGCCACACAATAACCGTGGTGGGTTAAATTGTGGCCCCAAAAGAGATATGTCTAGGTCCTAACCCCCAGAACCTCAGGTGCGACCTTATTTGGAATAAGGGTCTCTGCACAGGTAATTAAGGTGAGGATCTTGAGGCAAGATCTTCCTGGATTAGGGTGGACGCTAAATCCAACAACAATGTCCTCATTAGGAGGCACAGAGAGACACAGCGGAAAGCCATGTAAAGATGTGTCTACAAGCCAAGGAACACCAAAGGCTGCCTAAGCCACCCGCAGTTAGGTGCAATGAACTGAAGAGATTCTTCCTCAGAGCTTCCAGAAGGAACCAATACCGGCAACACTGTGATTTCAGGCTTCAGGACTACTGAACCGTGAGAGAATAAACTTCTGCTGTGTTAAGACACAGGGTTTGTGGTAATTTGTTTCAGCAGCCCTAGGAATTAATACTCTTGTCATTTCTTGATGCGCAGTTCAATTTCCCTTTTTTTAAGTCACAGCGGATACGAGCATTTTCTTTTAACTTGTGTTTACGCATATTTCTGAACACAGATTTTTTTCCTTCTCTCCAAGGATATATGCCGTGAAGATACATCATTTCATTTTACAACTACTTCCTGGAGAGTTTTTCCTGTTGTGTTTTGTTTGCTCTAATACTAAACTGCTGCTATCCAGCATATAGGAGTGTCCACTTCATCAAATATTCCAGTTAATAACTACTGTACATGTTAAACAGACTCAACTAACTTTTAGACTTCAACTAAACAGTAAAATTGCAGAAGAAAACATAGGGGTAAATCTTCACTACCTTGGATTCAGCAAAAAATTCTTAGATATGATAACAAAAGCAGGGGCAACAAAAGAAATAAATAAATTGGACTTCATCAAAATTAAAAACTTTTGTGCTTCAGAGGACACCATCGAGAAAGCGAAAGACAACCCAGAGAAAAGGAGAAACTATCTGTCAATCAAGTATCTGATAACAGACATGCATCGAGAATTATGAAGAACTCTTACAATCCAATAATAATTGATAAATTACTAGTAATTTATCAATAAGAAGGAGGCAACCCAATTAAAAAACGGGCAAAGGATCTGAACAGACATTTCTCCAAAGGAGATGCACAAATGTGCAATGCGCACATAAGATGTTTGACATCACTAGTTCTCAGAGAAAATGCAGATCTAAACCACAATAACATACCACTTCACCCCCCCAAGGATGGCTAAAATCAAAAAGTTACATCACAAGTGTTCCGAGGATGTAAAGAAATCACAACCCTGGTACACTGATCCAGACACTTGTGGAAAACACTCTGGCATTTCCTCAAATGATTAAACATCCTTTGTTGCTGTTGTTAGTTGCCCTAAAGTCAATTCCGACTCATGGATCACCCCCACCCCCACCCCATATGTGCACAGCGGAGCCGCTCCACAGGGTTTTCAAGGCTGTGACCTTTTGAAAGATCACCAGGGCAAGTCTTCTAAGGTGCCTCTGGGTGAGTTCAAACCACCAACCTTTCAGATAATAGTTAGGCACTTAACCATCTGCACTAGCCAGGGACTCCATCTAGAGTTATGTGACCCAACAATTCCACTCCTAGGTATATACCCAAGAGAAATGAAAATATATATCCACAGAGAAACCTGTACATGAATGTTTACTGCAGCAGTATTCACAATAGTCGAAAAGTAGAAAGAACCCAAAATGTCCATCAACAGATAAATGGATAGACAAAATGTGGCATAGCCCTGCAATGAAATATTATTCACCCATAAAAAGGAATGGAGTACTGATACATGCTACAACATGAATGAACCTTGGGAACATTTTGCTGAGTGAAATGAAGCCAGTTACAAAAGATCACACATGAAATGATCCCATTCACATGGAAGTCCACAACAGGGAATGTATAGAGACAGAAAGTAGACTGCTTAGGGCTGGGGGAGACAAGATACGTGGGTGATAGATAAAGAATACAGGGTTTCTTCTTGAGGTGATGAAAATGTTTGAAAATTGACCGTGGTGATGGTTGCACATATTTGTGATACACTAAAAATCATTGAATCGTATACCATAAATGGGTCAATTTTATGATATATATATATCTTGATACAGCTGTCTTAAAATAACTGTTCTTAAATAGTCACACACACACAAAAGTAAAACTGACCACTGGACTTAGGAAACTTTCTGTGGTACCTGAAAAGTTGCTTCCAGATTCAGCGGTGTGACTTGAGGTCTTCTAAATGAGTCGTGATCATCAGGCTGCAGATGGGCAAAACTGTCATTTCATAGCACTTTTGAGTTTTCACAGAAATACTCAATAAACTTCTGAGCAAGATGGATAAGGGGGAAAAAAAAGGCAAGCAAAACGGACAAAAACAACCCATCTACCAAAAAGTCCCAAAAGGCAAAATATGGGTGCTTCAGAGCCAGGCTAGGAACACAGGAGCTGGTCTGATCCCTGCCTCTACCATGCCAGTTATAACTGAGGCAACTCAGCTTCTTAGAACCTAGGTATCCTTATCGTTACCTGTGGGTGCTACTCATTCCACAAAGGCATAATAAGTGTTAATGGGGTAGTCTGCATAAGATAGTGCCTAGCACATAATAGATGTCCAATAAAAATTAATTCTCTTCTCTAAGGTGCCTTACACGAAAGCTGGAAAATGAATAAGACTGAAGAAAAACTGATGCCTCTGAATTACTGTACTGGTGAAGAATATTGAATATATCATGGACTGCCAGAAGCATCCACCTCCTTACATATTCAGTGTTCGTTATATATTCAGTGTTCATACCACAGCCACCAGCAAGGGCCAGTACCCTCTCCTCTAAACCCATTTCTGCCAAACAACTCCAATGCCATTCAGCTGGCTGGTAAAATCCTCCATTAAACAATGTATAGTGAAGAAGAAAGCAATTCTTTTGCGGATGACATTTTTCTATATAATCAAATCATGAAGCATTTAGTCAAGAAGCAGGCAGGGCCCAGAAAACTGCAGAGGAGCAACGGCCCTAGGTGACTCAAGCAAGGAGACTTTGAGAACCACTGTCATTACAGAAATGTAATGACAGAATTCACGCTGCCACTTTCCCCATCTTTTTTTTTTTTTTAATTAAATAGAGATATTAGAAGTAAACTGGAAAGCTAGAAAGAAGGATTGTGCTCAGGGAACAGAATGCATGAAATTGAGGCTATGGAAGGACTGTAGTTATTGGTAATAATAAGCTTTAGGGTTGCGTTAGTGGCTCAAACAGATCACAAATGTTTACAATGAAAATCCCCAAAATTAAAAACAGGAGGTAAAATCTGGAGAAGTAAAGCAGAATGCTCAGGAGCTAACAGAGCTGTTATAAGGAGGGGTAGTGGGTCTTACATTCTGAAGATCTGAGATTCAAAGCTGGGAGGGAAGGAGAAGGATCTGAAAGTAACGATAAGGAGAGCAAGCTCCTTCAACCCCACCCCCAGGTCCAAAGGTAAAAAGGATAAGGAAGAAAGTTTCCCCCTGAGGGCTGGCTGCTGGGAAAATGGAAATGAAGAGAACAAGTTCTTGGTAGGAAAAAAAGATAAAGGAATATTCAAAGAGGTCAGGAATATGGCGGTTTTTGTGATTCTGGTCCAAGAGGGTCCTATGGAAGGAAGAGTTTCAGCATTGGGAGTTGTAGGAGTAGAGGAAAAAGAAGGTGCAAAGACTTTGATGGAAAAGGGTGGCCTTTTCTCATTATAAAAAAATGATGCATGAAAAAAAATTAAACAAAGAGACAAATGACTAAATCCTATCACCCAGAGATAAATGTGGTCAACACGCCTATCTCCTTAACAATATCTAACTTTTTGATCTGTTTATTTTGCCTTTCTCTTTTGAGTCAGGGTGGATACCTTTTATACGCCCAAAAGTCCTAAAACCTGTCTGTTGATGTCCTTTGCCCATTTCTTCATTAAGTTATTGGTCTTTTCTTATTGGTTTATAAAAGCTCTTTATTTATCAAAGAGCACTGGTCCTATCGGAAAACTTGGTGGCATAGTGGTTAAGTGCTATGGCTGGTAATGAAAAGGTCGGCAGTTCAAATCCGCCAGGCGCTCCTTGGAAACTCTGTGGGGCAGTTCTACTCTGTCCTATAGGGTCACTATGAGTCGCAATCGACTTGACAGCAGCGGGTTTGGTTTTTTGGGTTTTTTTACTGGTACTTTCACACAGGTATTACAGTCTTTCCAGTTAACCATCCTTTTACTTTAAAATGATGTTTCCTAAAGTAAATTTTTATTTTTATGTAGTTAAGTTTATTAATCCTCTAATGTTTTTCACATGTTATATTTAGAAAGGACTTTTCACTCACAGGTTTTTAATAAAATCCTCTACGTGCTCTTCTCAATTTCATGCCTTCTTTACTGCGCAGTGGCCCTTTCACCCTTTCTTTGTCTTAAATATCCAAGATGCCAACTAGATCAAAGGACCACAAGAGGGCACCAATCCAATAGCTCTTTGAACCTAGAATTGATGGGTCAGGCACTCAGGGAGCACAGAGGGCAAAGAACGGAAAGGAAGTGAGATCTAAAAGAGCTGGCTGTGAGGAACTTCCTGTGCATACACAAAGAACTACAGAAAAACCTGCAGCTGTGTCCTTCTGGAACACGTCAGGAAAGCGAGCACGCTGTGGCCCACAGCTGTACACATTCTAAGGAGCCAGGCTTTAAGAGCAGAAATGTGCAGCAAATTTGGAGTGCATCATAGATGAAGGACATTTTTAAAGCTATTTTTCTTTAAAACACCCACGTGGAACGTTAAGAAGATGAAATCCTGTCTCCCTACCACGACAAAGAGCTAAAAAAAAAAGGACAACCCCCCCCCCAAAATACATAAACTCAAAAGTAATGGAGATTTTAGCTCAAATAAGCCTTCTATAAAATATATAGCTATCCAGCCATATCTGGAGCCCTGGTGTGTAGTGGTTAAAAGCTAAGGCTGCTAACCAAAAGGTCAGCAGTTCAAATCCGCCAGCAGTTCCTTAGAAACCCCATGGGGCAATTCTACTCTGTGCTATGGGGTCGCTGTGAGTTGGAATCGATTCAATGGCAACAGGTTTTTTTTGGTTTATCCAACTATATAGCTAAAGAGAGAAAATTGAGCAGCACAGCAAATACCATGTGTTTCTAATCTGACCTTGATAATCTCCCTCCTCCATCTCACCTGAAATGGCTCCTGCAGATCCTAGAAAACTACACAGGAAAAGTCCCCTTCAGGAAGCTTCCAGTGATGTGCAGTCTTTCCACAGGGAAGCAAGAGGCTTGTACCTTCCCCCCATATCATTCGAACCGAACCCCTCTTGCCAGAGACTGTGGCCCAGTAACGCCTGTGAATAGCAGCTAAGCATCTTCCTTCGTATTACATTAAGAATTACCTGCTTGTAGAACTACTGCCCTCTCCAACACTAAATTATCTAATCTCTAGGCAGGAATCCTATCTTACTAACCTCACCACCTAGCCCAGTGTCACACCCCCAATAAAGGTAGTATGTTGAACCTAAGTGACATTTCTCAGGTAGAGATCTCAAAACCAAAATGTCTTCCAGGTTTAGACTGCTCAAAAGTAGCATTTGAAACTATGGTGGGGGGTGGAAGGGGAGGATGAGTGAAACTTGTCATATAACCCTCTTCTCGATGGTTATATTCACTCATTAATAAATAATTAAAAAATCAATAACCTGTGTGGTGCAATGGATCGCTTTTATATGGCTGTTCTCGTCATGGTCTTGGAATTCCCACCAAAGGATTAGGTGGAACTATGCAAATAAGGCACTTGTGCCCCACCAAGGTGCTGGAACAGCTTGCTAATAATGCAAATAAGGAGTATGACACCTTGTGGGGGTAAAAACCATTACCCACTGCCGGCGAGTCAATTCTGACTCACAGCGACCCTACAGAACAGAGTAGAACTGCCCCGTAGCGTTTCCAAGGAGCACCTGGTAAATCCAAATTGCAGACCTTTTGTTTAGCGGCTGTAGCACTTAACCACTACGCCACCAGGGTTTCCCTTCTGGGGGTGGTGCCATGCAAATAAGGTGTATGGAACCCTAATGAGGGGCTTGGTCAGTTTTCCCATTGTGCTAGGCTTAAAGTGAGCCATATCGGAGGCAGAAAGGGGAGACTTCAGTACCACCAAGAAAGAAGAGACAGAAGCAGAGTGTGTCCTTTGGACCCAGGGTGGGGCCCCTGTGCCGAGAACCTCCTAGACCCAGGAGACAAAAGAGAGCTGTAACACCAGTGACAGCACAAGACGGCCAGAAGCAGTGGCAAGCGAAGCAGAGAACCAGCAGCAGAACCAGGAGATAACCAGGACATGGTATGGTAGGCTTCCCGGCCCACAGAGCGAGAGACCTGAGTGTCCACAGGCAGGAGGCTTGCTGGCAGAGTGGGTTGCCTCTGGACACTTGTCAGTGGAGCTAGGCTTGCCGACCCACTGAGCTATATAGCTAAGCGCCTCTGGGCCAAGGCTTACTGGTGGAGTGGGGTGCCTCTGGGCACTTATCAGTGGAGCTCAAAAGCTTGTAGCACTTGCCCAAGCAGGGCAGAGGATGGATCAAGGGTCAGTGAGGCATGCCCATGGGCATGGCTGAGAAGAGGCTGTACTGATCAAAGAACTGTATCCTGAATTGTAACCTGTTACCTCTCTAATAAACCCCAAAACTCTAAGTATGCTTTGTGAGTTCTGTGTGGCCAATGGAATGAATTACGGAACTCAGCAGAGAAGTAGAGTGCTGTAGGAGGGCGGGCTGATGTCAACATCGATAAAAAGTTTGGAAGATGGAGACATGTCTGACCTCTGCTTCGTAGGAATCAGCTTCGAGCTGTTGATCTTGATTGTCCTTCCCCCTTGTGAAGTTAGAGGAGGTGAGATGCCCCACCATGCCATTTTTACACCTGCATTACTAGTTACCAGCTTTGAGGCAGGCTCTGAAGAGCTCTTTACTTCCTGGTATATGCTAAAAGCACATACTCTTCTTCCAGGAACATTCAGAAGATCACTTCCTGGCTGAGCTTTGCTCCCCACTCCACCTTTTCTTCCTCTCTCTCCCCACACTGGTTACCACTCCATTTCCAGCAGCACAGAAAATAAAGAGTATGGAAAATGCTCATCCTTTCAACTCCACTTCTAAAAATTTATCCTGAGGAAATATTTAAAGAGGAATACAATACTTTTTTAATGAAAACCTTCATCACTGCAAAAAAAAAAAAAAAACTTGAAAACAACCTACATAGTCAACAATGGGGCAGGCAGCAGTTAGTTCAATAAATCAGTACATCGCACATATGGTGTAATGTTATACACGCAGTCACCTAAAGGCATGTGTGCAAAGACTATTTCATAATACGAGAAAATCTTCAGGTTACTTTAAATGAAAAAAAAAACTATATATAGAGTCTCCATTATACACAAAAATATTAATAAAATAATTTACGGAAAGTGATAACGGCATTATCACTGTTTATATCTGGGTGATGGAAGTACAAATTATTGTTTTCTTCCTTATACTATTCTAATTATTTTATTTATACCCAAGAATAAGGCTCAGACAGGAAGAGGTCCAACCCATAAAATTAACAAAACACCATTTATTTCTAAAATGCCCATTTTAAAAATCAGTCTTATTTCCAGTCCTTGACATGGCTGCTAAGAAGAAAAGCTGTGTCCTCTAGTGATGTTTCAAAATCCATTATCATTAGGATAAGTCGCACTCAGGCAGAGATGGAAAAATTTTATTGTTTCTGTTATGGATTGAATTATGTCCTCCCCAAATATGTGCTGTAAATTCTAACCTCTATGCCTGTGGTTATAATCCATTTGGGAGTGGGTTGTCTTTGTTATGTTAATGAGGCAGGACTAGTGAAGGGTGTGTCTTGAGTCAAACTCTTTTAAGATGTATAACCAGCAGATTAGGCAGCAGAGATGGGGAAGATAGATGCCAAGCCACATGGAGATCTCCAAGAACCAGAAGCTGAAGTGACTTCGTTCCCCCAGAACTGACAGAGGGATGTCTTCCCCTAGAGCCTGCATCCTGAATTCAGACTTCTAGCCTCCCAAACTGTGAGAGAATACATTTCTCTTTGTTAAAGCCATCCAGTTGTGGTATTTCCACTATAGCAGCACTAGATAACTAAGACAGTTTCCTATCCTCACTTGGCATTCTGAGTCTGACTACTACAAAAGTCAAAAAATACGCAGGGCAGCAAGCAGATCCAGTACCCTGATATGTGGGGTCACTTACCCGGTTGTTGGAAAAAGAAGGCAAGAACTATTTTTAAAAAATAGATGATTTTTAATAACACTTGTAAAGTGATTGGCATATTTAACAAATACATAATGTAGTTTTATACACCATATATGCCTTCTATTTATATTTTAGGAACCCTAAGCTTCATCACAAGGAACAAAGGTGGTACAGTGGGGTTAAAGGGCTTGGTTCTAACCTACGGTTCAAACCCACCCGCTGTTCCGTGGGAGAAAGATGTGGCAGTCTTCTTCCATAAAGATTTACAGCCTTGGAAATCCTACAGGGCACTTCTACTCTATCCTATAAGGATCGCCATGAGTCGGAATCCACTCAACAGCCAACAGGTTTGGGCTTTTTATTGTTGTTTAACCTTCACCACAGACCAAACCAGCCCGTACACCAGCAATCAGGGACCACAAAATGATCTCTAAAATGCCATTACTCATATCCCATATCTAGAACACCTTACTCCAGGTTATTCAAGCTCAACTAAGGTCAAGTCCAACACTCTTTTAACATATGGTTCCAAGGATACCTTCCCTTAACCAGCGGAAACTCCCAGCTTTAAAGAGCATTTCCTCCTTTATGAAACGCCCTATGGGCAGTCTCCAACTTACGCACACATTGCCACCAGAATGTTCACTGGCTGTGCAAACGAGGAACACTTTTACTTTTTTATTGTGCTTTAAATGAAGGTTTACAGAGCAACTTAGTTTCTTATAAAACAATACACATATTGTTTTATGGCACTGGTTGCCAACCCCACGACATGTCAACACTCTCCCCTTCTCAACCTCGGGTTCCCCATTTCCATTTGCTCAGCTTTCTGTCCCCTCCTGCCTTCTGTCCTTGCCCTTGAGCTGGTGTGCCCATTTAGTCTTGTATACAAGGTTGAGCTTCATGTATTATTGTTTTATGGGCCTGTCTAATCTTTGGCTCAAGGGTGAACTTCATGAGAGACTTCAGTACTGAGTTAAAACGGTGTCCAAGGGCCATACTCTCGCATTTTCTCCAGTCTCTGTCAGACCAGTAAATCTGGTCTTTTCTTCTGAGTCTGAATCTTGTTCTACAATTTCTCCAGCTCTGTTCGGAACCATCTATTGTGATCCCTGTCAGCACTCAGTGGTGGTAGCTGGGCACTATCTAGTTGTGCTGGACTCAGCCTGGTAGTTGTGGTCCATTAGTCCTCTGGACTAATCTTTTGTCTTTAGTTTTCTTCATTCTCCCTTGCTCCAGGCAGGGTGGAACCAGTGGAGTATCTTAGATGGCCATTCACAAGCGTTTTAAGACCCCAGACGCTACTCACCCAAATAGGATATAAAACTTTTTCTTTATAAACTGTGTTATGCCAGTTGAGCTAGATGTCCCATGAGACCACGGTTCACACCCCTCAACACAGTAATTTGGTCCCTCAGGGAGTTTGGATGTGTCTATGAAGCTTCTATGACTTTGCCTTGGTCAAGCTGTGCTGGCTTCCCCAGCATTATGTCCTGTCTTACCCTTCACCAAAGTTACCACTTATCTATTGTCTAGTTAGTCAAACCTAGAACACTTTCCACACAAACAACAAGTGAGTGAAGATTAGGTTCCCAGCATAACTTCTAGTGCCTAGTTAACCCACACTACTGATGAAATACTGATATCTGTTTAAAAAAGGAGAAAATACTGCTGCAATTCCAAAATTGAAGTAAAAAAGAACACCAGTTAAAACTGAAGCTTTTTTTCCTTCATGCTATTCAAGAAAATGGCCCAAGTGGCTTGTCTTCCAGCATACAACCTCTCCAATCCCTCCAGACATTTCTACTCTAAGCTTGTCTGCCCTACTAATTTTCTCTGTGTCCCCAGGGACGAGTCCTTGAGTACGCAAATCCCTACAGGAATCGATCTGCAAAGCAGACCTCTAGCATCCCCAGGCACCTAACATAGGAGTCAGTGTCCCCTGACTTTAGAAGGACATCAGAATAGCTGCCCTTTTTTTTCCCCTGGGCCCTAGGCTCACACATAATGACATGTTTCCTATATTCTGGGTCTGGTTAAGAGCAGTTGAAATCAGACCGTAAAAATGATCTCTAAGCCAAACTCTAGTCAAAGTCTCTGGTTTAAATAAAGTTTGGCTTTTTATACACAGGAAGATCCTCAATTGGTTACTTAAGGTACACCTAGCCCTAAACCAAAACCAAACCCAGTGCCATCGAGTTGATTCCGACTCATAGCGACCCTAAAGGACAGAGTAGAACTGCCCCATAGAGTTTCCAAGGAGCACCTGGTGGATTTGAACTGCCGACCCCTTTGGTGAGCAGCCAGACCACTTAAACCACTATGCCACCAGGGTTTCCCACTTGACCCTAGCCATGATCTCTTCAATCACCTCATATCCATGCAAAAGCTGGACAATGAAAAAGGATGACCAAAGAAGAACTGATGCATTCGAACTGTGATGCTGGTGAAGAAGACTCAGTATACCGTGGGCTGCCAGGAGAATGAACAAACCAGTCTTAGCAGCAACACAACCAAAATGCTCCTTAGAAGCTCGCTTACTTTGGACACATCAGCAGGAAAGACCAGTTGCTAAAAAAAGGGCATCGTGTTTGGCAGAGGGTCAGCGAAAACAAGGGAAGCCCTCAATGAAATGGACTGACATAACAGCCACAACGAAAAAACTCAGACATACAATGATCATGAAAATGGCGCAGGATCAGGCAATGTTTTCTTCTGTTATGTATAAGGTCACACGAGTTGGAGCCGACTCGACAGCACCTAACAACTACTTTTGATTTTTACACAAAAGTCTAACAAGCTGCTCTTTCAGGCTATACCAGAAAAAGGAAAGGTACTAAATTTGGTGAGTGCTTGTGGGTCAGGCGCTTTTTTTATTCTTATTTACAAGAGGAAATTAAGAGTTAAGTGTCTTGTCAAATTGACTCAGTAATGACATAGGGCCTGTGAGCTGAAACTAGACTCCACCTGGCTGGCTCTAAACTCAGCAGACACAGTCTCACCGCCAGGAGCCAGCAGACATGCCCGATCATACTGTCAAAGAAGAAAAAGCTGATACAGGACTGACTGCAGACAGTCCATTCACTGGGTCCCCTTAAAGAAGCAAAAGAGTGCTTGGTATACTTTAATAATTACTCTCTAAAGTTTTCCCAAGTACCAAAAATTAAAGGGACTATCTGAAACACCGCTCACTTCGAGGTTTTCAGCAGATGGGGTCTGTACACCAGTGAGCCTCATACTGCCAGTCATCTCCATCCACCTTTACCTCATGCACCAAGACCCTGGTCAGTGATGAGCTGGACAGGCTACGGCCCTGTGGCAGTGTTCAGATCATGGATGTGGCACTGTCTCAGCCCTGGCTGCCTCGCACAGGAAACTCAGCTCTTCACTGAGTGTTCAGTCATGTGGCAGGAGAAGCCACCTAGTTCTTCAATAAGTGTTCTGTAATGTGGCCAGGGAAGCCACTCTAGAGCCCAGAGACTTACCATCTGAAACTACTCAGAAGGACAGAAAGCCAGTGATTAAGAGGTCATGAATGAGTGAAGTGAATGATGGAGACTGCAAACCAGGGGATCTCAATGTTTCTAGCCAGGTATTTAGTAAGGATGCTACTTAGGGCTACAGGAGGACTTTACGACTTTCTTTTCAATAAGCAAGGACTTTCAAGGAAGAATCATTAAAGAAGAAAAAACTATGCAGGCCTCCATCAGAACTGCTTCTATCTCACGAAACCAAACCAAACCTACCACCATTGAGTCAATTCCCCACCTTACAAAGACCAACCTATTATTACCAGTTTACTGACAACGATAAAATAATTTACCAAAACTATCAAAGTGGTATGACAAGGATGTCAAGTTGCAATGAAGAGAAGGTAGAGGCTTGAGTCACAATGACCTGTGTTTGAATCCACAAGTGGCCACTACTATCTGCAGTGTGACCTCAGACAAAGGGCTAACCTTTCAGTCTTAGATGACCAGGTGGGAAAGACCTACCCTACAACCACGTAGTAAACATTCAATAATATAAAAATCATAGCTAATTAGCTTTACCACCACTATGACAAATCATATTTGACAAGTTACTTTTTTTCTTTTTCTGTTAAACAAGCAGTTTTGAGCACTTCCGCATACCTGGTAATGTATCAGGCGTTCCAGGCAAATCACGCAGGCATCATCCCTGCTCTCTTGGAGCTCACCATCACAGTTTCAAGGATACCAACAAAACAAGGGAGTAAAAAAAACAGTGAATAGATAATGGATGAGATGAAGAGTTTACTCTGTATGAACACCGTGTGTCTCCACAGAGAGGTAGGCGGCTGGAGTCCTATGGTCACAGTCCCCTCCTCCTTTTATCCGCAGTGGAAAGCAGGAAGACTTTGATAGAGAAGAAGGTGGTAGTATGCGGCCTTAAGAGTCAACTCTGAGGAAGAAGGGGTATAAAAGTGAGTAAAAAGAAAAACTAAGAAGTTGACCCTGGAAAGGGCACGGGCCTGCATAGTTTCACTTTCAACCCAAACGATCGTTATCGATGGAAACCCTGATGGCATAGTGGTTAAGTGCTACGGCTGCTAACCAAAAGGTCGGCAGTTCGAATTCACCTAGCGCTCCCAGGAAACACTATGGGGCAGTTCTACTCTGTCCTGTAGGGTCGCTACGAGTTGGAATCAACCCGATGGTAACAAGCTTGTTGTTTTTTTTTTTTTTGGATCTTTTTGACAGGGTGCTATTTAGGTTTGAAATGCAGGGGAAGGTTTGGGGATCTGAGAACAGAGGGCAGAACACACTTCACTGAGAGGTGGAACACATGTAACACGGAGAGTAAGAGACCACAGCAGGTTCAGCTGAGGTTAAACAATTCCCACAGCAGCCAAAGACGGGGCGGGCAGTGCTGAGTACACCTCTAACCCAGGAGGAAGGTGGTAGCTCTGGACTAGATAGAGGGGCACATTTTCTAAGCATCCAGAAAACACAGGGGAAGCAATTGGTGTCAAATTCTGCTCTTTCAAGCAGCCAGGAGCCTCCTCAGCAAGGGAGGATGGCATCCACTTGGAAGTGCCCCAGGAAGTTCAAAGTACTGATGAAAAGAAAGCATGGCCTTTTTGTACAGATTTAATTATAGCCCTCAATTCCCTGGGTGATAAATACCGTAACTTAGTAAACTGTCTTATCTTTTTCATTCTTCAAAACACATGGCTATTAAGTGTACTGGAGTGACAAAAAAGCAACCCCTGCAGCAGGATTTATCCAGCAGCGGGATTTTTCTAACAGATGCCGATCTACACCCAGCCCTTTCAAGATGCTGGCTGCTACCCAAACAATCCCTGAGGGTCTCAGAATAGTGAATATAGAGAAAAGCTTTGTGGACAGCCAGAATGCCGGGCCACTCCTACTGGCCCTCATCTCTTCCCAATGAAGCTTTATTCTTGCAAGAAGGGTCTCAGGCCTGGCCACTGTGAACATCTTCTCAGAGGTGGGGAAGAGAAGGGAAAGTTGCTGTGGTGCACGTGGTGAAGTTGCTGAAATTCTCCTCTTCCAACTGGGCCTCTCTTGGGCTGAGAGATGAGCTCCAGGCAGGAAGTCAGCGTAGGGGCCACCCCTACACCCTACAGAATGGATATAATGCGGGTGCTGCTGGCTCAGCAGATTCTGCAACATGTCCAGATACTCTGCTGCAAGCCCTGGCATAGCCTTCCTGGACTTGGCCACTCTCTCCAGGGATAGGTTCCCAGGCTTATACGAGCACCTGGCTGCTTGCTTGTTCATCTGTCAGCAAATCAAGCAAATGTAGGCAAGGCTGCCAAGGAGTCTGGTTGGGAAACACAGTCACTCTGCGTGACACCCAAAGCACTACTAACAGATCCATCTATACAGGCAGGGTGCAGAGGAAGGGGTGGCAGACCCACACACGAACCCTTGGTACCATCCCTCACTGACTGAGCAACCCTGGATGATCATTTAAGCTCTATAAGCCTCCCTCCTCTGCAGTAGAGAACCAACACCTTGCGCCTCACAAGAAGCTATCAAACTTTATGTGCACCTCACACGACAGCTACAACATTAAAAAAGCAAACCTGGTGGTGCCTCACAGGCCTACCTCATACACCCACCTGACATACTCTGAGCTTTTTTTCATCTGGTCCAGGTGCAATGAACCCATTTCCAATGCTACTACCACATTTATCTCCTCCACTTTCTCAGCGTGCTAATTCTAGATGCCAAGATCCTCCAACTCCTCTACCACTCTCTCAATCCCTCCAGCAGATACAGACCTAGGGAAGTCTCTCCTAGAACTGGTGAGAGCACCTAACCCTTTGACGTGTAAAGCTGACACTGATGGTCTAAGGCAAAAGCTGAGAGGTGTAAAAAGGAGAAAGAAAGGCAACTGGAGGGGGTGCGGGTGGGGGGACATAGACAGTCAGATTAAAACCAGAGCAGCAGATGAAGGACATGTGGTGTACAGTGGTTATGGACATCAAGCAGCTGCCTTGGCTTGGAACACAGGGCATTCAAGCTGGTCTCAAGCTGCTGTTTCCTCTCAGTCCTGCTATGTCCTGTTGTGACCACATTACTGACTCAAGTGCTGCATTCCTCCTGTGGTGGTTAAGGCCATGATTCTCAGTGGTTTGGTAGTTATGTAATGATGTAATTTGGCAGTCATGTAATGATGTAGTCATCCACCATGATGTGATCTGATGTGATCAGCCAATGAATAAGGGGAGTTTCCTCAGGGGTGTGGCCTACATCCAATATATGTATGTACGTTCTGGCAATACTCACTTGTTTGCTCTGGGTCCTGCATGCTACGTGTCATCATCTTACCTCTGCTTCTTGGGACTTGAGTTAGCCCTCACAGCCTGTGAGCCAGCAGCCTGCTCTCTGATTTGCCAGCCTTGGGTTCATCAGGTCCTGCAGCTACTGAGTCAGGAGAAGTCGCCAGCCTTACCCACGGATTAGGACTTGCCATCCTCTACAACCCTGTGGGCCATTTCCTCGAGATAAATCTCTCTACATATTTATATATATATATAGTTAGAAATAGTTAGCATAGCGGTTAAGTGCTATAGCTGCTAACCAAAAGGTTGGCAGTTCAAATCTACCAGGCACTCCTTGGAAACTCTATGGGGCAGTTCTACTCTGTCTTATATGGTCACTATGCATCGGAATCAACTTGATGGCAATGGGTTTGGTTCTGGTTTTTCTTCTCTAGAAAATCCAGCCTAAGACACCTTCTATCCCCCTCTCCAAGCTGGCTAACCCCGGCTCATCCTGGAACTCTAACTCAGTTATCACCTCTTCTGCTCTGCCTTCTCCAACTTCCCACCCCAACTAGCTATGCCTCCCTCATGGGTGTTCCCAAGACACTCTGCACTCCATATCGTGCACTGTCATTGGTTATATCAGTTATCTGTCTTCCTCTATTGCCTTACTCATCTTCACAGGCCAGGTACTAGGGACACAATAGGTGCTCAATGCTCCCTGAATAAATGACTAGATGATACTTTCAACCACAGGTGCCCATTGCTTTGATGGGCCCTGGGGAACTTAACAGAAAGGATTTGGAGAGAATAGGGTTCGAGTACTGGCTGTAACATTTACTAGCTGTATGAGCTTGGGGGAGGCACTTTTACTTCTGAGCCTTAGCTTTATCATCTTCAAGACTGCTGTGGACTTGAGGATCACTTGAGATAACAGGTGTGAGAGAACTCCAGTAACTGTTACCGCCCTCTTAGAAATCAAAAGCTTCCCCAGACCCCTTAAACGTTCTTTCCGCAGAGAAGGAAGCCAGAGGCGTGTGTATGACTAACTTCTGAGTATCATCTATGTCTGCATGTTGCCAACAGGTAAAAAGAAAACCCTAGAGCCTATGGGGGTTCTGTTTAACACACACCCTTAATTCTCAGGCTCTGAATACTTGTCCTAGTTGAAATCTGTAGTGGTCAAAGAAGTGACGTTAACTCTCGAAGTGTCTTCCAATTAATTTATCTATTAAAGCTTTCCAGGTCTCACTAGGTAAGCCCAAGGCCTAAGAGTTAGGAAGGTTAACAGTTAAATCCCCTCCTGGCAAACTAAACACAAGCAATTGGTAGAATATTTGTCATAATTCCTCAGCTGAGTCACTGACATCAGTCCAGTTATCTTTTCTTAAGGGATACCCCTCTGGCTAGTTGCAGTATAAACAAACACAGGAATGTCAAACTAAGAAGTTAAGACGAAGAACCAAAAGTAGAGTGGTTAAAGATAGGGACGGAGGGAGGGAAAGAGGGAGGCCCGCATAATACCTTTAAAAACTACTACAAATTGCTTAGGAGAAACAACTTTAAATAAAAAAAGTCAACAAACAAAATACACCTAACACCTGAAATATATAATACTGTGTACTCTGGCAGACATGTGCCTACACTTTATCACGGAGAGCTCTTTATGAAGATATTTTCATACCTATATTCACATTTCATTCTTACAACACCTGGGCGCCAGAGGCAAGGCAAATCCCCTTCCTGTTTACAGAAACAAGAATCACCGAGGTTAGTCAGCCCGCACCAGGGCATACAGAAGCTGAGCAGAGCACAGACCCAGCCTTCCGTATTTACTCTGCAAGTCTTCCCAGTGCTCCATGCCATTTCTGGTCAAGGAAACAGAGTTCCAAGTCTCCACTCCAGCAGCTGGCTCTGTGATGCACAAGCTCTCGGTCCCCGCCCTGTACCCACCCGCACTCCTGGAACCTCCAGCTCTACATTACGAAGTGGTGCCTGCTACTACACACCACGCAGACACAGGCACTTCCAGCAGATCACCCCAAAGCACCGCTCGAGCACCACCTATTCTACCGCCCTTTGTGTGTGCAGACATCAACAGTTTAAAACCCCAGAACGCGCAATTCCGCTGACAGACGCTGGGGCCCGGTTAGAGAGAAGGAGCCTGCAAGACAAAAATCTAAAAACTGAGAAGTGACCAAAAATATATAAAAACTGTCCCATTTCCTACCCCAGTAGAATCTCCTTCTCGTGAAATGTTGATAAATGGTCATGAGCAGTTCTGGAACAAACAAACAAACAAAAAGACCAGTTGCGATTGCGTTGATTCCGACTCACAGCAACCCCACGTGGGCAGAGAGTACAACTGCTCCATAACGTTTTCGATGTCGAGACTTTCGGGAGCAGATGGCCAAGCCTGTCTTCCGACGTGACTCTGGGTAGGTTCAAACTGCCAACCTTTCGGTAAGTAGTTGAGCACTTAACCATCTGTGCCACCTAGGGACTCCGTTCTGAAAACAGGATGCAGGGAAATAGAATCTATTCCTATAAGTGTCTTATTTTAGAACATCTTTGAGGCATAATAAATGGAGATCAGGGATAGGTGTTTGTGGAACGAATTAAGAAGGTGACTTCGCTTTGCAAATAACCTTCACCCACTAAGGCCTCCTACCCCTGGAAAGAAGTCCTGAAGAGAGCTAGCTGCACCTGTCCTTTCTGAGCTACATCATTCTAAAGAATGTCCTTTTCATTCACTTTACAAGTGTCTATACCTCCAGGGTAGGAATGGTTTAGAACAAGGAGAAAAAAAGCCTAGGCCTGCAAACAGTTTGCACCAGCTACTGTCCAAGCTGGCGAGGTGGCAAAGGTATTTTTTGCCAGGGTGAGCGATTTCATAGATTCTATTCCTTCTCTTTTCAGTGCCCCTGTGTGCAAGGTATATAGCAAATTACCAACTACACTTTCGTAAAAGAGTTTTGTTAATTTTTCTAACCCAGTAAATTGTGAAATCTTCTCAATTATCTTCTCCTCAAGTACAGTTCGGTAAGCCTTGGGGATCAGTAGGAAAAACAGAAGTATAAAGGAAAGAATTCCAGTCCCTGGGTGGCGTAAACAGTGAAGCACCCAACTACTACTAGCCAAAAGGCTGGTGGTTCTAGCACCCAGAGGCACCTTGGAAGACAGGCTCTGCTTCCGAAAAGTCACAGCTTTGAAAATCCTATGGAGCACTTCTACTCTGCTCATTTGGAGTCACCATGACTCAGAATCAATTCGACAACAGCAAAAATAGTTACGTAGATAAAAATAAAAGGCAGGATAAAGAAAGAGCTCAAGGACTGGAAAAAAAAATGTAAGCAAGTATTTATAGAAAAGATATGGAAAGTTAAGAGGTAAGTGGGGAGATTGAGGAGCTGGTTCAGAGTGAAGGACTGAGGTAAAAAACACAAGAAAATCAGGCCATAAACATGGGAAATCAAACACAGAACTTTAAAAAACTAAAGAGATTCAAAAAAATTTTTTTTCTATTTTAAAGGAGGCTAAGTTAGCAATGATACAGTCTAAGAAACAAGGCTGGGGAAGGGGGCATGGTTCAATGAACAGCCCACATACTAACAGGATATCGGGTTGGTAACGGGGCCTTCCACCACCTGTCAGTTCTCTGTAGCATTTGAGAAATCAATCAGGTCCTCCAGGGAAACCAGGCACCAAAGTTTACTTTCCCATAAGATACCTGGGAATCACCAGCACAAAAGTTAACCAACATCCAAGGACCTGACACCATTTGTTCCCCACTCCTCCATGTTGTAGCACCCCAAATACCACACAGACTTCCAGCAACGGCAGGTGAAGCAGCACACAGGGTATTCTGGGAGGCAGAGCCACCTTATTTGATGGTGCAAACGCTCTCAACCCCACTACCACGCTCCCACCTTCTGCCCCAACTAAATGAGAAGCCAGGGGGAAATTATTCTAGATTCTCCTGCTAGACGCTAATTGAGTGCTTCTTACCCTCTCCCTCAGGAACCCTCAACAAGCATTCTCTCAGCCTGAACTCCAAATCTAAGGGAGATATATATGGCCCTTCAGCTTTCAGACTTCCCAGAGAACATGGAACTCTGACTACACAGCACTAGTTGAGAAGACTGGTCAAAGATCTAAGGCTCCTAAGGAAGAAACTTGGAAAGATAAGACATCTCTACATTCAATGACCAAAGACAACTGTCCCCATGAATGATATTCTAACAACCCTGAGAGTTCTTCCAGAGCCTGTTCTGAAAATTTAAGAGTTCCCAAAAAGATAACTCACTTGTCACCAGTTGAGAAATACTGAAAAATGGAGGCACAACTATGGCATGGAGATAAGAAAGAAAAAAGTTGCAGGGTATTGCTCGTACATAAATCTGGCTAACACCAGAAACCCAAAACAAACGCCTTCCATTCTTTTCCCTGGTAATAAGCACCAAGGGGAGGAGGGAAAGCAGAGGAGAGGAGACAGTATCTGTGAAGCATATTCTGACCAAGGGCAGGGTGACATTCAGAAAGAGGAAGGCATGGAGGTTAATAAGCAAAGAACTCGGATGTCCAAAATTCCTTTTATAAAGATCCTTTCTGCAAACACCTGGTTGGAGAAGAAGGGTGAGAGTGAAGTCACTGAATATAGCAAGAAGATGTAATACTTGGCCAACTTTTTAAAAAATAAATATTTGGTATAGTTGGCATGTTTTATTTAGTTTCTATGAGGACGAAACTCATAAATATGCCTGAAAAGTTAAAAATGGGAAATGCAATAGGGAAATACCTCTCTCCTTTCCTTTTTTAAATGTATGTGGACATTAAAATAATGGAGATGAAGGCAGCCCTGGCGGCACAGCAGTTAAGTGCTGGGCTGCTAACCAAAAGGTTGGCAGTTCGAACCTATCTAGCACCTCTATGGAAAAAAGACCTGGTGATCTGCTCCTGTAAAGATTCCAGCCTACAGAACCTTATTGGGGCAGTTCTGCTGTTACCCGGGGTTGCTATGAGTCAGAACTGACTCGATGGCACCCAACAACAAAGTACTATTAGCAAAGACACATTTTGTTAATGGAGAGAATGAAGTCACTGAGTTGATCTGCTCTGCGATGAGTTGCTCCCCAGCTTCCATTTCTTGTTTTCCCCCAGTCTCTGATTAAGTCTGGGAAAGACCACCTCAGTAGGCTGGTTCTTCCTGACAGTCCAGTTTTATAGTCTGTTCTGACCCATATGATCCTGGGAAACCCTGCTGGAAGACAGCCCCTCAGAACTCACAGGGAGGGAGGATGAGGACCCTGATACTCAACCGACAAGTAACACACAACAAAAGAGGCAAGTTAAAAGAAAGGAACCAGAGCCAGGACACTGGAAGGGGGACAGCCTTGGGAACAATGTTTAAAAGGGAGACTTCTCTTTGATCTATGAGAGAGGGCTGACTATTCACTAATTCTATACAATCCCAGTCACTTCCACAGAGCTGTGGCAACATTTCCCGTGCCACCTGTTTCCCAGCCCAGCTTATCCACATATCCATCCATTCTTTGTCCATCCTATCCGCTGGTTGTACAGTGGTTAAGAGCTCAGTTGCTAAACAAAAGGTCGGCAATTCAAATCCACCAGCCATTCCTCAGAAACCCCATGGGGCAGTTCTACTGTCCTATAGGGTCGCTATGAATTGGAATCTACTCGACCGCAACCCACAAAATGAACATACCTACCTAACATGCCTCCCCCTTTCCCAAGGCCAGGAGAAAGGCTTCATCAGCACAGGTGTCAGGCGATGGGAGCTGGTGGACAGAAAATACGGGTCTCCCTCTACAAGCCTTTAAAAGATCACAAGCTGCTTCAGGCTACCCTGTAAGGCGGCTGGCTTTTAAATACCTGGAGGAGGAAGGAGTACACAAAGCAATAGCAGCAGCTTTTACCCACTTCACTCTTTTTCTCCCTTTACTGCCCATCACTGATAAGAGGTCCCTTCAGAATGTTCGCACTAAGTCAGATGTACTAAGGGACCTGGGCTGGGCTCTGAGGGTACCGAGAATCACACCCAGACCCAGGAAAAGAGGAACACATGAAAAGTAGGTTTCTAAACGTTCAAAAAAGAAACTAAAAGGGTGCAAACAACCTCAATGTCCTTCAACAGATGAAAGAATAAACAAAATGAGGTGTATACGAACAGTGGAATTAGTACTCAGTCATAAAGAGAGATGAAGTTCTTCTGAGGCATGCCCCAACATGGATGAACCTCGAAAACATTATGCTGAGCAGAAGTCAGTCACTAAAGGACAAGGACTATATAATCTCACTCACATGAAATAAGCAAATATAGAAACCAAAAATTATTAGTGGTTACCAGGTGTGGGAGGGGTTGGAAAGGGGGGGTTTACTTAGGAGGCACACTTTATGTTAATGGTGGTAGAATAATTTGGAAAAGGATAGCAATAATAGTTATACGACTTGAAGAATGTCATGAATCTCACTGAATTATACATGTAGAAATTGTTGGGTGTATATTTTCACCGCAATTTTAAAAAAATTAAAAAAAGAAACTAAGGAAAGAGGCTGAGCATCTGCGAGCTTTGTAGGTGAGGTCAAGAGACGAAGGATAAACCATAAAAAGGAGAAATCACGATGCCAACTCTAACATCATATCTGACTCCTGCTACCCCTGGGGGATATGATCTTAGAGATACCCAAGTACACGGATGAGCTACAGATAACAGGAGAACAGAATCTTGTATCTGCCTTCCCAAAGGCACAGGTTCTGATCTGGAAGAAACTTCCAAAGCCATCTAATCCAATCCCCTCATCTCACACACGAGGAAGACTCTTCAGTATACCATACTATTTCTGGATCACACCAACCAAATCTCTTACCTGTTAATCCTATCAGTGTCTTAGTCAGGTAGTCCTGAGTTCCAATGCACTTCACACTGTGAGTTTTTTTAACGCGTATTTTTTTGTGTATGTATGCATGTACTAAAATATACCTGTAACCCCCAGAGACGAAGATCAGATTTATAAACATAGTGATAATAAAAGGCAATAATCATGAAAACTAAAAAACAAAAAAAAAGGCATTCGACTTATGCCTGAACTGATTTACAAGAGAACCCTGTCCTAAGTTGGGGACTACCTATAATGGGTGTTATTAACTGTACCTCCTTTACACAGAAGATGGAGGTTCAAGACTTGCTGGCAGGTACTCAGCAACACCTGGTAAAGGCTGAATCAAAACTGTGACAAGTTATGCAATGCACTGAGAGCGAAAAAGGAAGAAAAAATTTGAACAAAAAAAAACTTCAGCTACTCATTCCAAGAGATACACTGACCTAGTCTAAAGCTAGCTTTTCCAGTTTTCACAGGTCTTCCAGATTCCCCCACTACAATCACCCTCCCAAATGGGTCACTTACTCTCAATACAAAAAATGTACGGGCAAAGATGGGGGGAAAGAAACTGTTTTGAGCAGAAATTAATTTCATGTTTCTCTCATGTTAGATCTCACCGTTTTGTGTAAAACCGTCATCAGTACCCGAGCAGTGGCTACCTCGAGAGGGAAGGGCTTCTCCATCTCACTTCTTCACCTCCCCACCCCTACTTGCCCTGCCTCCCTCCAGTCTACACTTCAGAAGCCAGAAAGTCCCTGAGAGGATCACTTCAAGACTATTCCTTTGCTTTGGTTCTGGGTTTCCCCTGCTCCCTCCCGGATCCAGAACCACCACTTCGCCATGTATTACACAAAGTTCTGCCTTCAGTGTGGATTCTCCCAGCAGAAGTACTTCACTAAACTCCTCCATCTGCTTCACTGGTAAACATCTGATCCACAAAACCACAACTCCCCCTTTTTCCTTATCCTCTTTCCCCTCCTGCCACCCAAAGTACATTGTACCAAGTAAACCAATATTGACATTCCAGCTATAAGAATCTACCTAATTCTTTTGTTAACCACACTTTCAAGAAGCCTTTGGTCTTTCCTACCATCATTCTTTTTTGCATTCCACAATCATATTAATTTGCCTTTTCCCACACTGGGCTCATTTTGTTCCACATCCAACTGTTGTTAGTCAATTCCGACTCATGGCAACCCCATGTGAGCATATTAGAACTGCTCCATAGGGTTTTCAAGGCTGTGACCTTATGGAGGCAGATTGCTAGGGCCGTCTGTCTTCCAAGGTGCCTCTGGGTAGTGTGTAACCATTTGCACCAGGCAGAGAGCTTTCCTTATTTGCATTTCATAATGATATTAATAGAAGTCCTGGTGGCACAACAGTTAAACGCTCAGCTGCTAACTGAAACGTTGATGGTTCAAATCCACCCAGGGGCTCACAGGAGAAAGACTGGCAATCTGCTACCATAAAGATTACAGCCAAGAAAACCCTATAGGGCAGTTCTACTCTGTTACATGGTGTTGCTATGAGTTGAAATCAACTCAACAGCACTCAACAATAACAATAATCATATTAACTTGCCTTTTTCCACATTGGGCTTATTTTGTTCCATATCCAAATAGACAGTCCCATCTCTATGCTTTCCTGTGATGGGCCATATTTTCTCAAAGTGATTAAGGCTCTCTATCCACAAATGATGGGCAGCTAGCATCTAAAGCTTACACACTCACTACAATGGCTATGATCGGAAAAACGGGAAATAATAGGTATCGTCAAAGGTGTGGAGAAATCCAAAAAGAAAGACCAGACTTGCTGGCCTGACAGAGACTGGAGAAACCCTGAGAGTATGGACCCCGGACACCCTTTCAGCTCAGTAATGAGGTCACTCTGAGGTTCACCCTTCAGTCAAAGATTGAATAGGCCCATGGAACAAAACAAGACTAGCCCTGGGGTGGGGACTGGAAAGTAGGAGGCAAGAGGAAAGCTGGTAACAGGGAACCCAGGGTTGAGAAGGGTAAGTGTTGACATGTCGTGTGGTTGTTAACCAACATCACACAACAATGTGTGTACTAACTGATGAGAAACTGGTTTGTTCTATAAACCTTCATCTAAAGTTCAATTAAAAAAAAAAAAAAAGGGCATTGGAAAGATGTGGAAAAATCAGAACCCTCATCCACTGCTGGCAGTAATGCAAAATGGTATAGCCACTGGGGAAAACCGTTTTGCAGTTCCTCAAAATGTTAAACATAGATTTACCGTATTACCCAACAACTCCAATCCTAGGTATATGCTCAAAAGAATTAAAAGCAGGAACACAAACCTGTACACCAATGTTCACTGCAGCACTACTCGCAACAGCCCGAAGGTGGGAGTGACCTAAAGGTCCATCAACAGAAGAATGGATAAACGAAATGTGGTATATCCATACGACTGCACACTACTCAGAAATATTCATCAAAAATGAAGTCCGGATGCATGCCACAACATGGATGAACCTTGAAAACATCATGCTGAGTGAAATAAGCCAAAAAAGGACAAATATTATATGATTGCACTTATATGAAATTGGCAAATATACAGAGAACAAAAGTTATTAGCAGTTGCCAGGTGTGAGGGAGGGGGAGAGAGCCATTGCTTAGGAGGCACTGAGTTGAACGACGGTGGAATCATTTGGAAACAGGCGGTGATGATGATTGCCCAACATGATGAACATAATCAATGTCCCTCAACTGTACATGTGAAAGCTGCTGAATTGGCAAATGTTTTGCTATATATATGTATATATATACACACACACAAACAAGAAATCCTGGTGGTGCAGCGGCTAAGAGCTATGGCTGCTAGACAAAAGGGTGACAGTTCCAGGTGCCCCCTGGAAACTCTATTGAGTAGTTCTACTCTGTCCTATGGGGCCGCTCTGAGTCGGAATTGACTCGACAGTAAAGTGTTGGTTTATATATGTATATATATATATAAAACAAAAAAAGAAAAAATGCTGACATATACCTAAAACCAAAACCAAACCCTCTGCCACTGAGTCGATTCCAACTCATAGCAACATATATCTACAGGTCATCAGTGGTGACTCCAAGCTCCCCACCTAGCTAAACCAAAAAAAAAAACAAAAAAACTCAAACTCAGTGCCGTCAAGTCGATTCCGACTCATAGCGACCCTATGGGACAGAGTAGAACCACCCCACAGAGTTTCCAAGGAGCGCCTGGTGGATTCGAACTGCCAACCCTTTGGTTCGCAGCCGTAGCACTTAACCACTATACCACCAGGGTTTCCCCACCTAGCTAAAGCCTCTACCAATTCTGCAACGCGTCACAGAATTCATGAACTATACTTACAGTTAAGTGTTAATTAAGGAAGTAACAGGGTACAACTCGGGACCAGGACCAGGAAGCATGTAGGCGAAGTCTGAAAGCCTCCGCCCTGCACATCCCTTCAGCGCAGGACAATTCTCTCAGCTCCCCTCTGCTGTGCAATCAAGCAGGCCCTCTCTCAGTCCTGCATGCCACCTCTCAGCGGTGCAAAACTCCTCTCGGCCCCCGCAGGACAGACCTCTCTTCCTTCAGCCTCTCCACTGCTAACTGGTCCAGCTCACAGCCAGTGTAGCAGCTTTGTCAGCTCTCTTAGCTGCATTCCTAGTAGCAAGCTTCTGCCATCACCACCAACTCTGCTGCAGGGCCGGCCCCTACCGGGCCTGTCGCTCCCTTCAGTGTTACAGCCCTTGACCCATGCTGCAGCGCTTTTAGGAAGTTCCTTGCCTCCTCTCTGCTGCTGCTTCTTTCTACTTCTTTCCAAAACCTCTGTCAGGTTGACTGCATATATAAACAAACTCCCTGGTGGCACAGTGGTTAAGAGCTTGGCTGTTAACCAAAAGGTCAGCGGTTTTGAATCCACCAGCTGCTCCTTGGAAACCCTATGGGACAGCAGTTCTACTCTGTCCTATAGAGTGGAATCCACTTGATGGCAACTGTTTTGGTTTTGTCAATTTCAAGCCACAGCCAGGGGCGGGGGGGGGGGGGCACAAACTCACTAATCCCCTCTCAGCAGGCCACACTCTCTTCATTTGCATAGTCTATTGACCATTCCTTGCAAGATACATATCAATGACAGGGCAGGTTGCAGCCCTGGGCCAGACAAAAAGTACCAAATGTCAATCAACCTGGACAAAAGTTAACAAACCCTGAGGGATAGCAAACTCGGGCAAAATAACTGATCCCTCAGGGTTTAGGGGAAAAAGCTCTCAAGCGGTTTTTCCAAAGAACCAAGGTGAAAGGCCATATAAAGGAACTCATTTCACCACACCCTGAATACAGTAAAACAAACAAAAAAAGCTACCCTTGAATCAATTCGGCCTTACTGGTGACCCCATGTGTGTCAGAGGAGAACTACTGCGCTCCACAGGATTTTCAATGGCTTCTTTTATGGAAGTAGACGGCCAGGCCTTTCTTCTGAGGCAACTCTTAACAAACTCGAACCTCCAACCTTTAGGTTTGTAGTCAAAGGCATTAACCATTTTGTACTACCCAGGGACTCCAGGTAAGACACTGACCTTAAAACTCAGACAAACAAGGAAACAGCACAGGGAGCTAGAAGAAGAAAAACACAGATTGCAGTGGTTTTGAAGGATGAGTAAAAGCAGCCCAGACGAAAGGGGGTAGGTGGAAGAGCATGTCAAGCAGAAGCAACAGCATGTGCGAAGGCGTGCAGGCGAGCGCTCTGGCTGCCAGTTAGGGTGGAAAAGGATAGGTATAGGGAATGGCTTCAGAGCTCAGCTGAGACAATGTAGACAGCAAGACTGAAGAAGAGAGCCACTGAAGAATCTGAAGGGAGAACAGGCTTGATCAGAGCTGCCTTTTTAAAAAAGATCTCTCCGGCAGCAATATTCTGGAGGAGGTCCAGATTGTCGGCCAGGTACTTGGTCACTGGAGAGTTATCCAGGCAAGAAATGGTGGATGCAGGGAGAGAGAGAGAAGCAAGCAGACTCAAGAGAAATTCAGAAAGTAGAACTGGCGGGCCCAGGAAGGAGCCTGGATGATGTGGGAGCTAAGGAAAGGTGGCTGCAAGGTTCCTGGCCTGTACATCTGTGTAGAGAAAATACCGGACTGCAGCAGGTATGTGCCTGGGGAAGGGGAAGGTTGGTTACTTAGAGTCTAGTTTTAGATAAATTCAGGTCAAAAACCTCAAGTGGAAATGCCCAGGAGACAGCTGAATAAACGGGAAAGAAGCCCAGGAAAGGACTCAGGGTGGGAACAAACTGACCTGAGAGTCATCAGCAAGTGAAAGAAAGATAAGGTTAATGGAGAAGAGGAAAGCCAGGGAACCAAGGAAGGGACTCTGAGGCATGACAACGTTCACAGGCAGAGAAGAACCCAGAGATGGGACTAAGAAACAGTAAGAGAAATAGAAAGAAAGCCAGCCAAGTGTGGGGAAACCAGGAAAAGTTTCCCAGAGGCAATGGTCACTGTCAAATGTTACAGAAAGCAAGAAAACCAATCAGTAGCTTTAATGGGATTTAGGAACTAGATTATTGGTGACTTTTTTTTTTTTTTTTTTTAGCAATAAAAGCTTTCCCACAGCCATTAACACTTTCCAACTCCTCTTGACCTGTGATGGTACCACTTACTTGGCATTTATCACTCCTTTAACAGACAGACTGAAGCCCTTCCTGTGAAACACACAAGGGATATGAAGCTGTATAACCCGTATTCCAGGATTCTGAAATCTAGAAGTCAGAGGTTTCAACAGCTGACCAGGATACATTAGGGTAAATGCTATGAGGGAACAGAAAAGGGAGTATATTTAGCCCAGTCTGACACATTTATTGGAGCCCTGGTGGTGAAGTGGTTAAAAGGTCGGCTGCTAACCAAAAGGTCGGCAGTTCAAATCCACCAGCTGCTCATTGGAAGCCCTATGGGGCACTTCTGCTCTGTCCTATAGGGTCGCTATGAATCGGAATTGACTCAACGGTCACAGGCTTGGTTTGTGCGGTCTAAGGAGCCCTAGTGGCGCAGTGGTGAAGAGCTTGGCTGCTAACCAAAAGGGCAGCAGCTCAAATCCACCAGCCGCTCCTTGGAAACCCTATGGGGCAGTCCTAGTCTGCCTTAAAAAAAAAAAAAGAAACCATTGCCGTCAAGTTGATTCCAACCCATAGTGACCCTAGAGTAGAGTAGAAACCATAGGGTTTCCAAAGAGCAGCTAGTGGATTCGAATTACTGACCTTTTAGTTAACAGCCACATCACTGAACTGCTGCCCCACCAGGACTCCACTCTGTCCTATATAGTTGCTATGAGTCCAAATTGACTCAATGGTCACAGGTTTTCTGGTATGTGGCCTGATACTATGTTAGACACCAGGCCAAGGAAGGTAAGTTAGATCTAGACATGTAAGCTCCAGGTCAAGGGCTTATCTAACGCACTATTGTACTCCCAGGACCTAACAGAGCGTGCCTGGCACATTGTAAGTAATCAAGAAATATCCACTAAACGTACAAATGAATGAAGACATGGACCTTTTCTTTCAGGGGCAAGGAAGGAGGCTTAGGGAGCTTCCGAGGAGGCCATTTACGATCTAAAGGACCAGTAGGATTTTGCTAGGCACATGGAGGCTTTATTTCCCTATTTATGTATCTCCTACACAAGCTTAAGTTCCTAGAGTCATACAGGTCTCGGTAGGCCCTAGAGCTGTGGAACGCTACCTCATCTCTCGTAGGTAATCAGAAATAGTTTACAGATGGCCAGATATTGTATGATCCCACTTACATGACATAGACAAATGCATACTGGTACTGATACTCAATAACTGGGAAACAAATCTTTTTACAAGTCTGGTGGTTTCCAGTTTTCTCCTTTTGACAGAATTAAAGGACGTGAATAGCAAGCTGGTTGGTTCATAAAAATAATTTGGTGATAGATCACTACATAAGTTCTGACATATAATTTGGAAGGTAAAAATGGAATGGCCTTAATATAACGAAGTTCTTCCATGCCCATCTACTTACATATGTCAGCAGGGCTTCTCAAAGCACAGATGTACACAAATGAAAATCTTACTCTAGCACATCCAAGATCCATGAAATGACTGGGGAAGGGCGAAGCTCCATCTTTCTCATCAAGATGCTTTCCAACAAAATTCCTTCTTTTCTTACCAAAAAATATATTTATTTGTAAAATTGTTCCTTTGGTCTTAAAATGCCAAAGTCTGTTGTCCAGAAAAAATGTCTTTGTGCTTCTCTCTTAAGCTAAGACAGATTTCATTTCCCAATTAAGTCATAATTATGTTAAACACCACATAAAAAGTAAAGCACATTTAATCAAGTAAACATATATATTTGTCTTATATTAATTTTGAACTAATGATACTAAAGCAATCCAGAAGAAATTAACACTTTAGGAGAACAAGAAATACAATCATTTCAACTTATATACATATTTTTGCTGCAGAAGTATATAAAAGAATGATCAATAAAACATTTTCAAGCATAAAAATAAATAACATTTGGGGGGACGTGGGATTAAAATAAGCTTTCAGGGAGGAAAAAGGAAAAGCGAACATTTCTGACTCGAGTAAGAGCTTGTGTATTGTTTAATGGATGACAGCAGGTCAAGCCACTGCAATATTTAGAGCCTACTGGATACATTTCAAAGAGTAATGAAACAGTACTATTTTACAACGTCAATATTTACAATATATCAGAAACTACATCCTTTATTCATGTGATGAAAAAATTGAAGTCAACTTTAAAATACGCAATGACAGGATAAAGAATTCTTGAAAATCCTCCTAGAGGTTTCTGAGTGCAAACACATTTGAAGACAACAGTCCAAAATTCACGGGTCAGCACTCTTCCCAGATCCGCATCCTACCCCAAGCTCTCTACCCAGCCTGAGCAAGGCTACAAGCCTGCACAGGGCAAAGACAGTTCTCATCCTCCACTATCAACAAGGCGGCAACCTGAGGGACAGCAGCAGAATTCTGGACTTTAGAGGATGGTCAAGGGCAGGGTTTACAAAGCCTAGGGCGTGTTTGCCAAGATCCGCCAACATGGCCCTCGCTCCGTGCCAGTCAGCTGGGAGAAAAGATGGCCAAAGCGTCAGACCAGATAGCATTAAGTAAAATGGACTGAAAAAGCAAAAAAGAAGTATGACTCTACTTCAACAGCCATTGTTAGCTGAGTTGACTCTGACTCGTGGTGACCTCATGTGTGCAGAGTAGAATCGCTCCATAGGGTTTTCAAGGCTGTGACCTATCGGAAGCTGATAGCCAGGCCAGTGTTCCAAGGTGCCTCTGGGTGTGTCTGAACCACCAACCTTTAACCATTTTCATCATTTATATACCAGGTAAAATTTTTACAAAAGCCCTTCAGGGAAATGCTATAAGTCACACAAACGGCACATGGCAGAACCTTCTATCTCTATTTTATTGTGAAATTGAACACTCTACCAAAGTGAAGTGACCATGTCGGACGGGAAGAAAAGGTATCGCCAGCCGTCTGTCCCATTGGGTACCCAAGGTTACTACAGGAACTGTGAGGGGTTCCCAGAGACACCCCAATACTTTTTCTGCAACTTCATGGGGAGTAAAAAAAAAAAAAAACCTGGCTGTCAGGTAGATTCCAGCTCATAGCAACCCTACAGGTCGCTATGAGTCAACGTCTACTTAACGGCAATGCGATATGGGATCAAACTGACAACAGCGACTCGAAGGCCTGGATAGGAAGCTTAGGGGGAAGTGAGTTCACGTTAACGGAGGAGAACAGTTTGAAAAAGAGGGTGAGAATGGTTGCATAACTTGAAGAATGTAACCAATTTCACTGAATTGTCCATATAGAAACTTGTGCTGGTGTATGTTCTGCTCTGTATATCCTCAGCAACAAACAAATTATAAAAAATACTCTGGCTTTCTCTGTGGGAACTGAATGTTAATCAGTATTTTTTATTAATACCTCACAACTATTCCACCTTTTATTTTGTTTTTTAGGAAAGACTTTTTTATTATCATGTAAATTTTACACAACTGCTTATCCATATGAAATATTTTACTTTCAAAAATAAAAGTTTTGACGTGCTACTGTTTTATACAGAATCGAAAGGAAATTAACACTTATCAAATTATCAACTCAACTCAAATTATCTACTAAAAAAGATATTTCAAAATGTTTCCATTTGTAAGCAGTGTTGTTGCCAAAAACTATACGTACAGTTATGAAGCCCCTACACTTGTTTTTAACTGTCATAAATATATGTAACAAAACATTTGCCATTTTATTCATCCTTAAGTGTACAGTTCAGTGACATTAATTACACTCGTCATGTTCTGTAACCATCACCACTACCCATTTTCAAATGTTTTTTATTACCCTTAACAGAGATTCAGAGCCCTGATGGCGCAGTGGTTAAGAGCTATGACTGCTAACCAAAAGGTTGGCAGTTTGAATCTACCAGCTGTTCCCTGGAAATCCTATAGGGTAGTTCCACTCTGTCCTATAGGGTCGTTATGAGTATCCCTTAACTAATAACTCCATTTTTCTCTCCTCCCAGTTCCTGGTAACCACAAATACACTTTTGTCTCTATGCATTTGCCTATTCTAAGTATTTTATATAAGTGGGGTCATGCAGTATTTCTCCTTTTGTGCCTGACCTACTTCACTCAGCATAGTGTGTTCAAGGTTTATCCATGTCATAGCATGTATCAGGGCTTCATTTCTCTTTATAGCTGAGTAATATTTCATTGTACGAACACACCACACATTTTATTATGCATTCAAAAGGTGGACTGTGAATAATGAATACGAATAATGCTGCAATGAACACCGGTGTAAGATTTCCAGTCTTCTGAGGATATATCTGGAAAACTTCTGCATTTTCAGAAACTTGTAAACTGAAATTTCTAACCTGTTGTAAAATATTCCAAGTGAGGATTTTCAGGGGGTTTTGAATCTACTTGTTGCAATAACAACTGATTGACAACAAAGAAGATGAAAATGTTCTAGCTGATTTTTAACAAAAGCCATTGCTTAATTGGTGGACGGGAAAACAGTGACTTAGTCGGCACTGCAAAGGGTGTGTATCTTCTATTTGGATCTTTTTATAGGGTGGCTTTTACAAATGACAGTCATTAAATCAAGATTCAAAAGACTAAACTGAGAACTGGACCTTCAGTCTCGTATTATTACCAAGACTATAACAGCACCAAATATTAAATAAGATTAAAAAAAAATAAAACATTCCTTAATCACAAATTTAAAATATTCTTGTGATAATCAAGTTTTATACCTTTAATTAAAAAAATCCCAATTTATAAGTGATTATTTCACTTTTTCATCCTTTTATAATACATATTAGGTGTACACTGAAGACTTTATTGATTTAAAAATTTGAGACAGATCTAAAAGATTTAGCGACATCGAGCAGTTCAAATAGCACCATCTCAGAAGCCATCAGTAAAAAGGTCATTTCTTCAGCAGTAAGATTCCCAAACACAATCTGTTTCCTTCACAGAAGCTGCTAAACACAAGAACCGACAAAAAAGTACTGACAATAGGCAGAGCACCTAAGCCAATGCTCTCGAGTGAGCCGGAGTTAGCTGACCACAAGACAGAGTGAGCATCAGAAAACACAACACTTCAAAGACACACATGGAATAAAGAAGGAGGCAGCTAACCGCAGCCACGGCCTGAGGAAAAGCAGCAGCAGGAGAGGCACTGGAGACTGGGAGACGGGCCTGCTGCTGGGTCTTCTTCATTCTTTCAGGATTGTGCGGGGCTCCAGTGCCGTGAGCATTTCAGACTGAGCAAACAGCAAATGCGGGGATCCCTGAGCAGGGGCAAAGAAAGCATGGCATGTCTAGCGGCCGAGCGGCTGGATAGAGAGAGCAATGGGAAGAGTGACAGGAGCTCAGCAGGGCCAGATTACACGGGGCCTGGCGGACAGCAGCTAGCGGCGTGGTGGAAAGCCAGCAACGTCAGTTCTGAGAAAGAGACAGGGCCAGGCCCCTCCTACGCTGCAGAGGCAACTGATAGGAGGGTGTGGAATGAGTGATCTATCCCGGATGGGGAAGGCTGCTGAGGTTCCAGGGAGCAGGAGAATGGGAGCCAAGGAGATGTGGGTCCAGGGCACATTCCACAGCACACCAAAAGCACAAGCTGACTCATGATCAAGCTGAGCTGAAGCGACAGCCCACACCTCTGAGGGGGTTGCAGTTTCCTCTCTTGCCCCATATTATTCACACACAGTCACTCCAACCTCCCTAAAAATACCTGGAAGAAGTGGTCATTGCTTGTGGGAGAAAGTTCAAAACAGGGATAGATTTAGAGATGAAAAAAATCTAGACTCCGATCCCGGTTCTATCACTTTCTAGCTACGTGAGCTTAGGCAAGTCAAAAGTTCTCCTCACCTCATTTTTCATCTATAACCTTATCTTCCATCTATAAAACAGGGATGATGCTCGTCCGGCAGACCTCAAAGGGGGAAGGTAATCAAATGCTTTAGTGATAAACTGGCTTAATGGACAAGAAAATCGGTTATAACTAAACACTAAAGACAGATATCTTTTCTCATATTTCCTTATATCCTGACTTCCCCTCAACCCCAGCACTAAGTATAGTCATCTGCACAACTATTCAACAAATAAATATGCTTACCCCTACCCTGCCCGTTGCTGACGAGTCGATTCCAACTCACAGCGGCCCTGTTTAAGGACCAGCCACCAGCCAATGTATTGGGGCTGGAGGGACTGCTCATTTAGTCAATGCAACCTGAATAACATGGTTGAATATGGCTTCAAATCCTAATTTAAATAGTTTTATGAATTAAAAAATAAAAAGAAGGTATTATAAATTATGTTCTGCTTACCTCAGATCAACAAGCACCAAACACCAGCAGTGTACCAAACACTATAATGAGCATTAAGGCACAAAAAAATAAGATGTTCTTATAGAATTTATATTCTAATGCAGAAGCAGTCACAAACAACCACAGTACAAGGCAAAACGTGGTAATTCTATGGAAGCAGAAGAGAGAGAAAATAATTCTGACTAAGGAGATGGATAACGAAGCTTCCTGGAGGAACTATTAGCAGAGTGGAGCCTTAAAAGGTCTACAGGCCATTCCAAACATGACCATGAGCAAAAGTGTAAGTTAAAGCAACGTTCAATAAGATGCGCTTAGATGTGAGGGAGTGCTATGGATTGAGTTGTGTTCCTCCAAAATGTGTGTCGGAATCCTAACCCCTACACCTGTGGGTGCGATTTAATCTAATCACCTTCCATAACACAGTGTGATGTAATCAGCTGATGGTCATGTCAGTGTAGGGTGGATCCTAAACCTAATCACTTCTGAGTTATATAAAGAACACCACAGACACACAGACATGTGAGCACATACTGAGGAAGACAAATGCCATGTGAGAGCTGCCAAGAGCCAAGGCACGTCCAGGGCTACTGACAAGGACGGAATCTGATTTGGACTTTCTGTTCCTAGAACTGTGAGAAAACAAATTTTTGTTCTTTAAAGCCATCCACTTGTGGTATTTCTGTTACAGCAGCACTAAGAAACTAAGACAGGGAGGGAGGTATCGAGGGAGACAGGTAGAGAAATGAAATTTGGGACATTTGGGGGCCAAGGGAATTTGTGCTATGCTTTAGTATTTGACCTTGACTCTATGAGCAATGGGAGTCATGGAAGGTTTCCAAACAGAGGAGTGACAGTCAGAGACGAACCTAAGGAAGACCACTCTGGTGGCAGCATTAAGGAGCAGGAAAGTAAACCCAGCTGTAAAAAACAAAAAACCAAACCTGTTGCCTTCGAGTCAATTCCGGCTCATAGCGACCCGACAGAGTAGAACTGCCCATAGGGTTTCCAAGGAGCGCCTGGGGGATTTGAATTGCCAACCTTTTGGTTAGCAGCCATACCTCTTAACTACTACACCATCAGCGTTTCGGCCAATGAAGAGGTCTAAAGGGCAGTAACCAAAACCATTGCTGTGGAGTCAATTCCAACTCATAGTGACCCTACAGGACAGAGCAGAACTACCCCATCTAGTTTTCAAGGAGCGCCGGGTGGATCTGAACTACCGACCTTCTGGTACCTTCTGGTTAGCACCGGTAGCTCTTAACCACTACGCCACCAGGGTATACAAGGGCAGTAACAGCAATAATGAATAGCACTCAAAAGTCATGGGGATGCAGGCACAGAATTTTGAACCGATTTTTTTCCTTCCAGTGCTACTTCCTGCTATCTCTGGATCATGCTATCTTCAGGATGAAATATGAGAAACTGGCTCTTAACAAAATCAGGACAACTTTCTCAACCCACCACAATTCTAAGATGAGTTTTGAACAATGACCTGTCCTATCAGCCCAGCAAAGCTTACTCTGAAGTTCTAATTCATCTTCATTTATGAATCAAACTTAAAATGTGCTGTATCAAGTTGCAAGCACTCTTCTTGCCTTCTACCACACCAAAACAATTTAGTCTGAGATACAATACTTGTACTCAGTGCAACCACAACATTGTGACAAACTAGAACCCACACAAGAACAGGCCACATAGCCCTCAAAGGAGTTCGACTGGGAGACTGGGTTTTTAGGTTTTTGTGGTGGTTGTTTTACAGAGGAAGAGATGAAGGGAGAAAACAATAAAGATCTATATACTGTTGGGCTACAGTATATAGATCTGCACTCTGAAATCTGCATTTCCATTTCCTTTCAGGTCAAGCACTTCTGAAAACCAACATTTGTGCCATAGCCCTTTCCAAGCCACCCATGGCAGTCACGTTTCGGTCAATACCAGATAGAGCAGCACTGGTTCCAGCCCTGGAATGGCCAGCAAATACCTGACCTGAATACATTATTAACTCAGGCTGCATTTTTCTCAATACAACCTAAGTATTGGGCTTTAGAGGCTCTGAAGTTCCTTCTAGCTCTTAAATTGTCTTTTATGATCCTCTTTGGTCTTTGTTTTCTTCCAAATTCCTTTAATAAGTACATAACATACCCAGGAGCGGAGTACCAACCAAGATGTCTAACTTGCTTCCACACCCTACTGTATCACAATGTTCAGGCTTGAGACTTCCAAATGAGGTCCAGTTTGCTGATGCTGACCATTGCAAAAAAAAAAATCTTTCACTTCTTTAAAGTCAACAAGGACTGGAATAATAGAAAACCGGTTCCCATCCTGTCAATTACGAGTCATGCAAACCCATGCGTGCCCGGGCAGAAAGGTACTCGGTAGGGCTTTCAATGGCTGATTTTTCAGAGGTAGATTGGCAGGCCTTTCTTCCAAGAAGCCTCGGGGTAGACTTGAATCTCCAACTTTTCAGTTAACAGTCAAGCACACTAAACCAGGACTTTGAACTGGTTCCAACCCCTGCTGAGAATTTGCATTTCCACCCCAGGTATACTAAATCAGAAACTATGTTTTAACAAGATCCCCAAAGTGATTCTCATGTATAACTTCCTAGGTGCATGTTAGAAATTCAAATTCTGAGCAGGGAAATGTTAGAAATGCAAATTATCAGCAGGGGTTCAAACCTCAACAAATCCATTTGAAGCCCTGCATTAAACCATTTGTACCATCTGGGGACTCCCAAATAACAGAATCAAGATATAATTGCAGCAAACTGATTACAACATGGATTTTGAAAGTCCAGTGCTCCTTTGGACTTTTAATCAAAAAAATTTATAATTTTAAACAATGACAAACTATTTGTCATTTGCCCAAAATGTACAACATGCCTGAGAACAGACTGTTGGGAGTTTCCAGAACCTTTCTCTCCTTGGTGAGAAATGGGGACCAAAAAAAACCAAACCCAATGCCAAGGACTTATAGGACACTATAGGGCACAGTAGAACTGTCTCACAGGGTTTCTAAGGCTGCAATCTTTACAGAAGACACTGCCACATCTTGCTCCCTTGGAGCGGCTGGCTGGTAGGTTCAAACCACCGACCTCTGGGTTACCAGCCAAGCACTTAACCACTGCACCACCAGGGCTCACGAGAAATAAGGACAGCGGAGTTGCTCCCATAATGGTTAGCTACTCGCTGCCGCTTGACATCTTACCTAAGTAACACATCTTATTATACTAATTACCAACACTGAGAACAGGTAATGACTGGGAAACATACAAAAATAAAAATATCGGAGTCATTTCCCTATTTAGGGTCTCAATTCTCACCTCTGTAGTTACTAAATTATTTAAATACCAAAGTAATTTTGTTTCTGTCTGTCTCCTTCCCTATTGTAGGACTAGACCTCAGATCATCAGTTAATATTTGAGCCCCAACTATATGCCCGGTATCGTGTTAGGAGTGCTGGGGCTCCAGCCATGAAACAACAAAAGGTCCCATCCAATAGGAATATGCTATGGAAAATAGGAGGGCAAGATTAATTCTAAAAACAAGTAAAGCTTCCTGAAAGAGGTGGTACCACGGATTTGCTTTGAATTACTAGACATTTAGTCACATATGAAAGTTAAAAAAAAATTCATGCAGCCAGGGGAAAACGCACCATAAACTTCAAGGACCTAAAGGGAGGCACAAAACCCGAGCCCTGGGACCCAGGGACCAAACCTGGTCTATAAATAAGTTCCACAGAGTCGGTGCCTGCGCCCCTTGCGCCCAAGTAGTCCAGGCCTGGAGGGAAAATGAAAAACCAAAATGGAGGAGGGGCTACGAGGAGTCACCTCGGGAGCGCAAACCTCGTGGCTCGCTTCTCATGGCGCCAAGCAGCCTTCCTGCTCTGCCTCGCCCCAGCTCTTGGAGGCATCATCCTGCCTCACAAAACCCAACATGCAGCTCCCCTGAGGAGCCCTGGCTCCAAATGAAGTTGGAGGCTGGTAAACGGTAGATGAAACAAGTAGCCACATCTTAAAGGCAGTTAGGGGAGCAAAAAAAGAACCATCTGGGAAGACTCCACCCTTCTCCACCTGCGGTAAAGCTAGGAAGTCACTTCCCTCTCTCTCCTTGCCTTACAGATAAAACAAAGAAAACATGTTTCCAGGGGTGTCAGACACCCATAGGGCGACCCCTTTACGTGGGTACGTGGCGCGTATGCCCGGGAGACTGAAGGGCATGGGGCCAGGACAACTTTCTCATTGCAGCCGAACACGTTTCTTCTTAAAACCATAGAAAACCACAAGCTGCTACTATTATAATTTCCCTGCATCTACTTGGTTTCCATCCGGAGCCCTCTGCAATACCCCAGTCCCCGCGTCCAGGCCAGGTGCGGCTCCCTTCCCCCGGCCGCCGCCTCGTGGATTCCCGCCGCCCTCGCAGCCCTCCCGGCGGGGCTTCCCGGCTTGCTCCGCTCTCAGCACCGGGCCATGCCACGCCACCGAGCTAGCAGCACATCGGTGCAGGGGTGGGGGCTGGGGCTGTCTGCATCGGGGGCTCACTGGAGATTCTGCTTAAAGCCCTGATCCCCAGCCTCGGACTTGCGAAACAATAAGCAGCCGCTCTCCTGCCCCTCCCCCATAGGACCCCGGCCAGACTTACGCCGCTGGACAAAAAGGGGGAGCGAGCCCGCCCGCCACGTGAACGGTGGCCGGCGCACCCCGGGATCCTCGGCTTCCCGAGTCCCCGCCCGCCCCTCGCCGCAGCGCCCAGAGGATGCGCTGGGGGACTTCGCGCCGGAGCGCGGCGGGGAGTGGAGAGCCGCGCCGGCCACGCGGTGACTGCAGCAACTGCCTCGGCCGGCGCCCGCCCCCGCCACATGCGCCACCGCCGCCACCGCCAGGCCGGCCAGGGGACCTCGCGCCCGGGCCGCGCCGTACCTTGCCGCTCGCGGTGCCCCCGCTGACGCCGATTAGGAAGGGCTCGCCACCGTTGGGCTGCTGGTGGTTCTGCAGCGTCTGCTCGCTGTCTCCGGCCATGGCTCGCGCCGCCCCCCTTCCGCAGCCTGTGCGCACAGCAGCACGCTCCCCGCCCGCGCCCCCGTCAGCCGCCCTCCGCTTCCCGCGGCCGCCGCTGAGCGCTGCCGGGGTCGAGTGGCCGCCGCTCCCTGGGAGCTGCTCCGAGCCTTGTGGTGGGGCTGGCTTTCTCAGAGGAGCCGAGCGCTTTCCTCTCCCCGCAGCGGCCAGCCGGGTTTACATCCCAGGCAGAGGTCAGCGTGATGCTGCTGCTCCAATCCGGGCGGGCAGCGTGCTGCTATTCGCCGAGGCGGAGGCGGCGAGGCGTCTGGCCCCAGCCTCCGCCCCTCCCCGGCCCACGCCACCCCAGGGCTCCGGGAAAGGTGTGAGCCCGGCCTTCCCTGCTCCCCACCCGGCCGATTAACCCTTCCCCTGACGACCTTAGGCGGACCCAAGGGAAGCGAAACATCCTTTTTGTGTTTAATTTGGTAGGCTACCATCTATCTCAAAAAAGGGGTGAGGGAGGGAGAAAGCTTGAAGCTATTAATAGGCAGATCAAATAATGGGCAAATGCCCCACGTTTGGGAAGCAAAATTAGAACAAGCTTGGAAAATTACGGTGACGCAAAGAGTTAATGCCGTTTACCCGATATCCAGGCTGAAAACTGATCATTTCAGAAAATGAGATTTTTTTTACCCTTCCCTTTATGCCAAAATAATGTCAGTCGCTGGCTTTAGACATTTCCTGTCTTGGAAAACCCCAAGTCCCATCTCCCTTAGCCGGCCTTTCCTCCTGTGATTCCCTAAAGCGGGGTAATTTTGCGGGGTTTTTTGGGTTTTATCTGAAGGGTGCCCTGCCGCTGAAAATCAACCGCCCTTCCAAACCACGGTGGTTACCTCAGGAGGTTCCTGTGTGTTTGTGGGAGCATTAAAATAACACAACGCATCTTGACCCACTAATACCTTTTAACTTGACTGGTTTTCCAAAGACTGGCAATTAGAAAGGTAGTATCCGCAGTATCTCTAGTGACTAACAGCAGCCTCCACCTCTGCTGCCAGATTTCTGCATTCACATTCAGCTCCATGAGCAAATTACTGAATTTCCCTGTGCCTCAGTTTTCTCATCTGTTAAATGGGAATAATAATGGTAACTGAATCCTAGAATTGTTGTCAGGATTAAATGATTTATTATATGTAAAGCTCTTAGGATAGCGCTTGGCATAGTGTAGACCCTATATAAATGTTTGAAAAGAAAAGGCCTCTAGAGAGCTAAAACTGGAAATGGATGTCTTGTTGGGGCAGAGAGAGAGGCAGGCCTAGACTAATAACTCCCTGCCTCCAATCCTGTGAACCTGAGACTGGTACCAATGAGCTGATGGGATCCCAGACCTAAAAAGAGAACTAAAGTCAATAGCATTCTCTTTTAAAAACTTAATACATTACCATAAATTCACAGTAATTGTGAAAAAAAATTACTAAAGAAATGTAAGAGTCTCAGGAAACGCAAACGTTCTTTTCACTTTTGAAGTATTTCATGTAGCCATCCAAAACCAAACTCCACAGAAGCTCAGGCAGGACACTAAGATGGAGAGCAGCTACCTGGTGCCCAGAGACAGGCAGTTGGGAGAGGTTATCTAGGAGGGTGCTTTACCAAATGGCTGGAGGACAGAAGCTTGTCCTTGAGTTGCCCCCACTTTGCCAACAGTCTTTTCCCCACTTAAGTCCTCAAGGACTTTTGCAGAACTCTTTATAGCCCAAGATAGGGCTTACTGGAATGTGGGGCTTCATGGCCTCATAGAGTTAAGGTTTTTTTTTTTTTCTTCCAGTTGCCGTATAATTGACTCGGACTCATGTGTCAGAGTAGAACTGTGCTCCACAGGGTTTTCAATGGCTGCTTGTTCGGAAGTAGATCACCAGGCCTTTCTTCATAGGTGCCTCTAGGTGGACTTGAACCTCCAACCTTTTGGTTAGCAGCTGAGTGTATTAACCATTTGTATCACCTTGGGACTCTAGTTAAGGGAATAGGAATACTAGGTAGGTAGCCACATTCTCCATGAACTTTTCCCAGCTCCCCACCTTCCTTAATGTCTTAGTCACCCAGTGCTGCTATAACAGAAACACCACAACTGGGTGGCTTTAACAAAGAGAAGCTTATTCTCTCACAGTCTAGTAGGTTACAAGTCCAAATTCAGGGTGTCAGTTCCAGGGAAAGCTTTCTGTCTCTGTTGGCGCTAGAAGAAGGTCTTTCTTGTCAATCTTCTCCTGGACTAGGAGTTTCTCTGCGCAGGAAGCCTGGGTCTAAAGGAGGCGCTCTGCTCCTGGTGCTTCTTTCTTGGCAGTGTGAGGTCCCCAGCTCTTTGCTTCCGTCTCTTTCTTTGTATCTCTTATGAGATAAAAGGTGGTGCAGGTCACAGCCCAGGGAAACTCCCTTTACATTGGATCAGGGCTGTGGCCTTAGTAAGGGTGTTACAATCCCACCCTAATCCTCTTTAACATAAAATTACAATCACAAAATGGAGAATAACCACACAATACTGGGAACCATGGCCCAGCCAAATTGATACACACATTTTTGGGGGGACATAATTTAATCCTTGATGCTTAACACTCCTATAACTTTTTATCTACAATATTTTATCATAAAAATTTCAAACACAACATTGAAAGATTTCATGGTAAACATCCATATACCCACCACCTAGATTCTGCTTGAAACATTGTACTAGTTTTAAGGAGCCCTGGTGGTGTACTGGTTAAGTGCTCAGCTGCTAACCAAAAGGTCGGCAGTTCAAATCCACCAACTGCTCTTTGGAAACCCTATGGGGCAGTTCTACTCTGTCCTTTAGGGTCACTATGAGTTGGAATCGACAGCAATGGGTTAGGTTTTGGTTTTCTACTTGCTTTATCACACATCTATGCATCGGTCCATCCCTCTAGCCATCACAACATTTTTATTATAGTATTTATTTCCCCCTTCTTTGTTAGTTTAGAGTGGCTTTTTCTGAACTGGATCATGTATTTCTTGCTTTTTTTATTATTATTACTATATCCCCCGCACCTAGGTCTGTTTCTGGCCCATAGTAGGCCCTCAATCGGCATTTGCTGAATGAATGAAGAGACATCATGTGTCAGTTCCACATTCCCAAGGCCCACTGAGCAGAATGCCTGGCAAGTAGGGAGCATTCAGTATAGGTTTGTTGAATGAATGAATGAACAAATGAATTCATATGGAAGAGGCAGAAAAGCACCAACAAACGGACCTCATTTTCACCATTTTGGATGGGAAGGTTATTTAGTTGGTTACGACTCTTATGTCTGAATGTTTTGTTTTTCTGTCTGAGAATAACTGTCTATATCTAGTCCTAGTGTGTCAATTAACCAGTTGAGCTAACTCATTTAATGAGCTACCTTATTAAAGTTATCTATACCTTGTTTAATAATAAATATTTGACCTCCATACATAAAAATGCTCAGAAAAAATCAAAAGCACTCTGTTAAAGGTAATGTCTTTTTAGCAGATGACACTCCTTATTTTTCATTTTACTCCTTTCCTTCCTCCTACCCATCCCTGTGGCTGGCTTACCTACATATAAAGAAGCTGCCCGTGTTCATTTAAATTATTAAGGTGACCTCAACAAGGACTTTCACATCTCTGCTCTCTACAAAGCAAGACAAGCTGCCTACGCTATTCCCTGTGCTGTGTCATTCTCTCTTGGGAGCCTGGTGACCAAATCCCAGAGCTAGGGATGTTCAAATCACATGCAAGCATACTGTAGCAATCACACTGCAGATTCTGAATTGATTTTGAGCTGTCCTCTTCCCCTCCCACTAAGAAAAAAAAAAAATCAAATGTGTTTAATAAGATTCAGTTAGAGCTGATTCAAGGAAATACATTTTCTCAGTCTCTGTGATAATTTCTTTTGCTTCTGTGCCACGTGGGTTACTTTATACAGATTTCAGTCTGATTAAGTTCTGGCCCAGTTCACATTTGGGATGAAGGCAGCATCAGTATGCAACTGCGGCTGCAGCCAAAGAACAACAAGGCATTGACACGGACAGTCCTTGGTCTGCCTCCTTTCTCTGCTTCAGGAGCCATCGTTCTGAACTGGACAAGGAACGCTGCATTCTACCTCTCCATCCGAAATGTTCTACCTCTAGGTGCTTTATGCACCATGGTCTATTCTCTATTTGCTTATCTCTTTTCCAAGCCAGAAAAATAGATGTCATCACACTCCAGTGTGTCTCTGAAGCATGTAAGTCTCCGGATTGCCTTTCTAACTACTGCCCACCTTTCATCATTCAGTAAATACTCTGACAGATTACAAGTACAGGTAGTCCCCAGTTTACAACTTATTCCTGGGGGGAAGATACAGGAAAATGCATGCAGGGGAGATGTAAAAAATTGCTGAGTTATGTGAACACATTTCAAGCATTTGATCAGAATAATATGATGGTAGAGACTGGTGGAAAACCATCCATATGGTAAAAATGCTGAATTTAGAACTTGATATCGCCAATGTGGAATAGCTCATAAGTCATGAAGAAGGGGAATTGTCAGATCAGGACTTAATGGATTTTGAAGAGGAAAGAAATGCTGAAGAAAAATAATTAGGAAGAGGAAGGAGAGATGCTGTCAACAGATTTTACAGGGAAGGGATTAGCTGGAGTTTTTTCTAAACTAAATCAGCGGCTTCTGTTGCATGAAATCATGGACCCAAACACTGATCACTTTGCTAAAGTCAGTAGGCAGATTTGAGAAGCAATGAGATGTTACCACAAAGTATATGAAGAAAAAAAGAAAAGCACCACATAAAACCAAAAAACAAACCAAACCCCGTGCCGTTGAGTCAATTCCAACTCATAGCACCACATAGACAACTCTAATTTACTGACTAGAAACGCGATCCCCCATTCCCAGAGATGCTCCAATCATCCAGAACCTCCACAAAGTGGAGTTATTACCGCAACTGACAAAATGCCAGTGCCCGCCAACTCTTCTTCGGCGTCAGAGTAAATTTTTATGATTTGTATATTTTTTATGTGTATATATATTTAAATTTATCTGTAACTTTATGCATAATATTTCCAATCCACAAAGACAAATAAAGATAGGAGTTATAAAGACACTGATAATAAAAGCCAATAATAATGAAAATTAAAAAGAAATGAGCTATTTGACTTAGATCAGAACCAACTTATGACAAAGTCGTTTGAACCCCGTCCATCAGTCGGGGGCTACCTGCACTACTCTGAAAAGATGATCGGGTGATATTAACCTACTTTAACATCTATCTTAATCACGCTCTCAGATACCATTGGGCAGCACAGTACAGTGCAGTCTCCAGGCCAGCGGCAACGGCAACAGCTGGGAGCGCAAATTCTTGGTCCCCACACTAGAAATAGTGACCCCAACACCCTGTGAATGGAGTCCAACAATCTGTATTCTATAAGCCTTCTAGGTGATTCTGGTGCCCTCTAAAGCCTGAGAATCATTGATCTAGTGAAAAGAACATTAAGTAGTTCTAGTCGGAAAACCACCGTATATTACATCCTTGTTTTATTATTTTGTAGCCTTTGACAAGTTACTTATTTTCTATAATCCTCAGTTTCTTCAACAGTTAAATGATACCTGCCCGGTTGCATGGTTGTGAAACTAATGAATATGTATTGTCACATTGGGAAAAAAAAAAATCATTGTCCTCTAGTTGATTCTGACTCATGGCGCCTCCATGTGTTACAGAGTAGAACTGTTCAGTGGGGTTTTCTTGGCTGGAATCGTTACAGCAGCAGGTTGCAAGGCCTTTCTTAGTAGCTGTTAAATAAATATCAATTCCCTTCTCCTCCTGTCTGTCACAGCTCTCTGATTTATCACCCAAGTCCACCATTAAGGTGGGCACTAAACCAGTAAGTCAGGAGACTTATCTCAAGGTTTGTTTCTGTCAGTAATTAACTATGTGACCTATTAAAACAAAAAAAAAAACCCAAAAACTGCCATAAATGTGACCTATAAGTTACTTAAATTGCATTGGCTTTAACTTATTTGTCTATAAAATGGAGGACAGACTTTTAGATGTCCTAAGGCCCCTCCCAGTTCTAAATTTATATAACATGGTAGCTTATCTGCACTTTCCTCTATATTCTTATGATAAAAAAAAAAAAATATTCTTATGATAGGAACTTTTAATAGTATGCTTTTAGCTTAGCATTTTTTTCTTCTTTTATTGACTTTGTTGTTGTTGAGAATATGCACAGCAAAACATATACCAATTCAACATTTTCTGCATGTACAATTTAGTGACACTGATTATATTCTTTGAGTTGTGCAACCATTCTCACCCTCCTTCTCTGAGTTGTTCCTCCTTCATTAACATAAAATCACTGACCCCTAAGGTTTCTTTACTGGAGTTGGTGTCAACTACAAACGGATTCCAAAGAAAGGTGATCCAACCAAATGCAAAAATTATCGAACAATATTAATATCATTCGCAAGTAAAATTTTGTTGAAGATGATTCAAAAGCGGCCGCAGCAGTACATTAACAGGAAACTGTCAGAAATTCTAGCTGGATTCAGAAGAGGACGTGAAGCCAGGGATATCACTGCTGATGTCAGATGGATCCTGACTGAAAGCAGAGAATACCAGAAAGATGTTCACTAGTGTTTTATTGACTGTGCAAAGGCATTCGACTGTGTGGATCGTAACAAATTATGGATAGCATCACAAAGAATACGAATTCCAAAACAATTGTGCACATGATGAACTGGTACATAGATCAAGAGGCAGTTATATGAACAGAACAAGGGTATACTGTGTGGTTTACAGTCAGGAAAAGCATGCAACATGGCTGTACTCTTTCACCATACCTCTTCAATCCGTATGCTGAGCAAATAATCTGAGAAGCTGGACTATATGAAAAAGAACATGGCATCAGGATTGGGGGAAGACTCATTAACAACCTGCCTTTTTTTTATGCAGATGACACAACTTTGCTTCCTGGAAGTGAAGAGGACTTGAAGCACTTACTGAGGAAGATCAAAGACCATAGCCTTCAGTATGGATTACACCTCAACAAAAAGAAAACAAAAATCCTCACAACTGGACCAATAAGCCATATTATGATAAATGGAGGAAAGATTGAAGTTGTCGAGGATTTCATTTTATTTGGATCCACAATCAACAGCTATGGAAGCAGCAGTCAAGAAATCAAAGGACGCATTGCATTGGGCAAATCTGCTATAAAGGACCTCTTTAAATTGTTGAAAAGCAAAGCTGTCACCTTGAGGACTAAGGTGCCCCTGACCCAAGCCATGGTATTTTCAATCACATCATATGCATGTGAAACCTGGACGTTGCATAAGGAAGACCAAAGGAGAACCGACACCTTTGAATTGTGGTTTTGGTGAAGAATGCTGAATATACCACAGACTGCCAAAAGAATGCACAAATCTGTCTTGGAAGAAGTACAGCCAGAATGCTCCTTAGAAGCAGGGATGATGAGACAGTGTCCTACATACTTTGGACATGTTGTCAGGAGGGATCAGTCCCTGGAGAAAGACATCATGCTTGGTAAAGTACAGGGTAGCCCCCCAACAAGATGGAGTGACACAGTGGCTGTAACAATGAGCTCAAGCATAACAATGATCGTGAGCACGGTGCAGGACTGGACAGTGTTTCATTCTGTTGTACACAGGGATGCTATGAGTCACAACCAACTCTACAGCACCTAACAACAGCAAACAAAAATGTTTCACCTTAAAATCTCAAATCTTAAATGTAATATACATTTCCCCATCAAGTGTTGTGCTTTTGAAAAACCTTTACCCTTTACTTCCTATCTCTAAATCAGATCTCTATCCTTTCATGCATTTATACATCCTTTCATTAAACATTGTTATGTGCCGTTGAGTTGGTTCTGACCCATAGCGACCCTACGTACCACCACCATGGAAGCAGCAGTCAAGAGACCAAAAGATGCATTGCACTGGGCAAATGTGCTGCAAAGGACCTTATTAAATACTAAGTCCCTATTATGCACCAGTAGGACCAATATCACTGCTACTCTTATTGAGCTTACAATTCAGAAAGAAAGGAAGGCATTTGAACAAGCAATGACAATAAAATTCATGCTATGGAAAGTACTAGGGAGTATATAGCGAGATATCTAACCAAGTCACAGAGCAAGTTCAATTTTTTAAAATAAACTTTGGCTTGGTTATTTGAAACTTGCAAAAATTTAAATAAGTTATACCTACAGCTCTCCTTTACTTAAAATAATTAAACTAATAATAATAATAAAATAATTAAACTATGTAGTAACATTTAGAAATTCTCCTTTCCCTAAAAATGTAGGTACATTCAAGAACTTCTCTATAAATAACCTGTTGCTGTCAAGCCTGAGTCATAGTGACCCAATAGGACAGAGCAGAACTGCCCCGTACGGTTCCCAAGGAGCGCCTGGTGCATTCAAACTGCCTACCTTTTGGTTGGCAGCCCAACTCTCAATCAGTGCACCACCAGGGCTCCATATAAATAACACCTTGCAATTAAAGAAACTATTTGTCAAATGGATTTATAATTCCTAGTAGCTGGGGAACTGCTTCTTTCCTTTCCTACAGTAGGTGATAAACAACCCTGCATTTTCTCCAGGTATTGTAGAGAAGTGTCCTGGCATAGGTGAAGTGAGTCAAACCCAACACATATAACTTATGCATTGTTCACAGGAACGTCTCGGCAGTAGTCTACGTGGAGCGCCCCATGAATCAGTGCGATGCGTTCCCTGCCAAGGAACGTAATTGGCCAGCACATACAATGGTCTTTTGTGTATCTGAGAGGAAGGTTTCCTTGTTATTGTTGAGTAGTTTTCTCATCTTAAATTTTATAGTTTTGACTTGTATTATTTCTCTATTATAAAAATCATAAAGAATTATAGACAAATTAGAAACTCTGAGTAAAAAGAAAATAAACAGATATAATCACCCTTAAGGTCCCCAGTCAGAGGCAACTGCTGTTAACATTTTAGTGTATAACCTCCTAGATGCTTTTTCTCATTTCTTTTATTTTCTTAACGAACTTCAACTACACAGATTTGGGATAATCACAACCCTTATTGTGTGACACATTCTCACCCCTGGCCCTATTTATTATTTATTTAACAGTCTAATAAACATATGCCGTCCTATGCAAGATCTAAAAATTACCCTGGTGGCACAGTGGTTAAGTGATATGACTGCTAACCAAAAGGTCAGCAGTTCAAACCCACCAGCAGCTCCTTGGAAATCCTATGGGGGAGTTCTACTCTGTCCTCTAGGGTCGCTCTGGGTCAGAATTGACTCCAAGGCAACTGTTTTCTTTTTTTTCTTTATGGCTCAATATTCTAGACGGTTTTTCTATGCTTAAAAAATAGAAGAGGCTCTTTTTACCCATAGTCTCATTAGACAAGCCCCTAGAGTTAAGAGATTGCACTAAGAAGGAAAGGTTGTAGTAACACATAATTGCCAATGAATATATTCATACAATATATTTATTATATTTAACCAGTCCTCTTTTTTAACATTTAGGTATTCTGCTTTTTTAATTAGGTAAGGATATAAAACCATCCTTAAATATACTTCTTGGCCCATCTGTCTGATTATTTCTTTTTTTTTTAGATCAAAGGGTAGGCACATTATTAAGGCCTCTGACACATCTTGCTGAATTGCTTTTAAGTTTAAACTCAGGCTTCGACCAGCAGTGTGCAAGAGTATATATGGTCCCTTAAAACCTTTTCCTTGCTTATTTTTCAGTATTCTCCTTTAAGAAAACTTAGTTGTACATCCCAAAATCCATATTTACACGAAGAATATTAGAAGATATCTATTCAAATTAAGGAGTATTGATTAAGAGAATTTCAAGCTTTCCAGCCTGACTCTTTTTTGAAGGCTCTGATTGCCTTCAAAGCCTAGTAAGTTAAGAACGAACTACATAGTTTGGCATTTAAGCCTTTCCAGCTTTATCTTTAACTACTTCCTCAGACATCATCTTTTGAGTGCCTTCCAACCTGTGGAGGCTCATTTCCCGGCACTGTATCAGACAATGCTGTCAGATGGATCCTAGCTAAAAGCAGAGAATATCAGAAGGATGTTTACCTGTGTTTTATTCACTATGCAAAGGCATTCAACTGTGTGGATCATAACAAATTACAGATAACATTGTGAAGAATGGGAATTCCAGAACACTCAGTTGTGCTCATGAGCAATCTTTACATAGATCAAGAGGCAGAACAAGGGGATACTGCATGGTTTAAAGTCAGGAAGGGTGTGTGTCAGGGTTATATCCCTTCACCATACCTATTCAATCTATATGCTGAGCAAATAATCCAAGATGCTGGACTATATGAAGAGGAACAGGGCATCAGGATTTAAGGAAGACTTATTAACAACCTGCTTTATGCAGATGACACAACTTTGCTTGCTGAAAGTGAAGAAGACTTGAAGCACTAACTGAGGAGGGTCAAAGACCACAGCCTTCAGAATGGATTACACCTCAACATAAAGAAAACAAAAATCCCCACAACTGGACCAATAAGCCACAGCATGATCAATGGAGAAAAGATTCAAGTTGTCAAGGATTTCATTTTACTTGGATCCACTTTGGACACACTATCAGACGGTATCAGTCCCTGGAGAAGGACGTCATACTTCTTAAAGTACAGGGTCAGCGGAAAAGAGGAAGACCTTCAATGAGATGGACTGACACAGTGGCTGCAACAATGGGCTCAAGCATAACAATGATTGTAAGGATGGCGCAGGACTGGACAGTGTTTCCTTCTGTGGTACATAGTGTCACTATAAATCAACTCAATGGCACCTAAAAACAACTTCCTTAGACATACAAGCACTCCAGCCCAACTGGGTCACTCTTACCATTTCCTACACACACCAGTGCTCCCCTGCATCTGGGCTCATGCTGCTTCCCATGATTGTCAGAGGGCCTTCGTTTCATCGCCACCTATTTGAAATTGACATTTATGTTACTTCCTTCATGATTCTTAACTGCATGTATTTTTCCTCCTTAGACCACCTACAGTATTTTGTTTGCATCTCTGAGCATACTGCCTTGCAGAATTTTATTCTCAACACTAGCCTATAAATGCTTTCAGGGCAACAGGTCATCTCATTAATCTTTGTGTCCACTTTAGAGCCTAAAAGGGCACCCTGCTTATAGTAGTCCTGCAACCATATAAATTTGTTGAACTGATGGATGAAGACAAAAATCACTCCCCTCATATTATAATGCAAGCCTAGAAATAAGCACTTGCTTATAAAAATTCAGTTTAAACACAATCTTTTTTTTTAAACACAGTGGGGTAATCAGAATAAGCAATCTTTAAGGCTTTTAAGTTATTACAAAAAAAACCAAACCTACTGCCATCAAGTCGGTTCTGACTCATAGCGACCCTATAGGACGGAGTAGAACTGCCCGATAGAGTTTCCAAGGAGCGCCTGGCAGATATGAACCACTGACCTTTTGGGTAGCAGCCGTAGCACTTAACCACTACGCCACCAGGGTTTCCTTAAGTTATTATACAACTCTAAAAGCACCCGGGACTCTAATATCCCACATGACTTAAGCCACTATGCCTCAGTTTGGGTTTCCCCAGAACCAGACCTTGAGATAAGGATTTGACTGCAAACAGTTTGAGAGGTGATTCCAGAAAATACCAGTAGGGTTGCCGGAAAGTAGAACAGGGAATGGAAGGCCACCAATTTATTAAGCCACTTATTACTGTGGGTAGCTGAACTCCAAAAGTCAGTGTAGATATGGGCCTCAGTGCTATCCCACCTGGGAGACGAGCCAGGTATTTAGAAACCAGCCCTGTCAGTCATTGGCAGAGACCTGCTCCCAAGAAGCCATCATTCGGTGTATTTCCAGATGGGCTCACTGGAGGGGCAAGGACTTCTGCTGCCAGAGGCCTCAGGCAGCCCAGAGTCGGGGGTCTTAAGTACAACAGTCTGACTCAACGGTGGGTAGGGGACTGACAGCTTGTTATATTTTAGAAAGCAATCTTAAATTATATACAGTTCTTTTAATTTGGGATAATTCAGCCTATTTTTAGGTTAAACATGCAAAGGTAATAAAACCCATATTAGAATGAAGAGTCACAGAAATTAAATTGGTGTGGCCAGAGATGCAAGGTTCTAACAAAAAAAAAAACCCAAATTACATGATAAGAAGTATGGAAATTATTTAGAAAAAACAAAAAGTGTAACTGTTAAATCTTATCCCATTTTTATTTACCTCTAATCCTTAGGCCAACTTGAAAGGTGCAACACGTAAGCTTCTGGGTAGATGAAGGCATAGAAAACATATTTCTAAACTCTTATAAAATGCTTCTACATATGCATGTAATAAACCCGTATCTGAATACTTATCTAACTTGAATTCATAATCTTGCAACATCATTCCAGTCTTTCTGGTTACTAGTTATTAAGTTTCAGAAATGGTAAAAGAAAAAAAATTGTAATGTAAAATTTCAGAAATGTATAATATTTTTAAATAGGTAATATGTGCACAAGCTAAAAAATTAACCAGCACTGAAGAGTATATAGTAAAAAGGTCAATCTTTCCCGTGTTTCCCAGTGTTCCTCTCCAGAGGCAGTCACTCTTACTGATTTCTCACATATCCTTCGATAGTTTATGAACATAACATATATGTGTGTGTGTGTATATTCAGACATATACATATACTCTGACTCATAGCAACCCTATAGGACAGAGGAGAACTACGCCATAGGGTTTCCAAGGAGCAGCTGATGGATTTGAACCACTGACCTTTTGGTTAGCAGCTGAGCTCTTAACTGCTGCACCACACACATACATACATATATATACACACAGATATAACACATATGCATACATATATATACCTATGAATGTGTGTATGTATAATACTCTCCTCACTTCAAAAAAAAAAGTACCAAATGCTACAGGTCACCTTATTAACCTTCGCGTCCATTTTAGAGCCTAATGGCACCCTGCTTATAGTAGTCCTGCAACCACATACATTTGTTGAACTGATGGATGAAGACAAAAATCATTCCTCTCGTATCACAACGCAAGCCTAGAAATAAGCATTTGCTTATAAAAATTCAATTTAAACACTGTTTAAATCCTGTTTAAAGAATGTACTGCATTTTATCACTTAACACTGCATCTTGGAGGACCTCTCTGTACATTCAAAAAATTCATTTTAAATTAAAAGGACAAAGTTGTTTCAGGGCCTAGAAGAAATGACTTCTGAGGAAGGTTGAGTAGATACTCTTGAGATATATTACTGTAACAAGGAAAAGATGAAGGAGCTATCCATTCATTCATTCCTTCACTTAGTTAATTAAATCGATGAATTGGAAACCATTTCTACTTTCTAGGAGTCACACTGGAAACCCTGGTGGCATAGTGGTTAAGTGCTACGGCTGATAACCAAGAGGTCGGCAGTTCAAATCTGCCAGACGCTCCTTGGAAACTCTATGGGGCAGTTCTACTCTGTCCTATAGGGTCACTATAAGTCGGAATCGACTCAGTGGCAGCGGGTTTGGTTTGGGTTTAGGAGTCACAGACTCTTAGGAAATATACTGACATAAACAACTTAGCAACTGTAATGCTATGTGATGTGGTATCGTGGTAAACAGCGGCAGACAAAGGATTAAGTCATCACCTCTACCTGCAGCAGGAACGCTTCACAGGCATTAACTCATATAAGGCTTACTACGGAGCCCTGGTGGTGCAGTGGTTACTGCTCAAATCACAAGCAAAGCCACTGACAAAGAGAAGGGTGATGTGGAAGTAGAGGAGTTAAAGCTGAAGAAGAGAAAATCGGCAAGGGTAGTGGCATAAGCTATTTCACAAGGAAATTACCGGAAAGGAAGAGGATTCAAAAGGAAAGTATCTTTCAAAATTGACCCTTTCAGGGATGAGATGGCAAACTTATGGGCTGTGGGCTGCCTCTTGGAACCCAGCTGTGAAGATGCCATAGAAGCAAGCAGGATGTTGCCAGATCCCAAAACATAACATAAACACTCTAAGAACCCCTCGGTGGGAGGTGTAGCAGGTCCTGAACCAAGGAAATGGAAGCCTGGAGAATAAGACGGCCAGTATCATGAAAATGGATATTCTGTGCGAACATTTCTTTTTCTTTCTCTGCCATTTGGACTGGGCACATGATTGCTTACCCTCTTCTACCACATGGAATAAAAACGTCAGCACCAGACAAGCATCAGGCTAGTGCCAGGGCGATACTGGGACAGTGCTAGAACCTGGAGTTCCAATGGCAAAGAGCACGTAAGACCAGGCTGAGTTTGTATAACATGGTTTTCCATACAGATCCATCCTCACATCAGCCAGGCTAGAAACACCAGGATAATTTTCACCATTTCTCTCCTTTCTCAATTTTCCAAGTTATATCAAATTAGTCCTATGAATTACTTTCCTTGTTTCTCTGGTATTCATCTTTCTTTTCAGTGACAGCACCCTAGTTCTGATTTCTTTGTGCCTAGGCTCCGGTCAAAGTCTCTTAACTAATCCGCATCCATCCAGGATTGTGCTGCCAAATGCACTTTCCTGAGGCACCACTTTGATCAGGTCATTTTTTTAATTTTTGCTCTAAAACCTTCAGAGTCCCCACTCCCACTGTTTCTGAATAGTTTAGACGTGTGCTTCATCTGCAATTCAAAGTCCTACTAATTTTCTCAGCTTTTTAAGTCTTATGATAAAGCTATACTAAATTATCTGCTGACCCCAAATAACTTTCATTATATTGCATCTTTCTTTAGTTATTAATTTATCAAATATTTAGTGAGCACATGGCAAGCTCTACTCTAGACGGCAGGGATAAAGTCACTTGCTGTCAATCACACTTCAAGGAGGCAGGTCACCCTCAGGTGAATCCACATACTCATTTCTGAACTTTAAAAATCAGACCTCAGATGGATGCAAGATCACTAGGGTATGGTCACATCAGGAGGTTTTACCTGAAATAACCAGCTGAACTCTCTCCATGTTTAGAGCCTGTGGAATGAATTGTTTACATGGGGTTCGAGAGAGAACATGAAAACAGACCACAGAAAAATGGGTGAGAATCATATTGAAGTGAGTGAAAGGCTAGCCCTGTGCAGAGCAGCTCCCTTCTGCCTGGGAATGAGTAAGTGGTCTGTACCACAGCGCTGGAAAGTTAAAAATGTATTTACTTCACTGGAGTGCTTTTCTAGGCAGAACCTCTATTTCATCCCTTTTCCAAATATTTTTGAGCATCCATGATAGAACAGGCCCTGTGTTAGGTGTACAAGGTCAACTTGAGACTGAGCTCCTGAAAAGGTCTAGAGCCAGGGACGTGAAGTTATGGCATTTATGTCTTTTTGGCAGTACAGTGAATCACTAAGGTGAAGGGTAAGAGTCTAAATAGTGAAGAAAAGCGGATTACTGGCCTGCAATATACCGTGGGAACACTAAGTAAGAGTGACAATGTGGCATTCAAACTCATCTCAGATTTTAGGCTTCTAATATCACTGCCAGACTCCACATGAGTAAAGGAATGTGTATTTGTTTAGATTTTCAAGTATTTTCCAAGGCCCCTTCTAACATCGTGTTGCTGTTACGTGCCGTTGAGTTGGTTCTGACTTATATCAACCCTATGTACCACAGAACGAAACGCTACCCGGTCCTGTGCCATTCTTACAACTGTTATGCTTTAGCCCACTGTTGCAGCCACTGTGTCAGTCCATCTCTTTGAGGGTCTTCCTTATTTCTGCTGACCCTCTACTTTATCAAGCATGAAGTCCTTCTCCAGGGACTCATCCCTCCTGACAACATGTCCAAAGTATGTAAGACACAGTCTCGCCATCCTTGCTTCTAAGGAACATTCTGGTTGTACTTCTTCTAAGACAGATTTGTTCGTTCTTTTGGCAGTCCCTGGCATATTCAATATTCTTCGCCAACACCGCAATTCAAAGGTGTCAATTCTTCCTCAGTCTTCCTTATTCATTTTCCTCCTTTCACATGCATATGATGCCATTGAAAATACCATGGCTTGGATCAGGTGCACCTTAGTCTTCAAGGTGACATCTTTGCTTTTCAACACTTTGAAGAGGTCTTTTGCAGCAGAGTTCCCCAATGCAATGCATGTTTTGATTTCTGACTGCTGCTTCCATGGGTGTTGACTGTGAATCCAAGTAAAATGAAATTCTTGATAGCTTCAATCTTTTCTCCATTATCATGATGTGGCTTATTGGTCCAGTTGTGAGGATTTTTGTTTTCTTTATGTTGAGATGTAATCCATGCAGAAGGCTGTGGTCTTTGATCTTCATCAGTAAGTCCTCTTCACTTTCAGCAAGCAAGGTCGTGTCATCTGCATAACGCAGGTTGTTAATGAGCCTTCCTCCAATTCTGATGCCCCATTCTTCTTCACAGAGTCAAGCTGCTCATATTATTTGCTCAGTATACAGATTAAATAGGTATGGTGAAAGAATACAACCCCGATGCATACCTTTCCTGAGTTGCAACTACTCAGTATCCCTTTGTTCTGTTCGAACAACTTCCTCTTGATGTATGTACGGGTTCCTCACGAATACAATTATGTGTTCCAGAATTCCCATTCTTCACAATGTTATCCATAATCTGTTATGATCCACACAGTCGAATGCCTTTGCACAGTCAATAACAGACAGCTAAACATCCTTCTGGTATTCTCTGCTTTCAGCCAGGGTCCATCTGACATCAGCGATGATATTTCTGGTTCCATGTCCTCTTCTGAATCCGGCCTGAATTCTGGCAGTTCCCTGTTGATATACTGCTGCAGCCACTTTTGAATGATCTTCAACAAAATCTTGCTTGAAGTTTATATTTTCCTCTCCTATGAAAAGGCTGCCTTCCCCGACCACTCTTTGCCAGGTTTGTTACTGTATCAGGTTACATACAATTCAGAGGCAGATTTACTGTGAAGCTGATGGAACTTAAGCTTTGGAGTTTCTTACTTGCCCTAAAAAACCAAACCCATTGCCATCAAAATCAATTCCAACTCATAGTGACCCTACAGGACAGAGAAGAATTGCCCCATAGGGTTTCCCAGGCTGTAACTCTTTACTGGAGCAGACTGCCACATCTTTCCCCGTTACTTGCCCTTTACTTCTACTTGCCCTGGCCCCTTCTAAATAAATACTCACTTTTATATCTTATTTTGACTAGTGATTCTACACTCTTTTTCTTAAAAGTTGTTAGCTGCCATTGAGTTGACTCCAACTCATGCAGAACCCATGTACAGCAGAACAAAACATTGCCCGGCCCTGAGCCATCTTCAAAATGGTTAGTATGCTTTGGTCCACTGTTGTGACCACTGTGTATTTTGCGCAGCTTCCAACCTAGGGGGCGCATCTTCTAGCACTATGATGGACAATATTATGTTGTGATCCATAGGGTTTTCACTGGCTAATTTTTGAAAGCAGAGCATCAGGCCTTTCCTCCTGGTCTGTCTTAGTCTGGAAACTCTGCTGAAACCTGTCCACCATAGGTGACCATGTTGGTATTTGAAATACTGGTGACATAGCTTCCAGTATCATAGCAATACACAAGCCACCACAGCATGAACAAACTGACAGACGGGAGGTGATTTTCTTAAACAAAGCTTCCAGAATTGTATAATCTTCAGGACTCATAAAACCTAGAAATGCCCTGGTAGAAACCTTGGAATTACTTATGTATTCTTCTTATTCAACTCTTCTTATTTAAGCCTAAAAACTACTATTAATCCTTCAAAATGTACTTGGTTTTGCTCTTTAATCTCCATTTCTGTTGATACCACTTACTTAGTTTAGGACTTCCTCACTTGAAAACTGCATCTCGGTGACAAGCCTGTTAGTTGACTTTTCTGATGGTAATCTCCCTCTCAAATGTATCTATCCTATGTAATACACAAGCACTGCCAGAGATTTTTTTTTTTTTTTAATACTGCTTATTTTGCAAAATCCCATCGAAGCTCAAGATACTTCAGTGACTTCCCACTGTCAGCAGTCTTCCAAAACTAAAAGTGGCCATCAGTCAGGGGGTGCTTGAAGACTTAGGAGAAATATGACACTTTTCCCAGAGTACTGATTTTACTTGATGGCAAGTAATTTAAAACATCAATCCCCCTACTCTTTCTGCCCCTTACTTTTAGATTAAGTCAAAGAGTTACGCTAGAGTTGAATGCAAAAAGAAGAGAAGTTCCGAGCTCAGACACAGAGAATGGGGTTCATCATTACTCTTTGTCTACAACACATTTCCTCATTGGTGTATCAAAGGCCCTCAAGTGCTCATTCATTCATGCAGTATCCATGAAGTCACCACCAATATGAAAACTAAAACATTAATAATAATTTACATTCACCTCTTGGTCCTCCACTTTATCACCCATCCTCTTTTCATTCAGTGTAATGCTGTAGGGTCGCTATGAGTCAGAATCTGCTCGACAGCAACAGGTTTGGTTTTGGGTTCTGAATGCTATCTAAATCATTACTCCCTAGCCTTCCCTTTTCATATCATATGCACTCCAAAAAGAGTGTTTTAGGGGGCTTTAAGTGTTATTAACATTATAAAAAGTCTATAACATGCTGTCCACGATCTTTAACAACTTCCTTTTTTCAGGCAATATCATATTGCTAGGGTTCATCCATATTACGGCATTTAACTGTAAGATATTCATTTAAATTGCTGTGTAAATACATCCCAATTCATTTGTTTATTCCTCTGCCTGCTGATGGGCATTTGGGTTGGTTTCAGGTTATGGTAGTAAAGGGTGTGCTCATAAAAACATTTGTACAAGTATCCTGGTTCCGGTTTCCAATAGTCTATCATAAAGATAATGTACCATGATCGAGGAATGTTTACACTAAAAATACAAGGATGGATTCATGTTAGAAAATACAGAAATACAATCACATTAACGGATTAAAGAAGGGAAAAAAAAAACTATGAATATTTAATAGTACAGAAAAAGCAAAAAGCATTTGTCATGGATTGAACCGTGATATTGTTACTGGGCAGGAACCCCAAGTTCCTGCTCAGCGTGACTCGTGTTAGCCAATGAACTTGAGACCAAGGTGGAAGAACAGGAAAGGCACCTTTATTTCGTTGTACAAGAAAACGGAGTCAGTCAGATCTGCTGCTGCCAAGACTGCTTACCAAGGCGGGGAACGCAAGCTACTTTTAAAGGAGTTTCCAAGTAGGGAGTTCATACGAGTTGTATCAGTAACATTCTTAACCACACTACGAAGCCCCAGTGGGGTTTACATACAACCTTCAAGCCAAAAAAAAAAAAAAAAAAGCAGGGTTCAAATGCAAAGCTGGGGGGTGGGGAGGGAGAGGGAACGCAGGAAAGGAAAGGATGTTTCAATACAACACTTTAGGGGAGGAGGCCAGGTAAAGACTACAGCACTGTGGAGGCTCTGTCTCACTCCTCCCATTTCTTTTTAGACATTGGTCATTTAAGACCAGTGTCCATTTTGAATTACAGCCCAGCTTGGAACTGTCTGGCGTGTTTTTGGGGAGGGGCAAATACCGGACCTAGGCCTTTGATTGTGGCTACTGACCTCTTGTTGGTTTATAATCATTTACCAAATATTAAAAGAAAAAGAGTGGTTTTTATGCCGTTTATGTGAACGTCTCTCTAAAAGGTTCTTTTTTTTTTTTTTTTCCAGATTGTCTTAGCTATTGTCTTTCTACCTCAGGGCTCAGCTGATGTGTCTTTATGAGTCTCTTTGCGTCCAGTTCTAGCTGGGTCACATTTTATGTTTGAGGACAGGGAAAAATGGCTCTAATATTATCTCTTATTCTTTTGATTGCAGATTGGAGATATTAATACCTGGACTTAGCTGAACCCTTAGATGGTGGCCACGGCAGGCTCTTTAAACTCACAGTGCTGGTTTACCATCTGGTTCTTCACCAGGGTCTTACGTAAGAGCGATGTTCCCAACGATGGCATTGCCGAAGTGAGCAGACTCAGTGTACATCAGTATTTTAGCCTGAGGCTTTTTTTAAGTGTGTAAGACAATCGAAGATAAGTTTTATTATGCCCAATACTATCAAGATGCAGACTAAAACCATTACTATCCCATGCAGTAGTGATCTGGCCCATGTACTTATTCCCAATGGTAACCAGCCAAATCAATCTAGTGTTTGTAAGGGTGTTACAGTGTGTAACCAAGTAGCTTGCTGTCTAATTCTATGCATACCTTGTTCTACTTTTGCTGTGTTATTTATCTAAAAGTAACAAAAGGTATTTGTTATAGCACAGACTACACTTTCTTGGGCTAATAAAAAAATCTAAGGGTATTTTGTTATCTCATGTCACCTTGGCTAATGAGGTCAGAGATTCTATTGTGTTTTTATCTCATTAGCAACTTCATCTATTTGTCCCAAAATGACTGACAAATATCTTAGAGATTTCTCTAATTTAACCATCCCATAACTTGGAATTAAAGCTATCAACCACACCCTGAGTGTTGGACCAATGGGTTTCTTTTTGACTCTCAATTTATAATATATAACAATTTAACATTACCTTTTCAATATTTACTACCATCATTATTATGAATATCTAAAGGCAAACTTAAAATTTTCAAAGTGTGTTACCCATGCATTCACCAGGAATCTAAACAAGGGATTGCCCATGTAAACTCACTGTCAGTTGGAAAGGGCTAGAGAAACAGAACACGTAAAAAAATTTCACATGTGACAACCAGTTTTTCATTAGAGAATACATGATTAACAACATAATATAGGATGGACCTCTTCTGTTGGAGGTCTTCAGTTAATTTGTTTAAAGCATACTATGTGTTCTTCTCAAGGACAAGCTGTCCCTCCTTGGTTTACCTATTAAGTCATGGGTCACTTTCTCAGAAGCAGAAGTATCATAAAACCATTTTTAGGAGAAAAGAACCTCTAATTCAAGAGTTATAATATCTAAACCCATTGTTAAATAATTTAGGAGAAAGGAAAACGGTTTCTCATACCCAGAAAGTAGGACCTTAAAACATCAGCAATACTCCCAAATAAAATCCAAAGTTTCCTTTCATTTACTCAGTCTTGTGTAGTTAATTTCTGTTCCATGTGATTCTGGATTAGCCACAGTCTATGAACCCGTCAGTTTCTGCATACAAGTTCTGGAAATTTTATTCAGTCTAGTCACAGTATTTTTCACTAGTCCAATATAGTCTATCTTTTTGTTGGTTTATTTTGGTCAAAAGTTTTCATCAAATCAGCAAAGGAAAAACTTATCTGCAGATGACAAAACTTAACATGGCCATGATTAACTTATAAAAATAGTATTCTTATAGTGAAAGGCCTGATAGAAATTAATTGCAAGCATAACACCCGCCCACCCCACTGCCGTCGATACGCTACCAGGGTTTCCGCAAGCATAACATAAAGGCCAAATAAAATCAGTTAAAAACAACTCAGATAAAAATAGTTCTAAATACAACCATTAACTGTATTTTTAAAGAGCTTCAGATATAATACATAATAATCTTGAGACACGATACCACATAGTCAGGCTGTGCCAAGAATATAGCAAGATTATCAAATCTTTAAATACCTGAATAGTAATAAAAGAAAACTTCATAGGTAAGTGATGTGAATTCCCAGTCAAACCAATGGCTTTGATAAGGTTGCGACCAAGTTAGCAGTTAAGAAATAATGATAAAATTCTGACATACGCATTTGCTGTCCAATATTAGGCAAAAACACAGGAGGAAATACTAACATAAAAATTTTAACCCAAAGAGAATCAGACGTTTCTCCTGATTTTGACAACATGTTTGATGTAATTTATTAAATAAGACTTTCTAGTACTTTTCCTTCATAAAAGTTTTTTGTGGCTTTCCAAGAAGTTTCAGAGTTGTCAGGAGTTTATTATAGGTCACCATGAAACACTACTGTAAGTTATTTAACCAGAGATCTTAAAGTAAAAAACTTCAGCTTTTTTTCTAAAAGCCATACAGTGACTCAGGAATCTTATTCTAATGAGATGCCAAGCCTTTGCCTTCAAAGCAGATGGCACAAAAAATAAATTAACCCTTCAACTCAGAAATCAAAGAAAATTTTGTTATTTTAACAGCAAGAAACCCAATTCTTTTATATTTCATTTAAAATTAAAGCTCCTAAAAATCTCATAAATTAAACCATTAAACTTTAGTCAGACAGATAAAACTTTTGACTATTAAAAAAAAAACAAACCAAATCCAGTGCCATCGAGTCGATTCCGACTCACAGTGACCCTAAAGGTCAGAGCAGAACTGCCCCATAGAGTTTCCAAGGAGTGCCTGGCAGATTCGAACTGCCAACCCTTTGGTTAGCAGCCGTAGTACTTAACCACTACGCCACCGGGGTTTCCCTTTTGATCATATCGAATAAATTTCTTTTTAATGAACCTCTTAAATGTTGTCTTTGTTGCATATCTCTTATAGAACATTTTTTTTTAATGGCAAAAATGAACAGACTCATTAGTAGACACATATATGTTTGTATGCATATATATCCTCTTGTGGCATAAAAAGCAAAAGTACATAAGCTTAAATTATGAAAAATATAAATCAACTCAATTTAACATCAGTAAGTTACCCTAAAGGCCTTAGAAATTATTTTAAGCCTGTATACTATAAAACATAATTGTCGTTGAAAGAAAGTCTGTTTAAACATTCTAAGTTTTCATTTAACTTTTATTATTTCTCGTATTTTCCCAATCTAATTTTAGCCCTTAAAGATTTTATCAGCTGGCTTTGGAAATCACAAAGTCTCTGCTCTACTGACCAACTCACTGATATGGATAAAACCTTAAGTGTCCGACCAGGGTTGGAAACACTTTCCCAGGCCATTTCAGGTATATCTCATTGTGATTTCTATTTTTTGGCGTCTTAAAGTTCCCCTAACAATAGACAGAACTTGTTTTTAGTTCTCTTATGATTGGGATCCACCCAATTTCTGATAACTACAGTAAGCTTTCTGAAGCTATATGACCTTGGAGACTGGGGACCTAGGAGGCTTGATGTTGCCCCAGTCCCCCTATTTTTGACTCATGTTAGAAGACACGATTAGGCCATTCTGATTTATTTACATATGTTTAAATTGATCCAGGCATTTTGAAAGGCTATCTACCCAGTAAACACCAATGCTCTTTAGGGATTTTGTAAATGAACCCACCAATTCTTAGCTAGCCTTTTTTTTTTTTCTCCCCTTAGGCTTGTCCTTTGTCTCTTTTTTATCTACTCTGGAACTTCTGGTTTTGCTTTAAGACAAAATTATTTTTTTTCTTCACATAACACATTTCATATAACATCTAGCTTAACTTACTTAGACAGGCTTTGCTTTTAAGACTGACTTAAACAAAGTTCTTCAGTGTAGCTACTAAAAACCTACATCATAAGACTGACAGAAGACAGATTTTCTTGGATGAGGAAAGAAATGAGGTCCCAAGACAGGCCTACCAAAAAACAGCAATTCTCAGCCATAGTCTCTAACCTGATACAAGACAGAAACTTGGACACAACACTCTAGATCAGAAGCAAGCTCTCAGAACAAAACAAGACAGAAAGACCACATAAATTCACCAAACAATATCACATAAAATAAGGATATGGAAAGTCTAGTTTCTAAAGTGTATATAGCAATTTTGGTAAGATCAACTCAATTCAATGGAAATAACAGGTTTTAGATAAAACTTATTAACTTGCCAGAGTGTCAGATGGAGGAATATTATTGTGATTTTTTTATTGAGAAACCATATCATAAAACAGGTACGGAGCTACTGCTTCTCCCTGAGAATTTTATAAACCAGGTCAGGAGCTGCCACTTCTCCCTGCAAATTTCATAACACAGCTCAGGAGCTGACACCTTTCTCTGAGAATTTGCCAAAACAGGTTGGGAATTGCCACCTCCCCCTGCAAACTTGGCAAAATAGAGCACTATTTTCCAGGTTTTCTCTGAGCCACAAAAAGAAACCTAACGAGGAATGCCACGGGGTTTGGACAGTGTTTCGCTTAGTCCAATGTGTACCTTCATTGCACGAGTGTTTACTTGTGGGTGGCAGGCAGCCTAGTGCTCTAGCCTGTCTCACGACCACCTTATCCCGTCACGGGAATCTTTAATGCTCATAATGAGTGCCGGCGACCATCCTAATGGCTTCTACTGGTCAGACCGTGCCTGTATTTTTGCAGCTGATAGTGGCTCAGAGCTCTTTGAAAATAGAATTACCTCTTTAATGTTTCAAACACCGAAATCCAGACCTAAACTGCAGTTCACCAAGAGTTACTAGGTATCACTCTTAAAACGATCAAGCAAAAATCTAAGAAAGATTCTCTTTAATCAATCAACCAGTTTTTCAAACAAATATGCCAAACAAAACTTAAGAAAACATGAGAAAGAGAACAAGCAAAGGCTCATTTTCTGAAACCGCTCACCGTGCGATGCTGAAGGGGCGTGGAGTGCGAATACTTAGGTCCATAACATAGGACCTCTCTTTTTGCCAGCTTCTGCTCCGCAGTCCAGGTCTCCTCGAGGTCGACTGGATTCGTGGTTTTAGGATCCCTGCACCAACTACACCATTAACTCTTGTAGGGTAAAAACACCACAAAGTTTAGTAAATCAAAAGGAAGGTTTTATTTGGCATATATTTAAAGAGGCAAAAGTAGGACAGGGACAAGGATGCTGCCTGAGCCACGTCTGTCTGAGTCTCTGTTCCCAGTTCTTAAAGATGCATCTTAGCAGGCCGCGTTCTGGGATCCCTTGAATGTTTCTCCTTCTCTGGATACACACACTTATATACTCACACAGTCTAATCCGGTGCACCAACTTACCCTCAGCGGTCAATTCTTCCTGCTTCTTGGGACTCTTCTAAGGCCTCACCTGGGAATTACCCTGTCACTTACCAAATAACCTCAGATTCCTAATGCCCTCAGTGGTCAATTTCTCCCGCTTCTCCGGACTCTTCTAAGAACTAACCTATGCGCTTACCAAACAGCCCAGGTATATTTCGTGTCTCTCACAGAGCATCGTTTGGGTCTCAGAGGGGACCAGTTTTCAGAGCTACTCCGATGTCTCCAGGAGAAATCTCCTGGGGACGCCAGACATTGGGGCCAGTCTGTTTTCTGATCTACCTCAGGAACTGAGCAGATGGCTCCTGGCTGGCTCACCAGAAACTTTACCAGGTAGAAACACCAGGTTCGTGCTCAGCATGACTCGTATTGGCCAGTAAACGAGACCAAGGTGGGATAACAAGAAAGGCACCTTCATTTCATTCTACAAGGAAATGGAGTCAGTCAGAGCTGCTGCTGCCAAGACTGCTCACCAAGGGCAGGCTGGCAAGTACTTTTAAAGGGGTTTAAAAGTAAGGAGTTCATACAACTTATGTCAGCAACATTCTTAATCATACTATGCAGCCACAATCGGGTTTACAAATAACCTCCAAGCAAAAGCAGGATTCAAATGCAAAGCTAGAGTGGGGGTGTCAGAGGGAGCCCAGCAAAGGAAACGATTTTTCAATACAACACTGTAGGGGAAGAAGCCAGGTGAAGAATACAGCACTGTGCAGGCTCTGTCTCAGTATGTGTCAACTTGTCTAGGCCATGATTCCCAGTATTGTCTGGTTGTCCTCTGTGTTTTGATCTGATATGATTACCCTGTGTGTTGTAAATCCTAACCTCTATGATATAAATGAGGCAGTACTAGAGGTATTATGTTAATGACAAAGGATTCAGTCTACAGGATTAGACTGTAATTCCCAGGTAAGGCCTTAGAAGAGTCCCAAGAAGTGGGAGAAATTGACTGCTGAGGGCATAAAAGGCTCAGGTACCTATTAAGTTGGTGTGCCAGATTAGGTTGTGTGGGTGTGTAAGTGTGTGTATCCGGAGAATAGGCAACATTCATGGGATCCCAGAATGCGGCCCGCTAAGAAGCATCCTTAAGGTTGTGTTTTGAGACACTCTCTTTTGAGATAAAAGAGAGAAAATAGAACAGAGAAGAGAGGGACTTCATGCCACCAAGAAAGAAGCACTGGAATTGGAGAATGTCTTTTGGTCCCTGAGTCTCTGCGCTGAGAAACTCCTAGACCAGGAAGACTGATGATAAAGACCTTCTCCCAGAGCAAACAGAGAGAGAAAGCCTTCTCCTGGAACTGGCACCCTGAATTTATACTTCTAGCCTGCTAAACTGTGAGAGAATAAACTTTCGTTTGTTAAAGCCATCCACTTGTGGTATTTCTGTTATAGCAGCACTAGATAACTAAGACAGCATTTGATAAAATTTCATGTAAATTTATGTTAAAAAATCTTGGTAAGTTAGGAATAGAACTTCCTTAGCCTAGTAAAGGTTATTTTTTAAAAGAAGAAAGAAAAACATAACCACCACTGTCCTAAAGGGGAAGCGTTAATTACCAGTCCCTTTTTTTTTTTAAGGCAAAAGTCACCTTTGATGTTAGGATAAATATGAAACTTGAAGTCCCAGGGTTCAGACTCCATCTACAGCTCTCAGGGCTCCCATTTCCTCTCTTCTGCTCCTAAGGGGTACTATAGTAGGAAATTTTTGAGGACAAACTGGCTAGGTCATCAAGCTTAAGCCATTCTATCAGTCTCTCGAATGCACAACATAAATGATTCTTAACCTTTATTTGTTTATAGATTCCTTTGAGAATTTAATGAAAACTATGAAGCCTTGACTTAGAAAAAAATGCCCATACGAAGTTTCACACACAGGAGGAGGATTAGGAGATTTATGGATCTCCTGAAGTTCAGTCATGGACGCTTTAGAGATATAATTCGATTCACCAAACCTAACCAGTTGCCATCAAGTCAATTCCGACTCACAGTGTGACCCTACAGGACAGAGTAGAGCTGCTCCATAGGGTTTCCAAGGAGCAGCTGGTGGATTCGAACTGCCCACCTTTTGGTTGGCAGCCAAACGCTTAACCACTGCACCACCAAGGCTCCTCACCATATCTAGTCAATCCTATTTCTACTGAACACATAGTATCCTTGTCAGCCATTTTGGTTGATTCCACTACCCACCAGCTCCCATATCCTACTGCTTTATCATTCCCAACTCAAGGCTTTCAATCACTGTTTCTTCTGCCTCTAAATTTTACTTTTCTTCAAGGCCCAAACTAAGATCCTTACTTCTTCTAAGATTTTCCTCCAACTTACAAACTTTTCTAACAATAGCATTCATTCAATAAATATATATTCAGCAGCTTCTCTCTCCCGGGCTATGTTCCAAAAGCTAGGGACACAATGAAAAAGATACAATATCTGACCTCAAGAACTGTGCTAGGTTACTCAACACTCAGATTAACCATGTACTTGGGGCATACACACACACATACATACACAGAAAGAAAACATTATTTGTAAAAATACGATACTTCATTCCTCAAGAGTGAAACATAAAATTAGCATATGGCTCAATGATTCCACTCCCAGGTATATATCCAAAACTCTTGAAAGCAGGGACTTAGATTTTTGTATGCCAGTATTCATTGCAACATTATTTACAATAGCCAAAAGGTGGAAACTACCCAAGCGTTCAGTCTATTCATCAAGAGATGAATGGATTTTTTAAAAAGTATATACATATAATGGAATATTATTCAGCCATGAATAGAAATGACATTCTGACTATACTACGACATGGATCAACCTTGAAAACATTATACTGAATGAAATAAGTCAGAAACCCAGTGCTGTTGAGTCGATTCCAACTCATAGCAACCAAACCCACTGCTGTCTAGCTGGCTCTCACTCATAGTGACCGCACAGGACAGAGCAGAACTGCCCCATAGGGTTTTCAAGGCTGTAAGCTTTACAGAAGGGGACTACCACATCTTTCTCCCTCAGAGCGGCTGGTGGGTTCCAACAGCAGACCTTTTGGTTAGCAGCCAAGCGCTTTAACCATTGTACCAACAGGGCTCTTCAGGACAAATATGGTATGATCCCACTTATATGAGTCCTATACGGTCGCTATGAGTCGGAATTGACTCGACGGCACTGAGGCTGGGATATGAAATATCCAGGATGAGGAAATGCATATAGATCAAAGTTCATTAGTGGTTACAAGGCGTGGGTGGGAGGGGAAGTGGGGAGGTATTGCTTAAGGGGTACCGACTTTGTTAGTGGTGATGAAAAAATCTGGAAATGGCTAGTGGTTATGGTTGCACAATGTGATTAACATAACTAATGTCACTGAATTACACAAGTAAAAATGGTTGAGAGAGCAAATGTTACGTGTATGTTACCACCATAAATTAAGATATTTCAAAAACAAAAATTAAACTCATAATTTACTTTAGAGTCAGTTTTATTTTTAATTAAAGTTTGGAAAGGGGCATTATAACTTTTTCAGTGCTTATGGCTTCTAAAGGTTTTCATCTAGTCCTGCTAGCCTAGTGGGGGTAAAAAATCATCTTCCCTAAAAACGTCTCTTCCTGTTTTCTCTAATGTGAGTCTATTCAGGTATCCAAGATAAAAACCTGGGAGCTGCCCTGAACTCCTTCCTCATCTTAATTCTCCATAACCAGTGATCTTTGTAATTGAGAAAGATCACTATGGTTACATGAGAAGAACGGCCTGGAGGAGAAAGAGTTGGGTATAAAACTGAAGACCATTTAGAAGGCTGTAATGCAAGTGAAGACAATGGTGATCTGAACTAAAGTCTATTAGAAGGGATCGAAAGATGTGGAAAAAAAGAGCCATAAAGGAGGTGGAATTTATCACACTTGGTCACTGGTAGTGTGGGATGAAGGAGAGGGAGTTATTGAGGACAGTTACTTTAGTTCATTTATTTCTGGCTTGGAAAACCAGGTAGAGGGTGGTGCTAATCATTCAGAGAAAAAGGGAAGAAGACTGGAATTTAGGGAAAAGAACAAGATGGGTTCAGTTTAGTATATCCAAATGGAAATGCCCAACTGGCAGTTAGCTAGTAGGTCTGAACCTCAGGAAAGAGACTTGGGCTACAGATGCTATTCTGCACATGATCGGTAGATAGACAGTAACTAAAGTTATTGAAAAGAATAAGATGACCGGGAAAATTAATAGCCTGAGAAGAAAATTAGTTAAAGGCTTATGTACTTAGTGGTTTATTAAAACCAATCACAGTAATAGTTACATTTCAAAGTTTTCCCCATGAAGACCAGGTGGTCTCAATGTAACACTTATGCCTTACCATGGACTAGGTACCACTCTAAACACTTTGCATACTTAATCTTTAAAAAAAAAAAAAAAACCCCAACCTTATTGGTCTTAAAGGTATTCTATTATTATGCCATTTTACATTCAAGAAAACCAAGGCCCGGTACTATGAAGTAATTTGCCTAAAATTACACATTTAGTTGAGTGGTGAAGCTGAGATTTGAACACAGGTAGCGTGACTCCAGATCATTGTTCTTAACCCTAGATAAACCTCAGGATGATCCCTGGTGTTGCAATGGTTAAGTGCTCAGCTGTTTACTGAAAAGTTGGCAGCTCAAACCCACCCCGTGGCTCTGTAAAAACTATAGCCTGGGGATCTGCTTCTGTAAAAAGTACCACCAACCGACCCCCCCGCCCCCGGGGCAGTTCTACTCACTCACATGGGGTTGCTGAGTTGGAATCGACTTGATGGCACAGAACAACAACAATCCTGGAAGGCAGGTGTTTTTATATAAACAGTACAGGTTAGAAAAAAAAAGAAGAGGCTCAGAGAAATTAAATCACTTGCTAAAGCAATACAGCTCACAAGTAGCGGGACTAGGATTCAAACTTAAAGCCCATCTTTTCACACCTTAGAGTATAAACAGGGATTTAAATTTTTCTTACCATCTTTTACAGTGCCTGAACCAAAAAACAAAAAAACGAAACTCACTGCCATCGAGTCGATTCCAACTCATAGAGACCCTACAGGGCTGAGTAGAACTGGCCCATAGAGTTTCCGAGGAGCGCCTGGCAGATCTGAACTGCCGACATTTTGGTTAGCAGCCATAGCACTTAACCACTACGCCACCAGGGTTTCCTTATAATACCTAGCCTAATACTAAACATTTGTTTAAACAGTATTATTATTACTTATATTAACAATGTGAGAACATTGAAAGTTTAGCTCTCACTCACCTTTCATAGGAAATTACTTGAGAACACAGCACAGCATAAATAAAGTATAAAATAAGGAGGAAGATCTAAGTCCAAGAAATAGTGAATCCCACCCTACAGAAAAATAAAAGGAAGTCACTGAACAAAAGCCTTACAGTAGTCCTAGAGATTGAGGCAGGACAGACAGCTTTGGGAGAGTGGTCTTCGTGGGAAAACTCTGAAATCTAAAAATTGGATAGTACGCTAAGAGCTTAGAAAAAGTTGGAAATATGATAAAGAAAACTGGTGGAAGGTAGAAAAGGAGATGTTAACTGAACTTGCTCCTAGCAATGTTCTTCATCGATGGACATAGGATGATGACTTCATTGCCCTAAAGAACAAAATGTTATGCTACATAGTTCCTGGTAATAGACAATATTTATACACAAATAACTGAAATGATTTTTATTACTGTATTTCACTCATTCTAAGACTTTCTATTTTCCAGATTTTAACATCTCTGAACGGAATGTATCTTACAATCAATGGTGTGTTGTGATTTAATTAGCGTTTTTTTTTTTGTTTTGTTTTTCCTTTTTTTTTTAGCAGTATATAAAATAAAGGTGCATTTTACAATCAATAGCATCTTGGATCTGAAGAATTGTGCCAGTCATGGTGTTATATGCCTTAAAATATGCTCTCTCATTTAATCTTCACAACAGTTTTATGCAGCTGGTGTTATTATCACCATTTTACAGACTACAAAACTGAGGCTCAAAGATGTTAAATATGCTCAAAGATTGCTATCAATTAAGTCACAGAGCTAGAATTCAAAATCAGTCTGCCTTCAAAGGTCTGACTCCTATTGTATCTCAACATTTACCTTGGGTGATACAAAGCTGAATAAAAACCTAGACTTGCCTGAACTTCTACTCAAATTAAGGTCCAGCTGAACTCTGATCTTTGTGAAGCCTTCCTAACTCCTCCAGGAAGAAGCAATCTTTCCTTATCTGTCCTCCCATAGCATTCTCTGAATACCACTTTATTATACATTATAATGTAGAAACTGCATGGGGAATCTTGGAAGTCAGGAATAGTACCTTAATCACCCTCTTAGACCCCAGAGCGCCTACCACTGTTCCTGACATATAAAAGTTCCACAATGGCTATTAAAAGAAGACAGAGTCTCTGCTATGCCTAGAGGAGATAAGAAACACATGTAACTACAAGCAGTCCAAAGTAGTGTCACAGAACTACACATAAAGCATAATGGAGCTTAAGAGAAAGGAACCAATGATAGAAAATACAAGTTAAGGGGAAACAGCTCAGCTGGCTAACATATATACATACACACACACACACACACAAGCAGTTTGAAAAGGCTGAAAACTATATAGGTTCAAACTAAGCTGCTGACTGACACGTTTTCTTTGGCCTACGCAGTATTTTAAAGTTCGAATGGTTATAATGTGAATGTTCATATAAAAATCTGGATTTCTGGATTTTCTTGAAAAATGGGAACATCTCAAAACTGAGTGCTCATTCCCCCAGGGAAATTGGTTGGACTTGGATATCAACTGCTCCTTTCAGATGAAATTGTTAGGGACCGTCGGAGTGGATTCCGACTCATAGCGACCCCCAGCGTGCAGGGAACTACACCACAGGGGACGTCACTTACATTATCTGACTACTGTGGGCATTTGGGTTTACGGCCTCTTCTCTAGACGCACCACTCACTGCTTATTACACAAGCGTCCGTGTTTTTGCCTTCCTCTTTGTCTGGAAAGTCCTTCTTTTCTTTCTCCTAAGTCACTCCTACTCTAAGGCACTGCTTCAATTCCTTTCATTAGTTTTTTCTGAGCACCTCCTTCCCACCAGTGAAGTGTTTTCTCAGCTGTGCCAGCGCAGCATTCTGCTCATACCTCTATCATAAACCCTAATCACACCGCATGTACAAGATTCTCTGCTTCGCTAGGACGTGAGCTCCTAGAATCCAGCAATCCACGATGACTTCCTTTTCCCGTCCCCAGCTCCAAGTCGGTGGCCTGGTACCTAACTCAGGCCTTCAGGACGTGCTTGCGGAAGTCAATCTTTCTACTTTACGGCAAACCTAGGCCGAATCGGCCCCAGAAGTGGGGCTGAGACAGAAGTCCAGACCAGCCCAAATAACTGGACTGGGGCCGACAAGGCGGCGCGACGCAGCAAAACCACAAGTAAATGCCACCGGCAGATGTCACCGTCGCCGCCAACTTGCCCTCAGTTGCTCAATTCCAACGTTCGCGAGATCACGCCGCAGCGCCAGTTCTTCCGCTCCAGATGCTGGGGGCTGGTTTCCGCTAGCTAAGCGGCAGCCACAGAAGTCTTCGGAACGAGTGCTTCCGGCACTGTGCCCCGGAAGCGGAAGTGGAGTGTCTAAGCTGTCAGAGTTGGTGTGCTACTCGGTGGTCTAGGGAAGTCGTTTGGCTTCACTTTTCCTGCCTCTAGAGTGGTTCCCTCCTCGCGGGTGGGAGTGCAGGGACGGAGGTGCAAGATGAGCACCATGTTCGCCGACACACTGCTCATCGTTTTTATCTCTGTGTGTACGGCTCTTCTCGCTGAGGGTGAGAACCGCTACTTCTCTGACGTTCGGTCCCTCCCCGGGGGGAAGGATCCTAGGTCGGGGGACCCTCGTGTCACCGGGGAAGTAAGGTCGCGTCCCTTTCTTGCTTGGGAAGTTCATGTACTGTACTGCAGGGGACCTCGGGGCAACTCCTGAGCAGGAGCAGGAGGGGTAGTGTGAAATTGATTGTGCCTAATTTCTTTGGTCGTGGGTAGGTTTCACTTCCCTGTATGTGTAGACACCTTTACATCATGTTAACAGTTGTTTTGGTTTGGAAGTCAGTTGTCTTTACGTTTGAAAAAAGTTAACAACGGGTAAACATAAAGCAAAAAGTTGATATCCCTCCTTCCCTGACGGTGACCGCTGTTAACAGTTTGTCGTGACAGTCCCAGATAGTTCCCTGTGAACATGTTACTTTTATTTTTCAGGCATAACTTGGGTCCTGGTTTACAGGACAGACAAATACAAGAGACTGAAGGCAGAAGTGGAAAAGCAGAGTAAAAAATGTGAGTATGGCCACATCCTTTAAAAACAGTTTCAGCATGTCAGACTTATTGAGTGCATGTTCAGCGTAAATATTTTAGAAGCACCAACTTTGATAAAGAACTTTACAGGAATACAGAGATGAATCAGATTCGAACTGAAGTCCGTTTAAAAATATAAGATTTGTATGCAAAAAAATATAATACAAACTAAAAAGGATTAAGTGTCATGGGAAGTACATATTTTGTGCTGTAGTGGTTCTGAAGAAGAAATCCCACTCCTTTGTGAGGGACCGTGGAAGCTTTCACCATGCAGATGGTCTTGTAGCCCTTCATGGACCATTAGAATTTGAATAATGAGGTGGGGGAAGGAAATTCCAGGCAACAGAAATAGCATGAGTAAAAATGTGGAAATTTTAACGTACAAAGTGTGTTTGGAGAATGACAGTTCCTTATGACCCATGTCAAGAAAAGTGGTGTCTTCAGGGAGAAGCCAAGTTTCAGTTGGTTAAGGAGGTTGAAGGTGTGTTCGAAGAAAAATTTAAGAAGAAATAGACCTTGTTGTTTTTGAAATAAAACAGGAATTCCACAGGACACAGCTGAAGGGGCTGATCAGAGGGGTAGTTAGGGGTATAATATGAAAGATTCTTCCTAGGCCCAATTTGGCTTTGACTGTTTTTATTCCTTGTAATGATTACCCTTTTCTTTTAAAAATTCCTTTGGCTTTCTGTATTCTATGATTTTTCTGTATGTCTGCATAAGAATTTGAAATTTTCTTAATTAAAGCATCTCATTTGATTCACACAACAGCCATTTGTAGTAATCATATAAACATTTATATTTGTAAAAGGAGATTTATATTTATAAAAGAAGATTGAGGCTCAGAAAGGTTAAATGACTTCTCAGGGCAAGCAAAGAATTAGTGACTAAACTCAGTTTTTAAATTACAGTTTTCCATTCCTTCTATTACTCAATGTTGATAATGCTCCTCAGCATATTTAAAACCAAGTTTGTGATCTTCACCTCCATGAATGAGATCTTCTTGCAGGATTTCCTTGTTTTGGTGAGTGTTAGCTTAAAGATTCCAGTAGCGCCAGCCAGAAACCTTGATACACTTTCTTCATTTGGCTTCCAGGGCACACCACCCTCTCTTGGTTTTCCTCTTATCTCACTGGTCATTCTTTTATAATTTCCTTGTTGGCTGCTCTCCTTGAGCTCCTGTTTTGGGGTGACCTAAACTTTAGGTTTTTTTCTCTGTACTCACTGTCTTGGTGCATTCATTTATGTGCGCTATTCGCCAGTGACCCACACATTTGTATCTCTACCTCTTTCTCCTGTATATACGACTCAAATATCCAACTATCAATTTGTTATCTCCACTTGAATGTCTAATAGACATCTGAAGCCCAACATGTCCAAAACTGAACTCTTGTTCCTCGCTTCCAAGCCAGCTTTCTCTGCAGCCTTCTTCATCTCAGTCAATGGCAGTTCTGCCCTTCTGATTGCTCAGGCTGCAATCCCTGTGTACTTGCCTTTGATTCTTCTCTCGCAAACTGCCTCCTGTCTGTCCGTAAATACAGTTGAGTTACTTTTGAAATATGTACAGAATTTGACCATTTTCACCATCTCCACTGTTACCCATCGTGGTCTAAGCCACCATCATTTTTTGCCTGAATTATTGCAGTACCCTCCAATAGGTATCACTTTCTCCCTGAAGTCCTTTCTCAAGATAATAGGCAGAATAATCCTTTTAAAAGGCTATCAGATCATGTCACATCTCTGCTCAAAACCCTGTGATGATGCCCCATTTTCACTCAGAAGAAAAGCCAAAGTCCTTACGGTGGCCTGCAAAGCTTCCGCTTCCTACTGCTCTGATGTTCTTTCTTCCTCACTCTGTTCCACTCACACTGGTCTGATTGCTTTTGTTACCACACACCAGCCACACTCTTGTGCTAGGGCCTTTCTACTGGCTGTTCTGTCTGCCCGCAATGTTTTTTCCCTACAATATCTGCTTGACTAACCCTCTTACCTTCTTCAAATCAGTTCAAAGCTCCCCTCAGTGAGACTTAACTTGAGTACCCTATTTAAAACTGCGACCTGCCCATCTCCTCTACCATTTACTACTCCTGGTCTCCTATAATTCTTATCACCTTTTAATGTGCTGTATCGTGTACTTATTATTGTGTTATTGCTTATTGTTTATCTCCACTTGCTAGAATGAAAGCTCAGGGTTCTTCTTCTGATTTATCCTGTGCACCCAAAATAGTTCCTGGCACAGAGTAGAGATCTAATAAATATTTGCTGATTTGAATCTTCTCTCACTCCATGTAAGCAGTCTGTTATCACACCCTGTTACTATTGGCCTCCTTAATAGTTTTCAAATCTTTCCGCATCTCCATCTCTGCCATCACCATCGAGTCCAAACTTCTGTCATGTCTCATTTGATTTGCTGCAATAGCCTCCTCACTTGCCTACCTGCATTCACTCAGATTTGTTCTCTACAGTACAACTAGAGTAATTTCTCAAAACACAAATCTGATTATGCTAGTTATGCTTCTTAAAACCCTTCAATTTCTTCCCCTTGTTTTTAGGATAAAGATGTGGCCTGCAATGCCCAGTATGGTCTGGCTCCTCCCTCCCTCTCTACCCACATCTTGTATCATGCTCTCCCTTGCTCTCTGTTGTCTAGTCCCTCAGGCTCTCTTTCCGTCCCTTGTATTGGTCTTGCTTTTTTCTACTGTGGAGCCTTGTATTTACTCTTCTCTAGAATAATTTTCTCTTCTCCTTTTGCCTAGTAAACTGCTACTCATTCTGCAGATCTCAAAGCCTTATCTAGCCTCCCAGATAGGCTCCTATCTTCCTGCCATAGACTTTAATTTATCCATATGTCTCTCCTTAGATCACTTGTGATAATTGCAATTTCACCTTGGTATGATTATGATTATTAGAATAGTGTCTCTCTAACTAAACTGCAGTTTCTAAGAGGGAAAGGCCATTGTGTTCCCACTGTACTGTAACAAAGTGCCTGGTATAAATTAGGTACTTGATAGAAGTTTACTGAATGAAGAATAAGTTGTCTATAGTGTAACATTGCATATGTTTTGTGAGGTTTTTCTGCTGTGATCATATGCTAATTAGCCAGTACGCAATGACATGCAAATACTAGTTTCTTCATGTCACAGGTATCATTGCATAGTCTCACAAAATACAAAACGAGTTTAGCTTCAAATTTGGCTAAATATCCTTAGACTTTATTATTTATATAAACATGGATTTGCCCTCAAGATGTTGGGCTTATTTAGTGTCCCACTAATTAAAGATAATTAGTGACTTTAATTATCTGCATTGTAGAAATAAATTAAAAGTCTCTTTCCCTCTGTACCTAAATTCAAAGTACTATAGTTGCCAGGCAAAGTTTTCATAATTGTAATTTTTAATATAATTGCTTAGTATGCTTTGAAAATAAGTGTGAAGTAGGTTGGTGATAACTGGAATGACTCATGGCATGTTTTATGTTCTTACGTTCTCTACTTTAGGCAGTCTATCTACACTCAATATGTATGTCCTATTTTCATTTATATGATCAGTTGACAAATATGATCGATTGCTTATATTTATATTACACATGTAATATTTACCATGATAAGTGCAGTACAAAATGAATAGGCATAGATCCTATCTTCTAGGAATTGATAATCAAGTGGAAACTGTATTTAGCATGGGGGATATTTAAAAGGAAGAATATAAGATGAATTCCCTCTATGCACTGAAGTTTTAATTCCAGATATTATTGTTGTTGTTGCTAGGTGCTGTCGAGTCAGTTCCGACTCATAGTGACCCTGTGCACAACAAAATGAAACACTGCCTGGTCCTGTGCCATCCTCACAATTGTTGCTGTGCCCATTGTTGCAGCCACTGTGTCAGTCCATCTTGTTGAGGGTCTTCCTCTTTTTCGCTGACCCTCTACTTTACCAGGCATGATGTCCTTGTCCGGGGACTGATTCCTCCTGACAACATGTCCAAAGTATGTGAGACCTAGTCTTGCCATTCTTGCTTCCAAGGAGCATTCTGGTTGTACTTCTTCCAAGACAGATTTGTTCATTCTTTTGGCAGTCCGTGGTATATTCATTATTCTTCGCCAGCACCACAGTTCAAAGGCGTCAGTTCTTCCTTAGTCTTCCTTATTCATTGTCCAGCTTTTGCGTGCATATGAGGCGATTGAAAACACCGCGGCTTGTGTCAGGTGCACTTTAGTCCTCAAGGTGACATCTTTGCTTTTTAACGTTTTAAAGAGATCTCTTGAACCCATATAATTAGTCTTTTCTGACATTCTGTATTCAGAATTTGGTATGGATCTAGGCAAGAGAAGTCTGTAGAATCTTTGATGAACACAAAAAAATACAACTGGGTTTAAGTCAGAATTGAATCTAGCTTTCTTTCCTCTTGCTGATCTGATCCTTGTCATTATTTGGAAAATAGTGGTATCATCCAAAAAGCAGTCCTGCTGAAAGATATGCTTTCTCACAAGGTCCCAAGTTAGTTGATTCAGGTGGTTTCTAGGCTTATAGGTGTGCTTTGAATATTGGTAAGACTTCTCTCATTGTGTTATTGCTATAAAATAGATTAATAAAAGAACACTTTAGTAAATGAGAAAGATTAAAGCGTATCTAACTTGATTCTTATAACAAGGTTATTTGAGAGAATTTATTAACTAGAAGTTACTGTGAAGTATAAAGGTATTTCTGTTCATAGTAAAACAGGATAAAGCTTTTGGAGTAGTTTATAAACTGTTTTGACACAACTGTGGAATTCAGCTTGAAGCAGTGGGAAGTCATGGGCAATGATGTGTTTCATCGTAGATATGTTTTACTTTCGTCAACCCTGACATCTCTAATTCTTGTTATGGAATTGAGGTTTTGGTGAATAAATATCAACCCTAAAGGGTTTCTTCACAATCTCATCAAGTTTGAAAAACATTAGATTAATTTATCTTATCCCTAGAAAATATTTATTTAGTCTCAAAAACCCAGCCTGCTAAAAGACTAGGTTAATGTTCATGGTATCATCTTATGTTTCTATTCTTTAGTTTTCTTTTTTTTTTTGCCTTTGTTTTTTATGTAGCCGTTGTTAAATGCCAACTGGTTATGTTATAATCCTTCTGGGGTAGGAAAGAAATATTTTTCTTTCTTTGCTTAATAATAATGATAACAAGTAAAAGATTCAATGTTTCCTGTGTATTTTGTATTAAGAAAATTATTTTTAGAACAGTCTCATGGAATTTGACTTAATTTCTTTCCATGACCTCTCTCAAGTAGGTTCATTCCAAAACTTATCTTCTCTATACACACACACACATATAATTTTTAGTCAGCTCTTTAATATTTCATTTGAAATAAGGGAGTCAAATTGAATTTTATATCTTCTTAACAAAGCAGTAATACCAGTTTTACTTTTAGAATTTAGGCAGCATAATTAATGTATTAAGTGAGAGAGTCCTACCTGTCAATTCTCTTTAACGCAACTCTTAGAAATAATATATGCGTGGAACTCTTTGCTCACAAAGTAACTATATTAAGATAATATGGGGAAGATATAATGTAAATATACTAAGTAAAGGCAGCTTTTGACATATCTATTCCTAGTCCATTCCCAGGTGACCAGACAGAGTAAATATAAAATTAAGCGTCACGCTATTCCTTTTCAAAAACTCGTTGTTACTCTATTGTCATAGTAATTGAAATGCATCAGGAAACGTTCGTCTTAGCTTTTTTTTTCACTCTCCTCATTCTCCTACCCCTTGCATATGTCTGTCTTGCCACTTTTCTATGCTATAATTGTTATTTGATTATCTGCCCTCACTGGATTGCTCTTTAGAGATCAAGGATCGTGTCCTATCTTTTTATCTATCTAGAACAGTGCCCGTTATTTAGGTCCCGGATGACAGAATGAATGACTTCTTACCTTCCATAGTAAATGTGAGAAAGGACTACAATTAGCCATAGCAACCTAAGAGAATTTGAAAATTGTGCCTAGACTCTACCTGAGGTAACCATCCTCGGCTGCTGGTCTGGAAATCATCTCAGCTTTGATTATGACTATGACTTAATACAGTGCTTTATGGTGTTTGATTACCAACGCTTACACTGTGGTTTTAGTCTTTGACTGTCCTGTCTACCGTTTACTGTCAGCAGGTTTGGGAGCAGGCCACTTGACTTAACGAGGGCCATAATCAAAGTCAGCTTATTATATCTTTTAAGTTTCTTTCATTGGTTCAGCAGCTGTAAAGCATCCTTTGCTTTTTTAGCATAATGCTTAATTAATTTTTCCTATATTACTATGTTGTTTACAGTGGAAAAGAAGAAGGAAACGATAACAGAGTCAGCTGGTCGGCAGCAGAAAAAGAAAATAGGTGAGGTGAGATATTGATCTGAACAAAATTTAGGTTTTCTTCAAAATAAATAAATTTTCAGATGATGAAAATAAAAGTTAATAGTGGTAATCCACATTTGTATAATTTTACGGTTTACAAAGCACGTGCATACATTATCTCGCTTGATTCTCTCAGCCACTTTGTGAGGTAGATAAGTTCAAGCAGCTGCTCTTTTTTTTGTTGTTCTTACCTTTGAAATTTTCAGTTTTAGTAAAATATTGTTGACAGTTGTGGCTATTGAACTTGGCTGAGGGTTCTTGGCAGTTTGTAAAGTATATTCTTTTCCACATCTGAGAAGATTATTTTTAGTCAACCTTGAGTTCCTTATGCTTGTTGTTGCCCTGGCTTCCTTACTGAATACTGACTAGTAATGGGGACCCACCAAGGGGTAGGAGATTTTCTACCGAGTAATTTTTATCAAGTCTGAGAAATGATGACCATATGTTTTTGTTTTTTCAGTGTCATTTAGAATTTCAGTAATTCTGTTTCAAAAAGATTATTTGTAAATAAGTAGGTATGAATTACGTTTATATTTTGTACTACTTTATGATTCTGAAATCAGAAAAATATTATGAAATTATATATTTGTTTTAGAAAATATGTTTCTATTCCTAGATCGTAGGAGCTCTGGTGGCACAGTGGTTAGGCACTTGGCTGCTAAGCAAAAGGTCAGCGGTTTGAACCCACCAGCCACTCTGTGGGAGAAAGATGTGGCAGTCTGCTCCCATAAAGGTTACAGCCTTGGAAACCCTATGAAGCAGTTCTACTCTGTCCTGTAGGGTCGCTATGATTCAGAATCAGCGGCAACGGGTTTGGGTTTTTTGCTGTTGTCGTCATACCAAGATCACTGCTGTTATACCCCTGGGGAGAATTGCACCACGCTAAACTGTTGCAATGCGTATTCCATTAAAGTTTCTCAGTTTAGCGCAGGGGTGTCAGACTTTCTTAAATGACCCATTCATTTAGTTCTGTGGTAAGATGTTATTGTACATCTATTCTGTATGTGTCAGTAACTGTTAGGCACTGGAGAAACAAAGGAGAAAAAGATTTTGACTTCTAGTCGTTCTGTCTAGAGAGGGAAAACAGAGCACAAAATAAATGATCACTATGCAGTGTAATAAGTACACTTATAGGGAGATATTCTGAGTGTTATAAAACGAGAGAAAAAGAATATCCAAATGGACCTAGGGGATCAGGTGTCCTTGAAGAGGTAGTGCTTCAGCTGAATCTTGAAGCTTTAGTGTGAATTAGCTAGCTAAGAATGTAAATAAAAAATAATACTGGTCTGTATTTATTGATTACTTACCATGTACTATACCAAGCACTTTACATATTTTTAAAGTTTTCATAAGTCATGTGTGGAAGAGACAGTATGATCCCATTTTTATAGATGAGTACATTGAGGCTTAAGTTAAATAACTTGCTCAAGGTCAGCCCTAACCAGCTAGTCAGTGATAGATATGAGAGTTGAACCTCATCATTTATGACTCTTGAGTCCCCATTTTTAAAGTACATTCTAGGTAGAAGGCTAGGCATATACAAAGGCATTGTAAAATAGTTTCATATGACAAAAGGTATGTGTAAACTTCAGGCAGATGAGGCTAGAGAAATATGTCATTAAGTGCTTGGCTAACTGAAAGGTCAGAGGTTTGAACCCACGTGCCACTCCGTAGGCATCAGCTTCCATAAAGATTTACAGCCTTGGAACTCTATGGGGCAGCTCTACTCTTTTTTACAGGGTCATTTTGATTTGGAACCAACTTGATAGCAATGGGTTTGGATTTTTTTGTTTGATTGTTTTAGTCCATAAAGTTCTTCATAAGTTAAACTGAGAAATTTAACTGGTATCCAGAATGCATCAGGCAACCGCTAATGGATTTAGCTGAGAATTGACAAATTTTGTTTAAGGAAGATAATTCTGAGAATAATTTGGAGAATAAATTGGAGTGGGGACCGTTTTGGAGGCAAGGAAGTCAGGATGCTCTTTAAGTATCCCAGGCATGAATTTGGTCAGTGTTAGTGGGAACGGAGTATACAGTACAAATTTAAAAGATATACAGGAGGTAGAAGCAAGAGGACTTGATGACACTTAGCTGTAGGGTATGGAGAGAGGGATGAATCTAGGAAGAGGCCCAGATTTCTGATCTGGAGAGGAATGTTGGAGGAGTGGCAGATTAGATTAGAGTGGGGAAGGAAAGAGAAGATGGCTTTAGGTTTGAACATGTTGAATATGAAGTACCTGTGTGACCAACCAAAACCATTGCTACTGAGCCGATTCTGATTCACAACGACACCTGTAGGACAGAGTAGAACTGCCCCATAGAGTTTCCAAGCAGCAGGTGGTGGATTTGAAACACTGACCTTTTTGGTTAGCAGCTGAGCTCTTAGCCACTGTGCCACCAGGGCTCCACCTGTGTGACAGTAGGGTAGAAATACTTGGTGTACAGTTTTGGAACTGGCAGATAGAGAAGGGCTACAGATTGATTTTAGAATAATATGATTGTGAGTAGTAATTGAGTCAGCAGGGTAAATGAGATCATATAGGGCAAGAAGAGCAGAGGGTTGAAGATGGAGAGAGCCTTGGGGAAACACAGGAGTTTAACAGGTAGTTGAAGAAGTGGAGCTCTGAAAAAGTGTTGCCAGAGAAGTTTTTTTTTAGAGAAGTTAAAGGGAGCATTTCATAAGGGAGGAAGGATCTGAGCGTAGGTGTTAAATGCCTAAGTGATTTTAGCAAAAACAGTTCCGGTGACATGATGGGGACAGAAGCCAGATTCTATGGATTAAGATAATGCATGGGGAGGAAGTGAAGGCATTGCATATGGACAGCTCTTTAAAGTAGCTTTGCTATAAAAGATAGGGAGGATATAAAAATGGAAGGCAGGTTACCCTCTGCCCTTAAAGTGACAGTACAAAATATCTTCATTCAAATTATCTTAACATGGAATGCAACATTGATTGCTTGCTTGCTCACCAAAAAACATTTCACCAGAATTTATAAGAAATGACATTTATAAAGAGTTACTTATCAAAATCTTATCAGAAGTCACAAGACATAATATTTATGAAGAGTTGCTTGAAGGACCCACAACCTATCTGTTCTCTTATTGTTGTTATTAGTTGCCATTGAGTCAGCTCAGATTCATGACAATCCCATGTACAGCAGAAGAAAATGCTTCCTGGTACCATGCCATCCCCGTGATCACTGGCATGCTCGAGCCCATTGTTGTGGCCACTGTGTCATTCCATTTCATTGAGAATTTCCCTTGCCTTTGTCGGCCCTCCACTTCACCAAACATGACATCCTTCTCTAGCAGTTGGTCTCTCCTGATGCTGCAGCCAAAAAGTAACAGTATTCTTCTGTGATCCATGGGGCTTTCATTGGCTAATTTTCTGAAGTAGGTTGCCAGGCTTTCTTCCCAGCCTGTCTTAGTCTGGAGGCTCTGCTGAAACCTGTCCACCATGGGTGACCCTCCTGGAGTTTGAAATACTGGTAGCATAGCTTTCAGTATCATAGCAATATGCAAGCCACCCAGGAGGACAAACTGACAGACAGGTAAATTTTACTCTAGGATTAAGCCAGACTATCAGAATTCTGTAAACCTAAGGTACATTATTTTGGACTTCATAAAATTATTTTACTGTATTTCACCTTGGCATTTGCACCATTAGGCACATTATGAAAAATCCAGCTAGATGCAAAAGGTATGCAGGAGGTAGATGTAACAGGACGTGATGACATTTAGCTAGCTGCAGGATACAGAGAGAGGGATGAGTCTAGGAAGAGGCCCAGATTTCTGATCTGGAGAGGAATTGTTGGAGGAGTAGCAGATTAGATTAGAGTGGGGAAGGAAAGAGAAGATGGCTTTAGGTTTGAACATGTTGAATATGAAGTACCTGTGTGAACAACTTAACCCATTGCCAGCGAGTCGATTCTGACTCATACAACCCCTATAGGACAGAGTAGAACTGCCCCATAGGGTTTCCAAGGTGAGACTGGTGGATTCAAACTGCTGACCTTTTGGCTAGCAGCCTGAGCTCTTAACCACTGTGCCACCAGGGCTCTGGTACTCTTAATTTCCAGACCCCCAAGGACTTATAGAACACATTTTCATCACATGTCAACATAACATGTGGAAGAGATTGGGAATTACAACCCTCTTGGGAGTCTTGGGTACTTAATATTTGAGACACCTACATACAGTCATATCCTTACATTTAAGGATCAACTGATAGGCCATTTCCATTGGTGTGATATAAAAAGTATCTTAGAGAGCTAAGGTGTTTAATACCAGAGGCACTTTTTTTCAGAATTAAACTTTACAGATTTTTATTTGTTTAAATTGAAATATTTTGATGCTCTGGTATATTTGAATTTTTTTTTAGTACAAAGTACACAAGATTCCAGGTTTTCACTTCATCTTACTAAGTGGTATTAAGACAGAAGTGCTTTTGTAATCACCAGTCAGTGACACTTTAACACCTGCTCTGTGCTCAGTGCTGCGTATATTAAGCATTTCATTAATTCTTTTCAGAGAGGCAAGAAGAGAAACTGAAAAATAACAACAGAGATCTATCAATGGTAAGAGTCCCGAATATAACTTTGTGGTGAACCACTTAACATTTTCAGCAAAGGACCCTGATTTGCATCAAGCGCGTTGCACTCACCTCTTCAGAGGTGTGTAGTCTATGTATGCCATGCATAATATATGAGTGCTCCTGGACTGCACAGAAGTAAAAATATGCTACTTCTCTTAAACTTCATTTTAATAACACAAATAGCCTCTTCAGGTTGTCTCGGGGTCATAAGTTATCCTCTTCACACATTTCTTGCATAGTTTCCTTATTGTGTTTTTAAACAAAGTAGTTTATTTTCTTTTTCTCCCTTATTAATACTGAATCCTTGGTTTTATGCTGACCTGTGTAACCTCAGCACAGAAGTTGGAATATTATAGGTGGCTTTTATTAGTGCGTTTTGTTCGGAGCGTTGGACATGTCAAAGAGTGAGGAAATATGATTTCATTACTCATTATTTATAGATAGGGTTCAGTCAAGCTTGTCTTTCTAAGGTATAAAAAAACCTCTTGCTGTTGAGTTCATTCCGACTCATAGCGACCCCTATAGGACAGAGCAGAACTGCCCCATAGCGTTTTCACGGAGCAGCTGGTAGATTCAAACTGCTGACCTTTTGGTTTGCAGCCATAGCTCTTAACCGCTGTACTGCCAGGGCTCCTTCTAAGGTACAAAGCTAGGCTAATTAACATTGCTTGACTAAGTTCCTACTTCTGTGTAGTTAACACAGGATGTCTGAACTGTGCAACAGCTCTTTCACTCACCCAGAGGTCTTGAAATTCTTGTTAAGATTATAAGAGTGCATGTTATAAAAAGTAACATTAATATGTGTTCGCCGTAGCAAATTTGGAAGCTATAGAAGGAAGAAGAGATAAAAAATTGCCCATAAACACACCATCCAGAGATAACAACTGTTAATCTTATATCCTTATAATCTCTTGTTAATTTATATATTTATACCTTAAGAAATTTATATAACTAAGAAAGGATTTTGCTGCCAGTAACAGAATACCTAAAGACTGATATACTGGCTTAAACAGGCAAAGGTTTCTTGTTTTCATGCAAGAAGTCCGCATGTTGGCAGTCCTGGGCTGGTGTAGCAGCCCACTAATGCCATCAAGGACCTGAGCTTTGCCAGCCTTAGTTTAAGACTTTTGTCTTCTTGGTTGTCTGATGGCTGCCTCACTTGCAGGTGTTACATTCATCATTTCAGGCAAGAGGAAGAATGAGCAAAAGTCCTAAGGGGATGCCAGCCAAGCTTGTCCCTTAATTTTTTTTTCCCCCCCAGAAGCTCCATCCAGTACTTGTACGTAAAACTCATTGATCAGAATTAGGTCACATGGCATCCCCAATATTATGAGGTGGCAAGGAGAAGAGGTATTGGAGTGGAGGGTGGGTTAGCTGACAAACAGCTTTTTTTCTAAAGGGTGCCCTTTTAAAAATGACATGAAACCAAAACTTTTGGGGGTGTGTCTTAGTAGCTGGAGTTTTTGTTTTTTTTTTTGTTTAGTGTAAAATGACAATTTGTGGTCTCTTTACAGGTTCGAATGAAATCCATGTTTGCAATTGGCTTTTGTTTTACTGCCCTAATGGGAATGTTCAATTCCATGTGAGTATTTTTAGATTATTTTGCCTAACTATTACTCTGTGTATGTGGGCAGTTAACTTTTTTGTTAATATTTTCCATAATTTCAAAGTTCATAGAAAAGTTGTAAGGATAGTACATATATCCATTGTCCACATTCACAGTTGTCAACATTTTGCCCCATTTGCTTTCTCTCTCATTTGCAGATTATCCTCTATTTTTTCCCAGCCTCCCTGATTTTTGTGTGTGTGGGGTGGAGGAGGGGGAGTTTACAGAGCAAATTAGTTTCTCATTCAATAGTTTGTGTATAAAGTATTTCGTGACTTTGATTTCATCCCCCACAGTGTGTCAGCACTCTCCCCATTTCCGCCCTGATTCCCCCATTTTCTTTTGTCCTGATTTTCTATCCCTTCCTGCCTTCTCATCTTCACTTTTGGGCAGATAATGCCCTTTTGATCTCGTATAATCAATTGTTCTGAGGAGTACATTCCTCTCGGGTGTTATTGTTTGTGCTAGTCTATTGTTTGTTTGGGAGGTGGTCTCTGGGAATGGCTTTAGTTCCAGGTTGGAAGAGTATCTTAGGGCCATAATCTCAGGAGTTCCTCCAACCTCTGTCAGACCAGTAAGTCTGGTCTTTTCAGTGAATTTGATTTTTTGTTCTACAATTTTCTACCACTGTGTCCAGAACTCTCTGTTGTGATCCCAGTCACAGCAGTTGGTAGGGTATCCGGGCACCATCATCTGCAGAATATCTTGCCTGAGGTCACACAGCTAGTCAGTGAAAAGCTGGGAACAAACTTGGCTTACTTCTTTGTTTCACTGTCTTTCTTACTCTTGCTCTCTCTATATATCATTTATTTACTCATATACATTATTTATGTATTTTTCTGAATAATTGGAGCATATCCTGACCTTTTAACCCATACTTCTTAGGCACCCTGCCCCTTTGCCCATAATTACTTCAGTGTGTATCGCCTCAGAACAAGGATATTCTCTTCTGTAACCCTAATACAGTTATCAAAATCAAGAACATTTAATTTCGATAGAATACAATTATATGATAAATTTTTCACCCTTTTAATATTGGAGATATTTTATATATGAGGCAAAGCCTTAGGCATTATAGGGTCCTCTAAAAAGAGTATAATACGTTTCCTCTGTTCTTAAGTTGCTTATGGGCATGCTACCTCAAAATGATGGTAGTCATGTAAGGATGTTTTGACTCTTAAAATAGAGTCCTAACAACTATAATCTTGTTTAATGATAAGGTAAGTTACTATTGTCTAAACTAACATATAGCTGATCTGAGTAATTATGGAACCACTTTTGATAGAAGTTGGGAAAATATCCAAGGATGACAGTCATTTATTACCTTTCCAGAACTAACCTGAACCATCGCACGCATACCAGAATTTCATTCCCTTCCGCCCCTCCACCTTCCCCTTTCTTTTTGCCTGTCTCTCCCTCTGCCCTCTCCCCCTACCCCCAGCATTTCTTTCTTTCACCACCTGTGAAGTGCCTACTATATGAGAGGTTGGTTTCAGCTGGGCGAAGGCCTCGAGAAGATACCAAGAAGGGCTTTATAGAGGAGATGATTCCACAGGTTTGTCCTGTCTGCATTCTGATTCATTTCTTGCTGAAGTGTTCTTCTTGACTCCATCCCCAGTTTATTGCACACTTCTATATTCCTAGCCTTCTTTCTCCCTTTTGGAGCCCTGGTGGCACCGTGATTAAGAGCTATGGCAAGCTACAGCTGCTAACCAAAAGGTTGGCAGTTTGAATCCACCAGCTGCTCTTTGGAAACTCTATGGGGCAGTTCCACTGTCCTATAGGATCTCTTTTTGCTATTTAAAACTCACATCAAGGTTTACTTCCTCTACGAAACTTTTCATGATTCCTTCTTTACCAGACTTATGTTTGTCTCCCTCTAATAGACTAAGTCTTTCACAGTCTTTATATGTAGTAATTTATATGTCCTTAGGATTCAGGGCCTGGCACAGGTATTTGTTGACTGAATAAAAATATTTATAAGTGCTTCATGGATAAGAATCAACATAAATCCAATCCCCAAAATGTGAAGATTAATCAAATCCCCACTTTCCCACTTGTCAATCATCTCTGACACCAGCTACCCCAAGGTTCTCCCTCTCTCTGCCCCTATCGGGATCTGAAACTAGACCAGGGCTCACAAGTTAGAAGGACACTGTCGTTCAGACTGCCATATATACAGACGCCAGCTGCAAACTCGGGTTCACATGACACCCTTACTTCTAGCCTGCTGGCTGCATATCTGGGATTTTCCTACCTGGGGACCTCCTCTGGACCCCCTCCGTTTCACTTGCTGGCTCCCATTACTCCTTTGGGTTCATTGGAACAACTCACAGGACATACTGTATTTACGATTACAGATTTATTATAGTGAAAGGATACAAATGAGGATCATCGTAGGGAAGAGATACGTGGTTAAGGCCTGGGAGGGTTCCCAGTGCAAAGCTCCCATATGTCAAAGAGGGCATGACAACCAATGCAAAGCTTCCATGTCTCAAAGAGGGCATAAGCCAAAGCAGAACTTCCATATCTCACAGAGGGCATGACAACCAATGCAGAACTTCCATATCTCACAGAGGGCATGACAACCAATGCAAAGCTTCCATGTCTCACAGAGGGCATGACAACCAATGCAAAGCCTCCATGTCTCACAGAGGGCATGACAACCGATGCAAAGCCTCCATGTCTCACAGAGGGCATGACAACCGATGCAAAGCCTCCATGTCTCACAGAGGGCATGACAACCGATGCAAAGCCTCCATGTCTCACAGAGGGCATGACAACCGATGCAAAGCCTCCATGTCTCACAGAGGGCATGACAACCGATGCAAAGCCTCCATGTCTCACAGAGGGCATGACAACCGATGCAAAGCCTCCATGTCTCACAGAGGGCATGACAACCGATGCAAAGCTTCCATGTCTCACAGAGGGCATGACAACCGATGCAAAGCTTCCATGTCTCACAGAGGGCATGACAACCGATGCAAAGCTTCCATGTCTCACAGAGGGCATGACAACCAATGCAAAGCTTCCATGTCTCACAGAGGGCATGACAACCAATGCAAAGCTTCCATGTCTCAAAGAGGGCAGACAACCAGGATGCTCTCGCAGCCTCTGCGTTCAGAGCTTTTATTGGCTTCATTACCATAGTCATGATTGAGGTCTCATCGTATATGCATGATAGGTTAAATCAGGCCTCCTGAGGTTGGTTGTTGCGGGACTACCAGGTGGCCTTTCTGGTCTGGCAGCCCCCTCATCATTAGCACAAATCCCCAGGTGTGGCCTGGAGGTTTTAGAAAATAAAGGCACCTCAGTCACTCAGGTGAGTCCAAGAATTGTCCCTTAGGAACTAAGGACAAAGGTGAAGTTGTTTTTTTGTAAAGCGATTCATTACTGCACAAGTGCACAGCCCTGTTTCCTCAGTCATATTACCTGTACTGTGCTGAAGTAAGACTTTGACTATATTTGAAACATGAATCAAAAATTTTAAATGGCAATTACTGATTTCCAAGATGCCAAAGATCTTTTATGAAAATATTAGTGAACCAGTTACAGTAGAACCGAACAAACTCTCAAATTTATGAGCATCTAATTGATAAAAATGTCTTTACCAGCTCTTAGGATATAGTTTTATTTTAGTCCATGATAGCTCGAAAGTTTCAATTATAAGATAAAAAAAAAAAAAAAAAAAATTTTTTTTTTTTTTTTTTTAGTCGTGGCACCAATCCTAGCAAAAAAAAAAAAAAAATTTTTTTTTTTTTTTTTAATCCTAGCAGTAAATCTTGACAGTTTAAATCCCCTATTAATCCACCAACAGTGTTGGGAAAAATAATGCAAAATTATGCATCCTAGCCCTAGTAACGCAGTGGTTAAGAGCTCTACTGCTAACCAAAAAAGGTCAGCAGTTTGAATCCACCAGCTGCTCCTTGAAAGCCCTATGGGGCAGTTCTACTCTGTCCTGTAGGGTCACTAAGAGTCGTAATCAACTTGATGGCAGCAGATATTGGCAAGTCAGTAAGGTAAATTTAATTTTCACAGCTATGATCTCCTTAACGATGGGTGGGGGGATTGACATTAGATATGAGTAGGGAGAAGTCTTGACTTGTGTCAGAGAGCAAACTGGAGCTTCTGTTAAAATTAAAGAGATTTATCGAAGGAATAGAAAGATCCAGGTCGGGCAGCCTTTGTGAGAATTCACAAAAGTACTCCAGTGTAGGAAAATCCAGGAACTTAAAAGGAAAAAAAATTCTGATTGGTTGATATTCATAAAATCATGATTTAATAGACACCAGACAATTGCAAGATCCATTAAGCATTGTTTTGATGGATTTTGGAGGGGGCAGTCTGAGTGAGTACCCGTCCCGGTAGCACACTGTGAAAGGAAGGGAAGGAACCTACAGGCTCCCTGAGGTATTTCAGCTAGCTGACTTTTGAGAGTCTGCTCAGAATAAGCAGTAAAAAAAAAAAAAATGGAGTCAGGGCTAAATCTATGGCAGAAGCCTCTCCTTAGGCCAAGCACCTAGATTTTTAGGGCTCCTTCACCCTTTTTTGTTTTTCACCCTAGTGAACTAAGTTGTGAAACATGGAAATGAATCATCTTGGCTTATGTTCATATTTACAGATAGGAGAGAATGTTCACATTTTTCGAAGATTTTGCCAATTCTCTGTTACTTTTCTGTGGTTAAAACTAGATTTTAACACATAGTTTGGTTTGAATCCATAGGTGGTTTAGTTACCAAATGAAGCTAATATATTTTATTTAAATGATAGAATCACACAACCACGAAGTATAATAATTTATTTATTTATTCCCTCTTTGAGTCAGTAGTCATTTTTGTTTGCTTTTCATCCTTTGATTTTTTCCCGTTCCAGTTTTGAATTTTCTCTGACTATGGTACGTGAATATTTATATAAGTTTCAAGTATTTAATTTTTTGTTTATTCCATTTAAAAGGCTGCATGCATTTATGTTTGTGTGTGCCCAACATTGTGAAAGGTAAAAGAAAATTGCTCAGGCCAACCCTTCAAGGTGCTTATTGCCTTAAAGTAGAGTAGGCAACATTGATTTACTTGTTGAAAATTTGCTCTTCTTTTCTATGTATAGGGCGTTTGTAATTTGTAGACGCTCCATTATAGAGGTCTCTTTAAAAGGGAGAGATTGTGTAACAATAACTCACTTCCCAATTACTTTTCATTTTCTTGGCAACAGAGAAGAGCCTGTCTCTGGGCCTTGAGAAGTTCTTTTTCTTTACGTTATTACTGGGACTTTCTTGGAGTCCATTTTGTTCCCTGCCAAAGCAGCACTCATCCCTTATATTTATGTCTCTCGGGTGTACTCAATTCTCTCAGTCACCTGCAATTGAAACCTTTATTGTTTCCCTCCCTCTCCTTGTTCCTTTCTTTCAGCATTTATTATTTGCCCTATGCCAAATTTAATTCTAGGCACTAAGTTACCTCTAATACTTTCAACTCCCTATTCCATCAGTTAACGGTTCCTGTTCATTCTATCTCCCTCTGTATGTCTAGCCATCCAGCCAGCCAGCCATCTGCGTATGTGTATCCTTCCGCCCGCGTATCCGTCCAACCGCATATCCATGCCCTATTTTGTCCATCTTAGTGCCAGCTTCCATCCTCATTCCAGCACTCATTTCTTTTTTCCCCCTCTAGTAATTGTTTGGCTATGAAAGGAAGGGTTGACAGTTCGAACCCTCCCAGCAGCCTCTTGGGAGAAAGACCCTGGCAATCTGTTCTCTTAAAGATTATAGCCTAGAAAACCCTATGAGGCAGTTCTGGTCTGTCACATGGGGTTGGTATAAGCTGAAATCAATTTGACGTCATCTAACAACAACAACATCATATGCATGTGAAAGCTGGACAGTGAATAAGGAAAACCAAAGAAGAATTGACGCCTTTGAATTGTGGTGTTGGCGAAGAATATTGAGTATACCATGGACTGCCAAAAGAACCAACAAATCTGTCTTGGAAGAAGTACAACCAGAATGCTCCTTAGAAGCAAGGATGGCGAGACTGCGTCTTAAATACTTTGGACATGTTGTCAGGAGGGATCAGTCCCTGGAGAAGGACATCATGCTTGGCAGAGTACAGGGTCAGGTGAAAAGAGGAAGACCCTCAACGAGGTGGATTGACATAGTGGCTGCAACAATGAGCTCAAACATAACAACGATTGTAAGGATGGCACGGGACTGGGCAGTGTTTCGTTCTGTTGTGCATGGCGTTACTATGAATCAGAACCAACTTGACGGCACCTAACTCGGCTACTAACCATGAGGTTGGTGGTTTGAACCCACCGAGAAATGCCTTGGAAGGAAGGCTTTGTGACCTGCTTCCGAAAGGTCACAGCCATGAGAACCTGAGGAACGCAGTTCTACTCGGCAGCACATTGGGCTGCCATGAGTTGGAATCATCTCTATGGCAACTGCTTTGGGTTTTTGTTTGTTCGTTTGTTTAACTTGAGTATTACAGTGGCCTCCTAACTGCTCTCCTTTCTGTTGATATCTCCTCTCCAGTCTCTCCAACTTTGTTAAGTTGACCATCCTCAGAATCCTGTTACTCAGAACAACATCTACTGATTGAATGGTCACAGGGCTGGGCACGTTTTACATATGTTATCCTTTTAATTCTCTTAACCTCCCTCTGAAATAGGGATTATAATCCTTATTTTAAAGATAAGGCAGTGAAACTCCAGTTATTTGCTTTGTCCGAGGTCTCAAAGCTAGTGGATGTTGAGTGGAATTTAACCCATGACTTGCTGACTCTAAAGTCCATGCTGTCGTCGCCATGTGTCTCTGACTACTGACTTAAGTCAAGCTTCTTACCCTGACTTTCAGGGCGTTCCATGCTTTGGTACCAGCTCGTTTTCAAGCTTTTTTTCTTTTCACTACCTACAAATTACTTTGTTCTAGTGCACTATTCACTGTTTTGGAAACACATTTTTTCACATGAATTTTAAAATCGGTCAAGTGTCACTTTAAAATTATCCCTTTGGAGTTTTGATTGAAATTGTGTTAAATTTATACCTTAGTATATTTTTTAAATTTTATTGTGTTTTAGGTGAAAGTTTACAGCACAGATTAGTTTTTCATTCAAAAATTCCTACACAAATTGTTTTGTGACATTGATTGCAATCCCTGCAATGTGTCAAAACCCTTCCCCTTTTCACCCCGGATTCTCCCTGTCCATTTGTCCAGTTTTCCCTTCCCTTCCTGCCTTCTCATCTTTGCTTTTGGGCAGGTGTTGCCCATTTGATCTCATATACTTGACTGAACATGTTCCCTACATGTGTTACTGTTTTATAGGCCTGTCTAATCTTTGGCTGAAAGGTGGAACTCAGGACTGGCTTCAGTTCTGAGTTAGCCGGGCATCTGGGGGCCATAGTCTTGGGCGTTCCTCCAGTTGCTGTCTGGTCTTTTTGTATGAATTTTAATTTGGCTCTGCTTTTTTCCCCAGCTCTGTCTGTGTCCTCTATTGTGATCCCTGTCAGAACGGTCGGTGGTGGTAGCCAAGCACCATCTATTTCCTCTGGATTCAGGCTGGTGGTGGCTGTGGCTCATGTGGTCCATTAGTCCTTTCAACTGATATTTTCCTTGTGTCCTTGGTTTTCTTCATTCTCCTTTGCTCTGGACAGGATGGGACCAATAATTGTATTTTAGATGACGGTTAACAAGCTTTTAAGACCCAAGACACTATGAACCAAAGTAAGATGTAGAATTTTCTTTATGAACTACTTTATGCCGATTGACCTAGCATGCCCTCCGAGGCCATGGTCCCCAACCCACAGCCCCAGTAACTTGATCCCTCAAGGTGTTTGGATGTGTCTAAGAAGCTTCTATGACTGCCTTGGTCAAGTTGTGTTGCCTTTCTCTACATTGTGTGTCTTTCCCTTCACCAAAGTTAACTTGTCTACTATCTAGTTAGTGACTTCCACTTGCCATCCTTCCCTTCCCTCGTAATCACCTAATACATTAATTTTGAGTTTATTAGTCACCTTTATAATTCTTAATCTTCCCTCCAGGAACATGGTATTTCTGCTAAATCTACTTTTATGTACTTTTTTCCAACTAAATCTTACATATGTTTTATTTTTCTAGCTTGTTGCTGTTGGTATATAAATAATCAGTTTTTGTGATTTTATTTTCTAACTGGCCATCTTGCTGAACTCCTATGGTTTCTGCTGTTGTTATTGTTAAGTGCCATCAATTTGGCTCAGACTCACAGGGAATCTGTGTACAGCAGAATGTCAGGTTCTGTGCCATCCTCACAGCCATTCCTATATTTGAGCCCACTGTTGCAGCCACCATGTCAGTCCATCTCATTGAGGGTCTTGCTGTTTTTCGCCAATGCTCTGCCTTACCAAGCATGATGTCTTTCTCTAGGGACTGATCCCTCCAGATAACATGTCCAAAGTTGATAAGATGGAGTCTCACCGTCCTTGTTTCCAAGGAGCACTCTGGCTGTAGTTCTTCCGAGACAGACTTGTTAATTCTTCTGGCAGTTCACGGCATATTCAATATTCTTCGCCAACACCATAATAGGTTCTAGTAGGTTTTAACTTGATTCTCTGATTTTCTAGATAGATAAGCATATCATCAGACAAATAATTTTGTCTCATTGTTTCCAAATCCCCTCCCTCTCACTCTTTCTCCTTCCCTCCCTTCCATCCCCCCTGTAATTCTAATTTATATTGAATTAGAACAACCAGAGGAGGGTTAAATACTTAATGATGAAAAATAGAAGGTACCAATAAAGATAAGGAGGACATGAAGAGAATGCTTATGTCACCACTATAATACTTAAGAAGGTTGTAGAGGACTGAGATTTCAAAGTTATATGCAAGAAAATGTTGGGAACAAAATTACTTTCCTAGTCAGCAGAGCCCCCGTATATTCCTTTCTGAATTTTCGTAGCACTTATCACCTGTATATTACCATTTAATACTGAATGGTCATCTCTCATGTGTTCTGCAGTGCGTTATGTATTTTTGTTTTATTTGCCATCTACTAAAGCTCTATGTCAATAGCTGTTATTTAAAATGTATGTCCTATATGATTTTTAACAGACTTAAAGATATAACAGGTACTCAACAAATAAGTTATACAGTTCATCAGTACAAGATAAAATATCATTCAATGGTTTTTTTGTTTGTTTTATGCTATAAGTTCTCCTTGCTATAAAAGTCAAATGGAGTATCTTAGAAGGAAAATGATATGAAGAATTTTATTATTAGGCTTACCTTCTTGTAAAAGACAACTATTGGCAGTAAGAAAAGCTTTCCCTTGGTTTTTTGTTTGTTTGTTTGTTTCCTTCGTTTTTTATTTGTAGGCTTTTTAATATTTTATTGTGTTTAGGTGAAAGATTACAGAGCAACTTGGTTTCGCATTCAACAAATTGTACATAAAGCATTTGCAATCCCCACACTGTGTCAGCACTCTCCGTGTTTCCACCCTGAGTTCCCCTTTTACTTTCCTCCGGTTTCCCTACCCCTTCCTGCCTTTTAATGTCTGGTTTTAGGCAAATGTTGACCTTTTGGTCTCCTGTAATTGTTCTACAGAGCACACTTCTTTTTTGGTGTTATTGTTTATTTTATATGGCCTGTCTGTTGCTTGACTGGAAACTGTTTTCCAGTAACAGCTGTGATTCCAAGTCGGGTGTCGTAGAGCCATAGTCTCAGAGGTTCCTCCAGTCTCAGGCCAGTAAATCTGGTCTTTTTTTATGGATTAGATTTTTTGTTCTACATTTTTCTCCCACTCTGTCTGGAATCTTCTGTTGTGGTCCTGGTCTGAGTGGTCGGTAGTGGTAGCCAAGCACCATCTAGTTCTTCTGGTCTCGGGGTTGTGAAGGCTATGGCGCACGTAATCCCTTAGTTTTTTGGATTAATTACTCCTTGAGTCTTTGGTTTTCTTCACTCTCATTTGCTCCAGACAAGAAGAGGCCACTGGTTGTATCTTAGATGGCTGCTTGTAAGCTCTTAAGATCCTAGATGCTGCTCACCAAAGTAGGATGGACAACTTTTTTTTAAAATAATTTTTATTGTGCTTTAAGTGAAAGTTTACAAATCAAGTCAGTCTCTCACATATAAACTTACATACACGTTACTACTTACTCTCCCCCTAATGAGACAGCCCACTCCCTCCTTCCAGTCTCTCTTTCCGTGACCATTTTGCCAGCTCCTAACCCCCTCTACCCTCCTGTCTCCCCTCCAGACAGGAGATGCCAACATAGTCTCAAGTGTCCACCTGATGCAAGTAGCTCATCCCTCATCAGCATCTCTCTCCAACCCATTGTCCAGTCCAATCCATGTCTGATGTGTTGGTTTCGGGAACGGTTCCTGTCCTGGGCCTACAGAAGGTTTGGGAACCATGACCGTGGGGTCCTTCTAGTCTCAGTCAGGCCATTAATCCTGGTCTTTTTATGGGAATTTGGGGTCTGCATCCCACTGTTCTCCTGCTCCCTCAGGGGTTCTCTGTTGTGTTCCCTATCAGGGCAGTCATCGGTTGCGGCCGGTCACCATCTAGTTCTTCTGGTCTCAGGATGACGTAGTCTCTAGTTCATGTAGCCTTTTCTGTCTTTTGGGCTCATAATTACCTTGTGTCCTTGGTGTTCTTCACTCTCTTTTGATCCAGATGGGTTCAGACTGATTGATGCATCTTAGATGGCCGCTTGCTAACATTTAAGACCCCAGATGCCACACTTCAAAGTGGGATGCAGAATGTTTTCTTAATAGATTTTATTTTGCCAATTGACTTAGATGTCCCCTGAAACCATGGTCCCAAAACCCCTGCCCTGCTTTTCTGACCTTTGAAGCATTCAGTTTATTCAGGAAACTTCTTTGCTTTTGCTTTAGTCCAGTTGTGCTGACCTCCCCTGTATTGTTTGTTGTCCTTCCCTTCACCTAAAGTAGTTCTTATCTACTATCTAGTTAGTAAATACCCTCTCCCACTTTCCCTACCTCCTCCCTCTCATAGCCACAAAAGAATGTGTTCTCAGTTTAAACTATTTCTCGAGTTCTTGTAATAGTGGTCTTATACAGTGTTTGTCCTTTTGCAACTGGCTAATTTCACTCAGCATAATGCCTTCCAGATTCCTCCATGTTATGAAATGTTTCACAGATTCCTCACTGCTCTTTATCGATGCGTAGTATTCCATTGTGTGAATATACCATAATCTAGGTATTCATTCATCCGTTGATGGGCACCTTGGTTGCTTCCATCTTTTTGCTATTGTAAACAGTGCTGCAATAAACATGGGTGTGCATATATCTGTTCATGTAAAGGCTCTTACTTCTCTAGGATATATTCCGAGGGGTGGGATTGCTGGGTCCTATGGTAGTTTTATTTCTAGCTTTTTAAGGAAACGCCAAATCAATTTCCAAAGTGGTGTACCATTTTACATTCCCACCAGCAGTGTATAAGTGTTCCAATGTCTCCACAGCCTCTCCAACATTTATTGTGTATTTTGGATTAATGCCAGCCTTGTTGGAGTGAGATGGAATCTCATTGTAGTTTTAATTTGCATTTCTCTAATGGCTAATGATTGAGAGCATTTTCTCATGTACCTGTTAGTTGCCTGAATGTCTTCTTTAGTGAAGTGCCTGTTCATATCCTTTGCCCAGTTTTTAATTGGGTTGTTTGTCTTTTTGTGGTTGAGTTTTAGCAGAATCACGTAGATTTTACAGATCAGGCACTGGTCGGAGATGTAATAGCTGAAGATTTTTTCCCAGCCTGTAGGTGGTCTTTTTACTCTTTTGGTGAAGTCTTTACATGAGCATAGGTGTTTGATTTTTAGGAGCTCCCAGTTATCTGGTTTCCCTTCTGCATTTTTAGTAATGTTTTGTATTCTGTTTATGCCTTGTGTTAAGGGTCCTAGCATTGTCCCTATTTTTTCTTCCACGATCTTTATAATTTTAGTCTTTATGTTTAGGTCTTTGATCCACTTGGAGTTAGTTTTTGTGCATGGTGTGAGGTATGGGTCCTGTTTTATTTTTTTGCAAATGGATATCCAGTTATGCCAGCACCATTTGTTAAAAAGACTATCTTTTCCCCAATTAACTGACACTGGGCCTTTGTCAAATATCAGCTGCTCATATGTGGAAGGATTTATATCTGGATTCTCAATTCTGTTCCATTGGTCTATGTGCCTGTTGTTGTACCAGTACCAGGCTCTTCTGACTAGTGGGGCAGTATAATAGGTTCTAAAATCAGGTAGAGTGAGGCCTCCCACTTTGTTCTTCTTTTTCAGTAATGCTTTACTTTTCCGGGGCTTCTTTCCCTTCCATATGAAGTTGGTGATTTGTTTCTCCATCGCATTAAAAAATGTCATTGGAATTTGGATCAGAAGTGCATTGTATATATAGATGGCTTTTGGTAGAATAGACATTTTTACAATGTTAAGTCTTCCTATCCATGAGCAAAGTAAGTTTTTCCACTTACGTAGGTCCCTTTTGGTTTCTTGCAGTATTTGTATCGGTCTTTTACATCTTTGGTAAGATTTATTCCTGAGTACTTTATCTTCTTGGGGGCTACTGCAAATGGTATTGATTTGGTGATTTCCTCGTTGATGTTCTTTTTGTTGATGTAGAGGAATCCAGCTGATTTTTGTATGTTTATCTAGTAACCTGATACTCTGCTGAACTATTAGTTTCAGTAGTTTTCTTGAGGATTCCTTAGGGTTTTCTGTGTAGAAGATCATGTCGTCTGCAAATAGAGATAATTTTACTTCTTCCTTGCCAACCTGGATGCCCTTTATTTCTTTATCTAGCCTAATTGCTCTGGCTAGGACTTCCAGCACAATGTTGAATAAGAGTGGTGATAAAGGGCATCCTTGTCTGGTTTCTGCTCCTAAGGAAAATGCTTTCAGGCTCTCTCCATTTCGCTGTTGGGGTTGTATAACCCACTGCCGTCAAACCCCTTTATTATGTTGAGGAATTTTCCTTCGATTCCTATTTTGCTGAGAGTTTTTATCATGAATGGGTGTTGGACTTTGTCAAATGCCTTTTCTGCATCAATTGATAAGATCATGTAGTTTTTTGTCTTTTGTTTTATTTATATGGAGGATTACATTAATTGTTTTTCTAATATTGAACCAACCTTGCATACCTGGTGTAAATCCCACTTGGTCATGGTGGATTATTTTTTTTGATATGTTGTTGAATTCTATTGGCTAGAATTTTGTTGAGAATTTTTGCATGTATGTTCATGAGGGATATAGGTCTGTAATTTTCTGTTTTTGTGCTGTCTTTAGGTAGTTTTGGTATCAGGGTTATGCTGGCTTCATAGAATGAGTTAGGGAGTATTCCATCCTATTCTATGCTTTGAAATACCTTTAGTAGTAGTGATGTTAACTCTTCTCTGAAAGGTTGGTAGGACTCTGCAGTGGAGCCATCCGGGCCGGGGCTTTTTTTTATTGGGAGTTTTTTGATTACCTTTTCGATCTCTTTTTTGTTATGGGTCTATTTAGTTGTTCTACTTCTGATTGTGTTAGTTTAGGTAGGTAGTGTGTTTCTAGGAATTCATCCATTTCTTCTAGGTTTTCAAATTTGTTAGAGTACAATTTTTCATAGTAATCTGATATGATTCTTTTAAGTTCAGTTGGGTCTGTTGTGATACGGCCCATCTCATTTCTTATTCGGGTTATTTGTTTCCTATGTTTCTTTAGTCAATCTGGCCTCTGGGTTATCAATTTTGTTAATTTTTTCGAAGAACCAGCTTTTGGCTTGTCAATTCTTTCAATTGTTTTTCTGTTCTCTAATTCATTTAGTTCTGCCCTAATTTTTATCATTTGTTTTCTTCTGGTGCCTGCTGGATTCTTTTGTTGCTCTGTTTCTATTTCTTCAAGTTGTAGGGACAGTTCCCTGATTTTGGCTTTTCCTTCTTTATGTATGTGTGCATTTATTGAAATAAATTGACCTCTGGGCACTGCTTTCGCTGTGTTCCAGAGGTTTTGATAGGAAGTGTTTTCATTTCTCGTTGCATTCTATGAATTTCTTTATTCCCTCCTTAATGTCTTCTATAACCCAGTCTTTTCTGAGCAGGATATTGTTCAGTTTCAAGTATTTGATTTCTTTTCCCTGCTTTTTCTGTTATTGATTTCTACTTTTATGGCCTATGGTTTGAGAAGATGCTTTGTAATATTTCTATGTTTTGGATCTTACAAAGGTTTGTTTTATGACCTAATATGTGACCTATTCTAGAGAATGTTCCATGTGCACTAGAAAAAAAAAGTATACTTTGCAGCTGTTGGGTGGAGTGTAGAACTTTGTTTTTATGTACTGTGTTACGCCAGTGGACATAGATATCCTGAGTCTATGGTCCTTAGCCTTTAAACCTAGTATCTTCATCCCAGGAGTTGTTTGGTTGGGCATAAAAAGTTTCCATGACGGTGCCCCTTGTGTGTTCTATTGTCCGTATTAGTATACATGCAACATCTACAATATGTATGTAGAGATATCCACAACTTAACCTGTATCTGCAGGTTGGTATGCTCCCTTACATCTTCCCATGCCTCTTTAGCATACCTATCTACCTGTGTCTCAAAAAAAAAAAAAAACAAACTCACTGCCATTGAGTCAATTCTGACTCATAGCAACCCTACAGGACAGAGTAGAACTGCCACATAGGGTTTCCAAGGAGCACCTGGGGGATTCGAAATGCCAGCCTTTTGGTTAGCAGCCGTAGGTCTTGACCACTGTGCCACCAGGGTTTCCTTCTACGTGTGTATCTCTTCGTAAATTATTTTTGTTAATGCTGTTGTTGCAGGATTGTCTGTGTTTCAACAACTGCTGTAGTTGCCCATTGTTCTTGTGTTCCTGTCAGTGTCTTCCCTTTTGCCTTTATCATGTTGAGCTGACTTCCCCCGTATAGTGTATTGCCTTTCCCTTCACCAGTATTCCCACGTGTCTTCTGTCTCTTTAGTGATTTATTCTCACTTACCCTCCCTTCCCTGGTAATCATCAAGGAATGTTTTTTTTCTGTGTGTAAACCTTTTCTTGTTTTTTTTTTATAATAGTAGTCTCCTACAATATTTGTCCTTTTGTGATTGGCTTGTTTCAGTCAACATAATGTTCTCCAAATTCATCCATGTTCCGAGATGCATTGCAGATTTGTTGTTATACTTTATCGTTGCATAGTATTCCATTGTGTGTTTGTATCACAGTTTGTTTATTTGTTCCTCCGTTGATGGGCACTTCCGTTGTTTCCATCTTTTTGCTATTGTGAATAATGCGCAATGAACATGGGTGTGCTTATGCCTATTCCTGTCACAGCTCTTATTTCTGTCGGGTATAATCTAGGAATGGGATTGCTGGATCATACAGTATTTCTATTTCTAGCTTATTAAGGAAACGCCATATTGTTTTCCATAGTGGCATTCCCACCAGCAGTGTATAAGAGCCCCAGTCTCCCCACAACCTCACCAGCATTTGTTGTTTTATGTTTTTTTCGTTAGTGCCATTGATGTCGGGTGAGATGGTATCTCATTGTAGTTTTAATTTGCATCTATCTAATGTCTAATGATTGCGAGCATTTTTTCACGTGTTTGTTAGCTGCCTGTTCTCTGGAGAAATGTCTGTTTATGTCCTTTGCCTGTTTTTCATTTGGATTTTTTGTCTTTTTATTGTTGAGATATTGAAATTTTCTATAAATTTTAGAGATTAGCCCTTTATTGGATATGTCATAGCCAAAAATTTTTTCCCAGTGTATAGGTTTTCGTTTTATCTTTTGGAGAGGTCTTTTGATGAGCACAAGTGTTCTATTTTTAGAAGGCCCAATTCATCTAGCTTATCTTCTGCTGTTTGTGCATTTTTAGTTATGGTTGGTATACTATTTATGCCATGTATTAGGGCCCCTAGGTTTGGCCTCTATTTTTTCTTCCGTGGTCTTTATAGTTGTAGGTTTTATATTTAGGCCTTCGATCCATTTTGAGTTAGTTTTTGTGTATGGTGTAAGGTATGGGTCCTGTTATATTTTCTACAGATATCCAGTTTTTCCGGCACCATTTGTTGAAGAGACTGTCTCTTCTCCATTTAATGGACTTTGAACCTTTTTCAAAGATGAACTGTCCATAGCTAGATGGATTTACTTCTGGGTTTTCAGTTCTGTTCCATTGGTCTATGTGTCTGTTACTGTACCAGTACCAAGCTGTTTTGACTGCCATGGCTGTGTTCTAGATTCTGAGATCAGGAAGCATGAGGCTTCTATTTTGTTCTTCTTCAGTAATGCTTTACTTACCCATGGCCTCTTTCCTTTTCATATAAAATTTGTGATTAGTTTTTCTATCTTGTTAAAGAATGCTTTTGGAATTTGGATTGGAATTATCTTTCATTTGCTTCATTTTTGTTGATTTTATGTTTATTGAGTTTTATATTTTCTTTATTTTGGTGGGTAAGTTTGTTAATTTTCTTTGTGGTTACTTTGTGGTTTACCTTTATCATTCTATGCTTTAAAAGTCTGTTTTCTGTAGATATCCTCTTGACTTCCTCCCCATATGGAAGTTCTGTAACTACACCATTCATTCCCCCTTTTTGTTTCGAAGTTGTTGATTTCAGATTGACATCTCTGATTCCCTGTTTTCAGTTCTGTATCTTTATTTTACTTTTGAGATTTCTCTGTCTGGTTAGGCATGTTGATGATGCCAGTCATATGGCTTACTCTCACATTGTTGTCTGCTGTCTTTCTCTATCCAAAGGACTCCCTTTAATATTTCTTGTAAAGAAGGTCTGGTTTTTACAAATTCCCTTAATTTCTGTTTATCTGGGAATGTCCTAATTTCGTCATTGTATCTGAGAGACAGAGTGGTGGGGTGGGCAACCGGGGATTGCCAGGCACTGCCTCTAGCAGCGGAGGGGCAGGGTGAGTGACGGGGAGAGGGGAGGAGGTCTCTCATAAGTGCTCTTTTCGGCAGTGGAGAGGTGGTGGAGAGACGGCCAGCCAGGGGTCTCGCAGATGCTTTCTCTGGTGGTTGAGTGGTATGGCAGTAGGCAGCAAGTGGGGAGTGATGGGAGAAAAAGGAGGCAGAGAGAAAAAGGGACGTTTGTTTATTGTTCCGTCCTCACCACCTGCCTACCAGTCAGGTACTGCCACTGGAGAGTCACCCTGTCTCTAGGTCCTGGCTCCCTCCCTACTCTGTGTATGCTGGGATCATTGAAGCTCTCGTCCTCCTTCCTGTACTTCCGCTCTTTAGATCCAGTTCATATCCTGCTCCATAATCCAGGAAGTTGGACTGTATGAAGAAGAACACGGCATCAGGATTGAAGAAGACTTGTTAACAACCTGCGTTATGCAGAGGACACATCCTTGCTTGCTGAAAGTGAAGAGGACTTGAAGCACTTATTGAAGATCAAAGACCAGAGCTTTCAGTATGGATTACACCTCAACATAAAACCAAAATCCTCACAACTGGACCAATAAGCAACATCATGATAAACAGAGAAAAGATTGAAGTTGTCAAGGATTTCATTTTACTTGGATCCACAGTCAACACCTATGGAAGCAGCAGCCAAGAAATCAAAAGACGCGTTGCATTGGGCAAATCTGTTGCAAAGGACCTCTTTAAAGTGTTAAAAAGCAAAGATGTCACCTTGAAGACTAAGGTGGGCCTGACGCAAGCCATGGTGTTTTCAGTCACCTCATATGCATGCCAAAGCTGGACAATGAATAAGGAAGACTGAAGAAGATTGACAGTTTTGAATTGTGGTATTGGCAAAGAATATTGAATATACCATGGTCTGCCAAAAGAAAGAACAAATCTATTTTGCAAGAAGTACAACCAGAATGCTCCTTAAAAGCAAGGATGGCAAGACTGCGTCTTACATACTTTGGACGTGTCAGGAGGGATGAGTCCCTGGAGAAGGACATTATGTTTGGTAGAGTAGAAGGTCAGCGAAAAAGAGGAAGACCCTCAACAAGATAGATTAACACAGTGGCTGCAGCAGTGGGCTCAAGCATAACAGCGATTGTGAGGATTGTTTTGGTCTGTCGTACACAGGGTTGCTATGAGTCAGGACTGACTCTACGGCACCTAACAGCAACAACACGTATCCCGCTCACCTTGTTTCACTCCAAGTATGTCAACACGGTTTCTGTGTCTCCTGTTGGGAGTTCTGTGATGTTGTCCTCCTGTGCTCCTCAGCCAGGGTTGGTGCTGACTTTGTCTCAGAATGCCCCCGCCGTGCCGGTCTGTCTGGCAGAGCACCTCTGTGTATCTCTGTTTGTTCACTGCTGTTGTTCAGTTTCTTTTTCTATTCGGTGTTTGTACTAATTCTGTATCCTTTCATTTGATGCTCAGGGTTCTGAGGTTGTCATCTGAATCTATTTTACTTTGTTTCTCAGGTCTTCGCTGTCGAGGAATGGCATGGTGTGTCTGACTAGGCTGCCTTTTTGAGTTGATCCCTGGAAGAGATCTGGAAAGTCATTTAACAGTTAACTTCTGTCCCATTACAGGAATTCTATCAATAATATTTCTAGCAGATAATCTTCCATCCTTGTTCCCAGCAATGAGGAGCTTGATGGTTTCTGAGATAACTTGTACTTTTATTGAATAGCTTTTAGGGTATGAAAGTGATTCCTTTTACTGGGTCAAAATATGCCTCCCTGTACCGCTACTCATTAGTAGTGGTTCTGCCCTCTGTAATTACAGAGAATAAGTGTACCCAACAGCATTTCAAGAAAGAATCTAGGTATAGTAAACTATCTTTCTCTTTGTTTCTCCTCCTTCTCTTTCCAGCTCTTTTCTTTATTAGGCTAGGCACCACTTCTCTCAGCCATTCCTTATATGGCAAACTTCTAGTCCTCTGGAAAATATTAATTCAGTAAAAGTAAGAATTCTGGGAAGATTTTTTTTTTTTATATTTGTTGCTGGTTTAAAGTCTCATACATAGCAGATATCTGGTTTCACATAACTGAGTAACTGACAGAATATAAGAGGTTTTTGGTTACAGTTTCTAGTTGAAAATAACAAGCAATAAAATGATTATATAATCATGTTTGGTGTGCATGCTAGCGATAAGGAAGGATAAACATCTTTGACTCTTTACCTCACGGTTAACTCTACAGACGGATGGATGATCAGAGTGGCATGACTAGAACAGCATATTGTATACAGGATATGATCAGAAAATATTGGGGTACTTTTATGTAATGGAAACCCTGGTGGCATAGTGGTTAAGTGCTATGGCTGCTAACCAAAAGGTCAGCAGTTTGAATCCACCAGGCGTTCTTTGGACACTCTATGAGGCAGTTCTACCCTGTCCTATAGGGTCGCTATGAGCTGGAATTAACTTGACAGCAGTGGGTCTTTTTATTTAATATATTTTTTTAAGTTATTGCAGAAATAGCTACCATTATTGAGTACCATGTGTCAGACATGGGCAAATTAATACTTTTTTATGATTATTAAAATTTATATCAATTTAATTGTATATCAATTTAAATAATTTTCCTCCTGGAAAAATTATTACTTTTGCTTTTTTGAAGTTGGTAGAAAAGAATGACAGTATTTACCTCAAGCAGATCTTTAAGTTTTTTTTGTCAAATATAAGTCCCCTCCTTACTGAGCTCTTTCCCTCTGTAAATATATACTGGGCAGGCGGTTAGAGTATTACATGGATAGTTATACATATAGAAGATGTCAGAATCAGTCTTTTAATATTCTTTGGCATACAGCAAAACAGGAAACTTGGAAGAACCACAGTAGTTTATCTGGATGTTCACATTTTTTTTTCCTTAAAAAGATGTATTGCTGTTTACCTTTTCCCCTTCCCCTTATGGGAGCATCCTAAATACCAAGTATTTTTCTAAGAGGGACTTAGAACTGTTCTAAATGGAATTATAGACTTTATTTTGATAATTCAGCTAATGCTGTCATGTTTCTCTGTAATATTATAGTTTAAATAAGTATCCCTACCCTTAACTGGCATAGTGGTTAAGTGCTACTACTCATAACCAAAAGGTCAGCAGTTCAAATCCACCAGGCGCTCCTTGGAAACCCTATGGGGCAGTTCTACTGTGTCCTATAGGGTCACTGTGAGTCAGAATTGACTCGACAGCAATGGTTTTTTTTTATGGGCCCTTAATTACATTAACTTTATAATTTTCATTATTGTCTAATTACACAACTAATTCATGGAAAGGTATTTAAAAAGCTCATATCCCTGGCATTTCGACATAAACGTTGATTCATATTTTCTTTCAGCTTTTTTCTTAGTTTTTCTGATTTAGAAAAATTTAGATCACAATGTATATACAGTTTAATAATGTGTTTTTTTCATGGCCACTATATATTCTATGAACTCCTATTCAGAAATGTTTATCCTGTTTAATGTATATATTAGGGGTCTTTGGGACTTGGAAAAGAATCCTTCAAGTCTTATATCATGGTTTAGAAGAACAATTCTCAAAGTGTATTCTGGAGAACGTTGATGGTCTTTGAGACCCTTTCAGAAGGTCTTTGAGGTCAAAATTATTTTCACAATAATTGTAAGATATTATTTGTCTTTTTTACTCTCCTTCTGTCATAAATATACAGTGGAGCTTCCCAGAGGTTTCATGATGTGTGTGATATTGCAGCAGACTGAGTGCTGAAGCAGCTGTGACAATTCAGTTGGCTTCTATTAAGCTAAACATCAAGGAGATTTGCAAAAATGCAGAACCATGCCAGTCTTCTCACTGATTTTTAAAAACGAACTAATATTTTAACATTTATTTTTAATTTCTAATATGGGAAATATAGATAGATAAACTTACATAAACAAGCTCTTTAGGGTCCCCCAAAATTTTTCAGAGTGTAAAGGTGTGCTGATACTAAAGAAAAATGAGAACCACTAGTTTAGAAAAAGATTGATGGGAATAGTCTAGGCCCTTCCTTACATCCTTTTACTTTAGATCTCTTTTTAGCACATTACCCTTTTTTTTGTTTTGTTTTTTCCAGAGATCAAGAGACTAAGTTCTATTTCGGTCCCAGATTCTTCTCTGGAAACATGAAACTTGTCAGTCTTCCAAAAATAACATGATCTGTTTTTTCCTTTTTAGATTTGATGGTAGAGTGGTGGCAAAGCTTCCCTTCACCCCCCTTTCCTACATCCAGGGGCTGTCTCATCGAAACCTGCTGGGAGATGACACCACAGACTGTTCCTTCATCTTCCTGTACATTCTCTGTACCATGTCGATTCGGCAGGTGAGTGGCCACATCCACCGCTGACTATGTATATTCTTCCTGCTGTCATATCCTAAATTAGTTTTTACTTCCGTAGTACTGGAAGCATTTACTCACTGCTACTGAGATCTGTCAGTTGCTTGCTTTAGAATTCCAGTATATCACCCGGAAACTGCTTTAAAGGTATAAAGGTCTACATAACTGATCCTTAGGGATGGGAAATAGTGATAAAACCAAACGTGGTTTCCACACCCTATTCTCAGAGCTCTCAGGTTCCTTCTTCAGTGCAACTCCCTCAAGCTACAAAAGAGTGGGTTGTTCTTCCCAGTATCATTTCTTCTTTGTTATAGACCAGTTCATTTTGGCATTTCAGGGCACAAGTAAGTGTGATAACTTGGCAATTTTAAATTATTCACAGTTGAGATAAAACCTGGGCTATGGAATTCACAGGTGATCAACATGATGACCTGACATTTCACAGTGAAAAAGAGTAAGAGCTACGGGAGAAGGACAGAATTGTGAGAGCCCAGAAGAGAGAGATCTAACACTAGGTCAGTAGGGAAAGGTTCAGGCAGAAAGGTTTAGAGATGAAGTGGCTTTCGAGATAGGACTTTAAAAATGAAAGGGATTAATTAAAGTCCCTGGCTCAAGAACTCTTGATATTTCAGGGCATTCTTTAGTTTCTGAAATCCTACCATTCAGCAAGCATTGCAATGGGGATGGTGCACATACAATGAATGTAAACATAATTCTTTCACTGTTTGTTACAGAAATTATTCTTTCAGAGTCGTCTTTATTTCCCCCTTCTTAATACTATCTATGGCAGCAGATTTTTCGTTGGCTTGGCATGTGAAAATCAGTAGGAAATGGAGTAATAGTTTGAAGCTCACGGAGATCTTTAAGCCCACGTTGCATCACACTTTCCCACCTTACCTGTCTTCGTATCCCCACAAACAGCGCGCCAGCCATTCTGGCCTGCCTGACAGTTTCCATATTACACTCACCCAGGTACACTTTTTGCTGATGCCCTTCCTTTTGTCTAGAATGCCCACTCCCCTGTCTGCCTGTTAAATGCAACTATATTTCAAGGCTTCCAGGAATCATTTTCTGACTCTTACTGCATTGTGAAGGGTAGACGTAGAAAGGGCGTGGCTGGGTGCAGAAATACTGGTTAGAGGACAATTCATAGTAGTCTCGGCAAAAAAATAATTATGTTCTGAACTAAAACAGCAGTGAGAAGATGAAGGGGGCACAGAATTGAGAAACACATAGAAGGTAAAACCCGGAGAACTTAATGATTGGTTTAATGTGAAGGAGAAGGTTACTCCCAGGTTTCTGGCTTTGGCGACTAAGTGGAGGATAGTTTCATTAAGAGGTTGGGAAAAGGAGAAAGAAGAATAGATTCACTAGACGTGCTGAGGTGTTGGTGGAGCAGCTGAGTCAGTCTGTCCAGCAGGAAGCTGTACTCTGGTGTAGCTGAGGTGTGTGTTACCCCCTAAACATGTTGAAAATTCTCTGCCATGGAACATTTTGGTTTTTCCAAAAGTGAAAACCAGGACAATGACAACACAGATCTCTTTGTTGGTTTAACAGAGGATTGCTGATCCCGATAAAATGTTGCTCTTTAATTTGATTGTTTAAATTGGAAATTTTTAAATTGTGGCTTAGATAGAAAAGTTAAAAAAAAAATACACAATAATGTGTACATTTCACATTAAGTGACAAAGAGAAGTTATATTTTAATTACCTGCAGATTTCACTACTGTATTTTTGGTGACTCACTGTGGTCGTTTCAGACGCCTTATTTGCATTGCTACATGGATGTTGCTACTTAAAAATCACCATCAAAAACTGTAGAGTTTTTTTTCTTTTTAATTTTTATTGTGCTTTAAGTGAAAGTTTACAAATCGAGTCCGACTCTCATACAAAAATTTATAAACACCTTGCTATATACTCCCGAATTGCTTTCCGCCTAATGAGACAGCACACTCCTTCCCTCCACTCTCTCTTTTTGTGTCCATATGGCCAACTTCGGACCCCCTCTACCCTCTGATCTCCCCTTCAAACAGGAGATGCCAACATAGTCTCATGTGTCTCCTTGATGCAAGAAGCTCATCCTTCCCCAGTGTCATTTTCTATCCCATAGTCCAGTCCAATCCCTGTCTGAAGAGTTGGCTTTGGGAATGGTTCCTGCCTTGGATTAACAGAAGGTCTGGGGACCAGGACCTCTGGAGTCCTTCTAGTCTCACTCAGACCATTAAGTCTTGTCTTTTTACGAAAATTTTGGGGTCTGCATCCCACTGCTCTCCTGCTCCCTCAGGGGTTCTTTGTAGTGTTCCCTGTCGGGGCACTCATCGGTTGTAGCTGGGCACCATCTAGTTCTTCTGGTCTCAGGCTAATGTAGTCTCTGCTTTATGTGGCCCTTTCTGCCTCTTGGGCTCATAATTGCCTTGTGTCTTTGGTGTTCTTCATTCTCCTTTGCTCCAGGTGGCTTGAAACCAATTGATGCATCTTAGGTGGCTGCTTGCTAGCGTTTAAGACTCCAGATGCCACTCTCCAAAGTGGGATGCAGAATGTTTTTCTTTCTTTTTTTTAATGTATTTTTATTGTGCTTTAAGTGAAAGTTTACAGATCAAGTCAGTCTCGCACACAAAATTTATATACACCCTGATACATACTCCCAATAGCTCTCCTGCTAATGAGACAGCCTGCTCCTTCCTTCCACTCTCTCTTGTCATGTCCATTCCGCCAGCTTCTAACCCCCTGTACCCTCTGCTCTCCCCTCCAGAAAGGAGATGCCAACATAGTCTCAAGTGTCCACCTGATCCAAGAAGCTTACTCCTTACCAGCATCCCTCTCCATCTCATTGTCCAGTCCAATCCCTGGCAGAATGTTTTCTTAATAGATTTTATTATGCCAATTGACTTAGGTGTCCCCTGAAACCATGGTCCCCAAACCCCTGCTCCTGCTATGCTGGCCTTCGAAGCATTCAGTTTATTCAGGAAACTTCTTTGCTTTTGGTTTAGTCCAGTTGTGCTGACCTCTCCTGTACTGCGTGTTGTCTTTCCCTTCGCCTAAAATAATTCTTATCTACAATCTAATTAGTGAAAACCCTTTCCCTCCCTCCCTTCCTCCCTCCTCTCATAACCGTCAAAGAATAGTCTCTTCTGTGTTTAAACTATTTCTCAAGTTCTTATAATAGTCGTCTTATATAATATCTGTCCTTTTGCAAATGACTAATTTCACTCAGCGTAATACCTTCCAGATTCCACCATGTTATGAAATGTTTCATGGATTCATCATTGTTCTTCATCAATGTGCAATATCCCGTTGTGTGAATATACCATAATTTATTTTATCCATTCATCCATTGATGGGCACCTTGGTTGCTTCCATCTTTTTGTTATTTTAAACAGTGCTGCAGTGAACATGGGTGTGCATATATCTGTTTGTGTACAGGCTCTTATTTCTCTAGGATATATTCCAAGGAGTGGGATTGCTGGATTGTATGATACTCCTATTTCTAGCTTTTTAAGGAAGTGCCAAATTGCTTTCTAAAGTGGTTGTACCATTTTACATTCCCACCAGCAGTGTATCAGTGTTCCAGTCTCTCCACAAGTTCAACAGCATTTATTATTTTGTGTCTTTTGGATTAATGCCAGCCCTTTTGGAGTGGGGTGGAATCTCATTGTAGTTTCGATTTGCATTTCTCTAATGGCTAATGATTGTGAACATTTCCTTACATATCTGTTAGCTACCTGAATGTCTTCTTTAGTGAAGTGCCTGTTCATATCCTTTGCCCATTTTTTAATTGGGTTATTTGTCTTTCTGTGGTTGAGTTTTTGCAGTATCATGTAGATTTTAGAGATCAGATGCTGATCGGAAATGTCATAGCTAAAAGCTTTTTCCCCATCTGTAGGTAATGTTTTTACTCTTTTGGTGAAGCCTTTGGATGAGCATAGGTGTTTGATTTTTAGGAGCTCCCAGTTGTCTAGTTTCTCTTCTGCACTGTTAGTATTGTTTTGTATACTGTTTATGCCATGTATTAGGGCTCTTAGAATTGCATTGCCCCTATTTTTTCTTCCATGATCTTATCATTTTAGATTTTAGATTTAGGTCTTTGATCCATTATGAGTTAGTTTTTGTGCATGGTGTGAGGTATGGGTCTTGTTTCATTTTTTTGCAGATGGGTATCTGGTTATGCCAGTACCATTTGTAAAAACACTGTCTTTTCCCTACTTAACTGACTTTGGGCCTTTGTCAAATGTCACCTGCTCATATGTGGATGGATTTATGTCTGGATTCTCAGTTCTGTTCCATCGGTCTATGTATCTGTTGTAATACCAATACCAGGCTGTTTTGACTACTGTGGCAGTATAATAGGTTCTAAAATCAGGTAAAGTCAGGCCTCCCACTTTGTTCTTGTTTTTCAGTAATGCTTCACTTATCCGGGGCCTCTTTCCCCTCCAGATGAAGTTGGTGATTTGTTTCTCCATCTCATAAAAAAAAGTCATTGGAATTTTGATAGGAATTGCATTAAATCTATAGATGGCTTTTGGTAGAATAGACATTTTTACAATGTTAAGTCTTCCTGTCTGTGAGTAAGGTATGTTTTTCCACTTATGTAGGTCTCTTTTGGTTTCTTACAGTAGTGTCTTGTAGAAAAACTGTAGCATTTTAAAAAGAAAACAAAACTGTAGACTTTTGAAAATGAATTAAATATTAAGAATTTTCGTTTAGAACACTCAGTCTGGTCTTTACTTTCAGTTATTTCAGAAGATGTGATAAGGCGTATGTCTATGAGTTAATTTTGTCAGGAATGCAATGCTTATTTGCGCTGGGTGTCAGCAAACTTCTCCTGTAAGGGTCTGCATACTGGGGTGAAGATTGTCCCCCAAAAGTTCACGTCTACCTGGAACATGAGAATGTGACCTTATTTGGAAAGAGGGTTTTTACAGATGTCATCAAGTTAAGAAGCAGTCATACTGGATTAGGGTGGTTACTAAATCCAACATAACTGGATTTATAAGAAGGGGGAGATTTGGACACAGAAACGCAGACATACACAGTGAAAACAGCAGGTGATGATGGGGCAGAGATTGGAGTGATACATCTGCAAGCCAGGGGTTGCCGGCATCCCCCAGAGGCTAGAAAGAGGCCCGGAAAGATTCTTCCCTGGAAGCTTCAGAGTGAGCATGTCCATGCCAACATCTTGATTTCAGACTTCTGGCCTCCAAAACTGTGAGAGAATACATTTCTGTTGTTTTACCAGTTTGCGGTAATCTGCTATAGGAGCCACAGAAAACTAACACAGTCCAGATAGAAAATATTTTAGGCTTTGTGGGCCATACAGTATCAGTTACTCAACTCTGCTGTTGTGGTTTTCATGTGAAAGGAGACAGAGACAGTATGTAAGCCGTTGAACGTGGCCGTGCTCCAATTAAGCTTTATTTACAAAAACTGGTGGTGGGCTAAATTTGGCTTGCAGGCCGTAGGTGCTTGTCCCTTGAGAGCCAAAGTATAAAATATATGCTGTCAAGTTAAAATAGGAGAATCCACAGAGCCTAGATTGGTGGAACCCTATGAAATAAATGCTTGTTTAATACAAAAAAAGGGGGAGGACGGCAGCAAAAAACAACAATTCAGCATGTTTGTTTTCAGCCAAGGAGGAAACCAAGTCCTTTGATTTCCAGTTGTCGAGTGCTATGCTCGGATATTACTAAGAGGAAAGTACGTAAGAGCAATAGTATTTCCCAGCTATTGTAAAACTATTGTGTTTGCAGGATTTATTCTTTTGGTATACAGATCAAAATCTAGGTTAGCTTCTACCTTGCTACAGCAACCTCAATGATAGTCATTTTGGGCAGCAAATTTTATTGCCTAAATTCTATACAAGTTTTTCAAAATCTTGAAAATTTCGCTGAAATGACCTGCCTTTATAGTTTTTATTTTGCTAGCTGCAAATTGTTTCTGTACCTGTTACTCACTAATTATTGACTTACATGCACAAGGATTATGAACAAATACTAGCATTTGAAATGCTACTGTCTTAGTCATCTAGTGCTGCTATAACAGAAATACCACCAAGTGGATGGCTATAACAAAGAGAAATTTATTCTCTCACAGTCCAGTAGGCTAGAAGTCCGAATTCAGGGCACCGACTCCAGGGAGAGGCTTTCTGTCTCTCTGTCGGCTCTGAAGGAAGGTCCTTGTCATCGGTCTTCCCTTGGTCTAGGAGCATCTCACCGCAGGAACCTCAGGTCCAAAGGATGTGCTCTGCCCCCAGCATTGCTTTCATGGTGGTATGAGGTCCCCATGTCCCTCTGCTCACTTCTCTCTTTTTATATCTCAAAGAGATTGGCTTAAGACACAATACCTAATCTTGTAGACCTCATCAATATAACTGCCACTAATCCATGTCATTTCATCACAGTGATAGGATTTACAACATGTAGGGAAACCACATAAAAGGGTGGGCAGTCGCACAATACTGGGACTGATGGCCCAGCTAAGTGACAGATATTTTACGGGGACATGGTTCAATCCATGACAGTTACTATGCAATGTACGCTTTCTTCAAAATGCACATTAGCCTACTATCTCCATGTTTTGTTTTTGTTGTTATTATTTTGTTTCATTTGCTTTTTAGGATCTTAGACTACCTGATAGGGGAGTATGTAGATGTCTGAAATTAGCAGGAATAAAATATGAAGATGTCAGAAACTCAAATTATAGACCGTACTATGATTTTCCTGTTACAGCCATCCTTAGACCAAAAAAAAAAAAAAAAAAAATAGGCCACTTGGTTTCAGACACACACTGTAGTATAAAGTAATTTTAAGAGACTATAAAGAAATTGTTTTGTTCTGGGTTGTACAAGCAGCATGAGTGATGGGGAGATCAGGATAAAATGACTCAAGCAAGTTTCCATAATGATTGGTCAGATCTACCTTACATTACAGGGTTTTTTGTTTTTGTCCAGTATTTATTTTCATCCTATTTCCCCTTTCCCCTCCAGCCCTTTTAAGGTAGTGGTTACATAATTGTCTTAATCTTCTGAATTTCTGATTGCTGTCTCTCTATAGATTCTTGCAGCTTATTAAATTTTTCATTATGTTCTTGAATAACCTTTTTAATTTCTTCAACTGCTTTATCTGTGTGTTCCTTGGCTTGTTCTGCATATTGCCTGATCTTCCTGATCTCACTTCTGATGTCTTGAAGAGTTCTGTATATTAATCTTTTGTTTTCTGCATCTGGTAATTCCAGGAAGTCACCTTCATTCAGAAGATACCTTGATTCTCTGTTTTGAGAGCTTGTTGAAGTGATCGTGGTCTGCTTCTTTATGTGATTTGATATTGACTGTTGTCTCCGATCCATCTATAAGTTATTGTATTAGTTTATTTTATGTTTGCTTACTGTATCCTAGCTTCTTGCTTTGTTTTGTTTTGATATGCCCGAATAGGTTGCTTGAGTGAGCTAGCTTGATTATTTTTGCCTTTGAAGCTCTAACATCCTGTCATCAGATGGCTAGAGCTGTTATCAGGTATACGAGCCTAGGAGTCAATTCACTTTTCTTATATGGATTCAGCTCAGGTGTCCAGGTAGTTGGTCATCAAGTGTGTGGTACAGTCTTAGAGGGGCAGGGGTGATTGGTGAAGGTACAGGTATCTGGTTGCGGCAGGGGTCACACTGAACAAGGCAGGGGACTAACAACTATCCCCCGAGTGTCTGTGAGGAAAGCACATCTCTGTTTCCTAGAGTGCACAGGTGGGTGGGTTCTGCAGACAGACCGTGGGCACCCAATGCTTTTGGTTGTAAGGACTGGGAGGTACCGGTTAGCCTTGAACCCCTGTCGCAGGTGGCTGGGTGACATGAGTGGAGCTACTAGTCCTTAGGCCTCTGATATGGGTAGATGAGGACCCTGTTTAATAGGCAAAGCGGTGTCAAACATCAAACACCCACCTCTCCACTGCACAGCTGAAACAGTTGCAGTCTGCCAACAAGGGCCTATTCTGAAATAGGCCCACACAGGTCCATGCAAGGAGGAAAGGTATTCAAAGTCCACGGATGGTTTATGCGTAGACAAGAGCCGCTTCTGTCCTGAGCTCTCCAGGTTAGTGGAGCTGGCAGATTATCTTTTCCCCCAGTTATGAATTTATTGCTCCTCCAAGGCACGGAGAATGGCTCCAGGCGCTCAGCAGGGCCTAGCTCAGGCCGAGGGAGATTGGCAGCCACTGCAGCCAGCTTGGAGGATGGAGGTACAGTAAGATATACTCAAGAAGTTAGGTTTTTCCGAGAGCGCCATTCTTCTCTGTTTCCAGAGGTGTAAGTAGGCTCTGCAGCTGGCTGTTTCTCCCTGAGGAAACTGGAGCCGAACGCTACCATCAGCCCGCTGCAGTCACTCCTGGGAATGGTGCCTGAGGGTTCCCGGCAGTTCAGATCCAGCAGCTCTGCTCTGCTTCTGAACCATCTCTCCCTCCCCGTGTCACTCAGCCTGTTTTCTAACTTTGCCTTTGATGTTCAGGGCTCCTGCTTTGTCATAAATATAATCGTTTCACTTGTTTTTTCAGGTCTTTGTTGTAAGAGGGATCACTGGAAGTGTCTGACTACTCCACCGTCTTGGCCCCACCTCCAGTTACATAATTGCCTTTATATACCTAAAACTACCTGTGTATAGTAGGATATAGTGAGCACTTAATGCAAAACCAAAATATAAATTTGTCGATTGGGGTTATGCCATTTTTTATTCCTGAGAGCAACGTACAAGAGTGTACATTTCCCCCAGTCTCACCATTGGCAAGTGTCAAACTTGCCAATTTTTGGCAATCTGATAGGTAAGAATTCATATCTCATTGTGGTTTTAATTTGCATTTGGATTGAACATCTCTATTTCCTGTAAGAGCTTTGTTTATTTTTTTCTTTTCTTTTCACAGTTGATAATGTCCTTGCCTATTTTTTTATTGGACTGTTTGCTTTTTTTTTTTTTAATGTTTAGCTCTTTACTTATTTAGGGAGATTAGCCCTCTGTGTGTGCTGTAAGTTGCAAATATTTTTCCAATTTGTTGTTGTTCATTTACTTTACTTATGATTTTTACATGTAAAATTTTGTTCACTCTTTTTTTTCTCCTTGACTGAATTTTTATCAGTCTTATGGCTTTGGATTTTGGGTCATGGTTGAAGGTCTTCTCCACTCCAAAGTTATAAAAAAAGGAATTTATCCATGTTTTCTTCTAGTACTTTTACAGTTTCATTTTTTACATTCAAATCATGGATCCATTTGGAATTTATCCTGATGTACCTCATTTACTATTTTTTTGCCATCTTGTACTTTGCAAAATCTTATGTGATTTTTAGGGGGGAAAATATCAGATTCATTTGAGATCATAGGTTGCCTACCCCTGTTTTCAAAGAGTTAAGAAACCAGGTAGTTAAAACAATGTAGTAAGCTCATGTGCTTTATTTGAATGCTATGAATCCCTGTCACTAGTAGACTAATATTTTCCCTGAAGTTCTGTCCTCATTGACCTCAGCCTTACCCAAAGAAAACCAAACCTGTTGTCATCAAGTTGATTCTGCTCTATAGTGCCCACATAGAGCAGAGTAGAACTGCTCCATAGGGCAAACTGTATTCTTTACAGATTACAACTGCAAATATCCATTAATAATCAGAACGTGGAATGTACAAAATACGAACCAAGGAAAAATCAGTGGATGGATTGACACAGTGGCTGCAACAGCGGGCTCAAACATAATGATTGTGACGATGGTGCAGGATTGGGCAGTGTTTCGTTCATTGTACATAGGGTTGCTATGAGTCAGAGCTAACTTGATGGCACCTAACAACAATAACAATCTTTATGGAAGCAGATAGCCACATCTTTCTCCAGCGGAGCAGCTGGGTTTAAACCTCTGACCTTTTGTTTATCAGCCAAGTGCTTTAACCACTGTGCCATCAGCACTCCTTGACCGTACATAGTCTTATCTTGCCTAAATTCATCTTTGAAATCTGACGATCTATTCACATCACAGTAACATGTATTTAATTGGGGCACTTCCTCTTTCTTCACATCTTGTTTAGATAATCAGGTATTTTGGCATGTTGGAGGGCCATGAGGACTCAAATATACCAACAATCATGAAGATGGCTCAGGATGCAACAATGTTTCTTCCTATTAAGCATTAGGCCCATTGAGTCAGAGCCAACTCTATGGCATCTAACAATAGGACCCTAAGGTGGGCTAGGCAGTGTAATCTAAACCCTTAGAGTAAAAGAATGTGGAGAAGTGGGACAGGGAGTGACTGCCCATGGTAGCAGCTTTCCTGAGGGGTTCTCAAGCCAATCCTCTATTATGCCCAACTTTCTGATTTCCTGTATTTAGTAATTCCAGTGCTGTTAAGCTTAAGGCTTCAATTCACTACTGGCTTGAGACCTTTTTTTAAAGGATGTAAGTCGGTCTGTAATACTAACCTAATTCTGAGAAATCTAATTTCTCATGTTTTTATTTCAGTGACTGAAAACCATAGATTTGTTCAACTATGGTAATAATTTATGCTAAACATGAAAAATAATGTACATTTTATGCAGGTTACCTTTTTGACAATGAAGGTGGCCTTGTTTGTTTAAATGGGCAGATCTTAGAATATAGCACTAGGAGAATGAAAAACATTTCTGTTATTAGTACCTTTAGAATGACAAGAGTTTAATTGCCGAAGTGAATAGGTAATTTTTTGGGCAGGTGTCCTGAATAGTTTATGTTTTTAAAAAATCTTATTTATAAAAGATTGCGGCTGTATTTACATATTCGAGTTAACAACATCTCTATAGTATCAGCCAGAATCCACTTCTTTTACTAAGTGTGAGTGTTGGTGTAAGTAAGCCAATCAGCACTTGTGCCTTCATGATAATAATACCCCTTATTATGATGAGGAGGCCCTGGGTAGTGCAAACAGTTCACTCATTCAGCTGACATCCAAAAGGCCGGAGGTCCGCGTCCACTCAGGGCCACCTAGGAAGAAAGACCTGGTAATTTACTGCCAAAAAACCAGCCAGTGTAAACCCTGTGAAGCACAGTTCCACTCTGACCTACGTGGGGTCACCATCATTGGGAGTCGTACAGTGGCACATGGTCTTTTTTTTTATTATTATTAGATGAAAATATAATTTACGTTGAATAAAGGGTATCCATCTGTTTTAACCAGGTTTTTTTTCCCTCTTTCTTCAGAACAGAATTTACTATCATGTTAGTAATAATTCTTTGATAGACTTGTCTGTTTGTTCATTTATTCGTTCAACAAAATTGAGTGCATGTGTGAGTCAAGCCTTGTGCTGGGTGTTTGGTAGATAGTCGTAAACAAAACTGACATAATGGTCCTTACCCCCATGGAACTTATGTGTTTTTTTGAAATAAAAAATTTAGTTTTCCCACCTATAGCTTCACTTTCTTAAAATCATTATCAAATATGGAGGTGTAGAAGTACATTTAAAATTATTTCTGTTATACTAATCATTTCGAGTAGAAGCAGATAAGCAAGGTTTAAACTTTAAACCCAAACTAAGGCAATTTTATGACACATTGCTAATTTGTATAAGTATTTGTGAGTCTGGTTTTCCTCTATTATATATATTTTTTCCAATTCTAGGATGTCATATTGGATATATGACCCACTATTGACTCAAGAGCTTTTAGGGAAAAGTAGAAATAATACTATACTGGTCATACAATAATTGTAAGACATACTCATACTTTGGAAATGTAAAAATGATGGGACTGAGGAGGAATGTATCATAAGGTCGAGGAAACATAGTAGGTTTGAATCTTGTTGCTACTTACTGGCTAGGTGTCTTTGAGAAAGCCATACAACCTACGTCTCAGTTTTTACAAAGGTAAAATGGGATATTGTGTAAACCTCATTGTATTATGATAATCAGATGAGAATGATCCCAGAAATGTTAGTAGTTGTTTTTAAGGTCTCACTTAAAAAAAAAAACAAAAAACAATTAACCTTCCCTCTTCCACTTCCGGAGTCTTTTTTAAAATTCATATTTATTCCCCAGTCCAAGATAGAACAGAGATTCTCTGTACAGATTGAACTACGGTGATAAGTCATATCAACTTAAAATAAATCTAACTACCTTTCCTCATTTTATCTTTCTCCTTAACTTTTGTTTACTTCCTTAATATTAATTAGCCGCCTTGACCTTCACATCACAACTGTTCCCTTTGTGTGAATTTGTAGCAACAGAAATGGTGGTTTGCCAGCTTCCACCAGAATTGTCAAGTTAGTCCAGAGTAGTGATGGAATTGAAGAATAAAAAGAAATTTCTTCAACTCCCAGGAGACTAGCTTTATTTGTCATGGTTATTATGAGTCGGTAGTCGATTATGTAAATGCCGATCTCTATACAAAGTGCTTTAATCTCAGCAAAAACCCAAGCAGATTTACCTGTTAAATGGTGAAGGGTACTCTGCAAAGGGAAAACTGATCCATTCTTATAAATTTACACAAACGTAAAAGCTATGGATAGATTTCTTTGAAAGCAAGAAGAATTAGTGCTTCCTGAGTAAAAGGGGATGAAAGACTGTCTTACCTTTTTTCTTAGTCACCACATCTTAATGTATAACTTTCTGTGTGTGTGGTTATAATCTGCAAGTGTATCGGGAATCTCGTCATTGTCTCCTGCAGTAGGTATGTGTGCTCGTGACAGTGATAAAAATAAGTACATTTTATTCTTTCTTGGACTTTGGCTTTCCTAGGGCAAAGAATCTTCATATGCCATTTGAGTGTATGAAAACTTGTTCTGTTTTATATTGGTGACGGCATATCTTGGAGTCCTCAAAATGAGCGAAGGACCAAATGCCTGCCATCTCCTGAATCTCGTCATCAGTTTATGTCACTTTATTTCAGGCTTAGTGCTTAATTCATTAGTGCTTGGATAACTCACCCACAAAGGTTTTCATTTGTAGTGTTTTATCTGCAAATCAATTACAGAATGCGCGTGGTTCAGAAATCCATAGCCAAATTGAAAAGAACAGATTATCAGGCATCATCTTAACCTGATATCTTTGTGAATTGTTTCAGTACCTGAGTTTAAGGTATTGTTTAGAATGTTCCCTGTCATTGCTGAAGATTTGATTCCAGTCTTTATATGATGCCAGGAACTCTTCTCTGATGCTGAGAATAAAACCATTTGCTGTCAAGTCAATTCTAAATCATGGCAGTCCCACATGTGTCAGAGTAGAACTGTGCTCCATAGGGTTTTCAATGGCTGATTTTTTCAGAAATAGATCGCCAGGCCTTTCTTCCAAGGTGACTCAAACCACCAGCCTTTCCGTTAGTAGATGAGCACGTTAACCATTTGCCCTACCCAGGGGCTCCTAAGGCTGAGAATACAGAGGTGGGAAGACAGACCAGCAGCATAATGTGTGTGTGAATGGACAAATGCTATAGGAATTTAAAAAAACAAACAACAACAAAAAAAAAACAAAAACATGCTACGGAAGCGCAGTAGCCACAGGAATTAGCTCTGAGATTTTATAGAGGAAGGCCATTTGAGTTGTGTTTCTCAGGATGAGTAGTGGTTTTCCAATCCTGTCATAGTGTTCCGGGCATAGGAAGCAGTATGAGTGAAAACAGGGAGGCATGTGAGTGTGTGGTGAGGCCAGAGTCCAGGAGGCGGAGCATGTCACTGAGGAGGCCTGCCTTAATGTCTGTCCCTCACACCACAGGATTAAGTGATTTTTTTCCCCCAAAGCAATTCTCACAGTACAAGTGTGGTAGTAATGCACTCTCTTCATCTTCATTTATCTGAAAACACTTTTCACCTTCATTCCTGAAGGACTTGCTCATCTGATACAGAATTCTGTGTTGGCTGTTTTTTAATTTTTTTTAATCCTTTCAGCATTTTAAGGGATCCTTGGGTGGCACAAACGCTTAAGTGCTTGACTATTAGCCGAAAGGTTGGTGGTTTGAACCCACCCAAAGGTGCCTCGGACAACAGGCCTGGCGATCTGTTTCCAGAAGGTCACAGCCTTGAAAACCCTATGGAGCAGTCCTGCTCTGCACACATGGGGTTGCCATGAGTCGGAATCGGCTCAGTGGCAACTGACAACAACATTTTAAAATGTCTTTCCACTGTCTTCTGGTCTCCATTTTTTCTGATGAGAAGTGTTTTATATCTTTGTACCCCTGTAGGCAATGTGTTGCTTTCTCTGGCTGTTTTCAGATGTTCTCATTAAGCTTGGTTTTCAGCAATTTGATTATGACGTGCTTACAGTTTTTGTGTGCATTTGTATGTTTAGATTGTCTGGCTTAGGGTTCGTGGTTTGCATTAAATTTGGGGACATTTCAGCCGTTGTGTCTTCTTCTTATTTTTTGTTCCATCCTTCTTCTGGAACTCCAATTACATATATGTTAGTCTTTTTTTGGTATTTTTCAGCAGGATACTGAGGCTCTTTTCATTTTTTTTTTTTACATCTTTTTCTCTCTGTTCTTTGGATAGGACAATTACTGTTGATCTGTCTTCAAGCTGACTGACTCTTCTATTATCTCTAATCTATGTTAACCCCAAGTCCATCCAATAAATTTTATTTTTATTTCAGATATTTTTCAGTTTCAGAATTTCCATGTTTTTTGGGGGGGGTATCTTTTTCACTGCTGAGATTTCCTAACTATTCATTTATCATAAGCATATTTTCTTTTATGTCCTTAGGGTTAGTTTTTAAAAAACCAAAAACCAAATCTGTGGCCATAGTGTCGATTCTGACTCACAGCGACCCTATTGGACAGAGTAGAACCGCCCCACAGAGTTTCCAAGGAGCGCCTGGTGGATTTGAACTGCTGATCTCTTGGTTAGCAGCCGTAGCATTTAACCACTATGTTGCCAGGGGAACTCTCGTGGTGCAGTGATTAAGAGCTTGGCTGCTAACTAAAAAGTTGGCAGTTCAAGTCTACCAGCTGCTCCATGGAAACCCTATGGGGCAGCTCTACTCTGTCTTGTAGGGTCACTATGAGTTGGAATTGACTCAAGAGCAAAGGGTTTAGGGATAGTTTTTAGCTGCTTTAAAAACCTTATCTTCTAATTCTAACATTTGAATCGTCTCGGGTTAGGTTTCCACCTGTTGCTTGTTCTTTTAAGTATGAGTCGTTTTTCCTGTTTCTCAATATATCTAGTAATTTTGAATTGTGCCCTGGACATTGTAAATGATAGATTGTAGAGTCTCTGGATTCTGTTATTTGAAGAGTGTTGATGTTTTGTTTTGTTTTGTTTTGTCTTGTTTAAGCGGCAGTTGACTTGACTGGGCTGAAACTCTGAACTCTGTCTCCTTTTTGGTAGGCAGCAGCTGAAATCTGTTATTTTAATCTTAGCTGAGCTCCTTGGAGACTACCCCACACATGCACAGCTTAAGGGTCAGCCAGAAATTTGGGCTGAATTTATATGCAGAATTTGGGGCTCCCCCTCTGTTGGCTCTTTCTCTTCTAGAATTTTTTCCCTAAATTTTCAGCTGTTATGGAGCCCTGGTGGTGTAGCGGTTAAGAGCTCAGCTGCTAACCAAAAGGTCAGGAGTTGGAATCCACCAGCTGCTCCTTGCAAATGCTATGGGACAGTTCTACTCTGACCTGTAGGGTCGCTGTGAGGTGGAATCCACTCAATAGCACCTAACAACAGCAACAACAACATGGTTGCCCTGAACCCTGTCCTTGGTTCTTCAAGCCAGTAAGACTTCAGTTTCATTCCGAGTTTTAGACATGGTGCTGACTAGGTTCTGTCCTCCGTTGCGAGATTTTTTTAAAAAAAAATCAAGTTTTCCTCCATTAAACTAAAATTCACAATATTCTGATGACTGATGTTCAAAGAAGAGACTGTCTAGGGAAATTTTCATTAGATAAAATAGGTTAAAGAGAAAGAGACATAATTTGAGAGAGGAAAAAAGAGATACCGTCTCTTCTTACGCCTGCAGAAAACACTTTCAGTACAAAGGAGATCTTTGGACTAGCTATGACAAATATTCACTATTACAGAGGAACTGGCATTACCTTGTACGGAGTTGACGTTCCCATCCTCCTTTCATACTCTTGCTTTTCACTTTGCAAGGTATGTGTTGAAGTCTACAATATGATTTGTAAAAACATAGATAAATCCTAGAATGTTAGAGCCATGGGGAACTGTGGCCCTTGGTGGGGAGGAAGGGGCAAAAGAAGGGCCTACCAGGGAGCTTCAAGTCCTCGACCCTATTTTATCTTCTCTCTGTACTGGGCTTTCACAGATTTTGTTTAAAGAAAGAATTCTGTGGCTTAAGTAGGAAAACTACTCATCTAGTCACCACTCCCCCCTCCTTTTTTAAGAGTAAGGAAATTGAGATTTGGTAAAGTGAAGACATTACCTATTGTTTATTGCTTAGTTTGCCAGTACTGGAACCTAAATTTTCTGACTGCTAACCCAGTGATGGAAACCCTGGTGGCATAGTGGTTAAGTGCTACAGCTGCTAACCCAAGGGTCGGCAGTTCAAATTCGCCAGGTGCTCCTTGGAAACTCTACAGGGCAGTTCTACTCTGTCCTATAGGGTTGCTTTGAGTCGGAATCGACTCGACGGCACTGGGTTTGGTTTTTGGTTTTTGAACCCAGTGACGTGTCAAGTATACCAGTGTTGCATTATCCTTTTTTCCCAGTAAATATTTAGTCTCTAAGTCATTCTCCTAGACAGTTTATTCGGATGTAATGATAGCCTCAGGAATGTTGAGAGAGACTGTTGGGTGTGGTTAGATTTTACGCACACCTTTGTGGGTACAGTGAGGATGATGTTAGGGGAATCTGATGAGAAACTGTGGTTAATTGGAAGTGAAGGCTGGTTACCAGCTGCCAGAGAAACTAACAGAGAGCAAATTGACGGTTGCCATGGCTAAGTTATTTTTGCTAAATGACTAAGAAATAAAGTTCAGCAGAATGTGTTTATTGCCAGTGACCTGGGTCGTCCCAAAATATCCAGTTAGCAACCAACAGCTTCCTTTTCTTGATCACCAGTTCTTACCCTTTACCAAAGAGGAAGGAACGCAAATCCTGTAGTGGTATTTCTCTGGGTTTCTTGCCAACAGAAGGCATAATTATGGGAAAATGTTTTTCCTTTGTTTTTCCCTTCTGACATACACTTTTCAGATGTTACCCTATTACACAGGCCAGACAAAAATTCAAAATAGTTCTTTTATGTTCTTCTAAAATCTTTTGACATCTTACAGCATTTTGCATTTGTGCTGTTAAGTTTTCTTCCATGGCATCTTCATAACATACTAAAAGTCCTGTCTTCTAACAAAATGCATCTTTCTGAACTAAATTTTGCTAGTTAAGAAGGCCGGAAAAATTGACGTCAAGGAAGAGAATTAAGAGTCTGCAGGAAACCAGTCAGGTCAGATTGAATGGATGAGGTTATAGAAAGATATAAAGGAGGTAATATATACACAGTACCTGCTGAACAGCAGGGTGCTCAGTGAGTATTTATTTACTTTGCAAGTTTTATTTATTTTGTTGTTGAGAATATACACAGCAAAACATATACCAATTCAAGTTTCTACAGACAATTCAGTGACATTGATTACATTCTTTGGGTCATGCAACCATTCTCACCCTCCTTTTCTGAGTTGTTCCTCTCCGTTAACATAATCAGTAAGTATTTACTGAATTTTATGACCATTGGTATCTCCCTTTCTTTATCTGGGCATAATGATAATAGCAACTGCTTCGTTGAATTGTTGTGAAGATATAAATGAGAACATACGTGTGAAGTGCTTAGAACAAAGTCGAGCACAGAGTAAGTACTCAGTGACTATTAACTATGACTGTTCTTCTTTAAGCTTCATGCTATGACCTTCACTTTGAGATAGCACCCACAGAAATAGTTTTCTTTAAAGTATCCTGTTCAGCAACATTTCAAAAAGTTGAAGGAGGCAGGGAATGAGAAAAGGGTATACAGCTATTATTTTGCTGTGCATTCATAGAGTCTAGCATGTATACTTTATGCACACACATATAAGTCATATATATACAGAGAGAGGGCACATTTATTGACTTAATAGTACATATGTATTTTTCTACGGTATGCTCACATAGTCTTCATAATTTTGATGTATCTTATAGGCTCTGCTGTAAGATTTTCATCTCTAAGACAAAGCTTTAGAGATTCTTACAGATAAAGATCTTGCAAAGGGTGGTTTAATAGAGAAATACTGTACTATGAGTTGAGTCCTGACTTGTACTCTCTGCCTCACCTTTCACATCTCCCAAGTGGGGATAATTGGGAACTAGTATCTAGTCCTGAGAACTATTTGGGAACTTTAAAGTGCTTAGAAATATAGGGTGTTATTCTGTGGAGAGAATAGTGGCCTTTCATCTTTTCCTAGGTCTCTTGCATCTTAAGATCATCAGCTCTTACTATGTATTTTTTTTTTAATATTTTATTGTGTTTTAGGTGAAAGTTTGCACAGCAAATTAGATTCCCGTTTAACAATTTTTATACACATTGTGATATTTGTTACAAGTTTTGCAATATGTCAGCATTTCCGTATTTCCATTCTGTTTGTTCTGTTTCAGTTTATCTAGCTTTCCTGCCCCTCCTTGCCTTCTCATCTTTGGTTTTTGGTAAACGTTGATAGCTCCTACTAGGCATTAAGAGGAACAGGTTTCACTAACAGGAAACCGGGGAAAATTGTGTGGAAGAAAAACGGTCATAAGACCTGGGCTTCATTTATAAGACTACAGGAATTTAAACAGATTGTTAAGAATTTCGCTAAAGGATAGGATTGCATGCAGTAAGTGCGAAGTATTTGTATTTTAATACTGGAGTAATGTAACATGGATACGGTTAATTTAGTGCCCCCACAGAAGCTGTGGCAAGAGCCACAAGAAAACGAAGTATAGAGCTGCCTGGATTTCCACGAACTCTGGCCATGATTGAGTATATGTAATAAACTTATTTAAAAAAAAGCTACTTCGTGTCCACCTCTAAAAAATCCACCACACAAAGCAATAAGAAGACCAAATAATATGATCTCACTAGTTTCCAATTTGCTTTATTTAATCAATAAGTATTTACTGAGCATCTACAAGCTACATTGCCAGAGTGCCTCAGTTTTAATGCTTTTTGTTGTTGCTGCTGTTTGAATTATTCTCTTGTAGAGCAGTGACTTGCACGCAGTGATCATTTGTGTGTTTTTAATTTAGTGAGTGAAACTATCAACACTCTTACCTTGTGTCTTCAAAATGTCTTCAATTTATCATTTTCCTTTCAGTTGTCTTCTTTAAATCACAGTAAACCTGTAATTTAAAGGCTACCAGAAGTTTTTGTACTGGTACTTTATCTCTAAAAGGATAAGGACTCATTTAATTGACCCCTGTCTCTGCAGAATAACAGAGCAAGGAGCCCTTGTATATTTTGTGTAGACTGTAATACTGTATTTGCTAAGTGGAAAATATTTTTATCAGCAGCTAATTCTGTAATATCTTATCATTTCAAATTTTATCTTTAAAGTAACTTTTCATAATGCCAGCTTGTAGATGCTCAGTAAATACTTACTGATTAAATAAAGCAAATATCATTTGGTCTTCTTATTGCTTTGTGTGGTGGATTTTTTAGAGGTGGACATGAAGCAGGTATTTTTTTATGAGTAATACATATACTCAGACCTTTCTCCAGCTTTACTAAGGAGAGGAACCCTGATCTAGTTATCGAGTCTTCTTCTTTTTTTTTTTTTTAAATTTTATTGTGCTTTAGGTGAAAATTTACAGTGCAAATTAGTTTCTCATTCAAAAATTTATACACAAGTTGTTTTGTGACATTGGTTGCAATCCCTGTAATGTGTCAGCACTCTCCCCTTTCCCTTTCCACCCTGGTTCTCAGTGTCCATTCATCCAGGTTTCCTGGCCCTTCCTGCCTCTCGTCTTTGCTTTTGGGCAGGTATTGCCCATTTGGTGATTTTTCTTCTTAACCTGTTTTCAGATTTCTTTTCAAAGTAAAGCATGAGCTGTAGCATTATGCAATGAATATGTATATATGATACTTTATGGTAAATACAAATGATACTTCAAGTTCTATTTGTCATCTTTAAACGTTCCATTATATTCTGACAGAGTTATCTCAGAAATATACACATTCACGTCTGTAGCAATCATCATTCTTTAAGACTAGGCCTGGGGGTGGGGTGTGGGTAGCTCCCAGTGCCTCCTGTACAACAGGTACTCAATAACTAATGAGTGAATGAACGCATACATGCTAACCTGCCTACCACAGGATGGAGTTTGTTCTGAAGACCAGAATTTTCACAGGAGGTACTGTGTAAGAGACCCTTAGATTAAGAATCAAAGCACATGTGTTTTAATCCTGACTCTATTCTTAATTTAGCTGTAATTTTGGACAACCCATCTTCTTTTTCCAAATTTTAGTTTCCTCAAATATAAAATAAGGAATTGAGCAGGAAGAATCAGATGGTCTCTAAAATGCTGTATAAACTCTTAACCACTGATCTCTACTTATCCTCTTCACATTCATAAACCCTCTCCTCCCCTCTTTGAAGCATACCAATTGACCCCATGCCACACTCCACTCAGGACTGCTCTTTAATACGCCTGTGCTTGTCTGCTCCCACCAGTGGAGTCACTGCCTTTCAAGAGTCCATTGTGTTTATCCTTATCCTTTTTATCCTGGTTTTACTCATTGTTCTACTCTGCCCTGTGGGGTCACTATGAGTCGAAATCGACTCCACGGCAACGGGTTTTATCTATATGAATTTTATTAAATGCATATTAACTAATGAAACCTGAGTGTAAAAATAGTTGTTTTATAAGAAGTAAGTTTGAAAAGACTCAATGAAGGTAAGTTTCTAAAAAGAAATCCTGTTGAATTAGGTATGGGTGACACAACTGAAAAAGATGGGGCGGGGGATGATAAAAATCTACGAGGGTTCTGGACCCCGGTTGCTTTGCAGATCTCTTAATTTCTCTCACCACTTTAAGGCAATTGAAACAGAAAGTTGTTGACAGTACAGTAATGACTAACACCCTCTAGAACACCCATACTCAAAAAAAGGGCCCTACTACGAGAAATGACTAATGAATATATGTTAAGGTAAAAGACTTTCTTTTTATGATTCTCCACTTGCAGAAATCAGCTCCTTTGGTTAGTAGACTAAATTCCCATCAGATAAGAAGGCTTTCGCTGATCTATGATCTTATAACATTGTAGGCTTTTATAAAAATAAGACTGGTTATTTCAGGTCATAGTGGTACGTTTAATTTGTATGCAGTCACTTTGTTTGCAATCTATTTAAAACACTTCTCAGTATCTCATGTTAAGACGCAGTTCTTATTACATTTTCTCCACAGAACATCCAGAAGATTCTTGGCCTTGCCCCTTCGCGAGCTGCCACCAAGCAGGCAGGTGGATTTCTTGGCCCTCCACCTCCTTCTGGGAAGTTCTCCTGAAATCAAGCAGAACCACTTATCTCCTTTCATTCTTGTTAGATACTCACATCAGGCTGGCAACTGTTTTGTAACCAGAGCCACAGGCAGCCTTAGCACTCAGGCCACTTTCTAGCTTTGAGTTATTTCTAGCTTTTTGCATATGATTAGATTTAGAATGGCACCCAACAAACATGGCTGTGCTTTTGGTCACAGGTAATTTTTTTTTTTTTAATGAGCATGTTGATTAGGTAACTTTAGGTGATGTTTGTGTAATGAAGAACAAATGGCACCTTTCTTGTTCTGCTCACACAAATATTTTCTGTGGGACTGATCCACAAGACTGTGCTGTGTGCCAGCTACCAGGGAAGCTGGCTTTCCTTGAGCATTTAGAGAGCTGGGGAAAAATTTAGTTCTTTAGATAGTTAATTGGAGCTATTTGTTGTATTTGATTTTTTTCAAGCCAAATATATAACTAGAAGTTAATAGAGGCCAAATTTTTAACTACTTCATCTAAAAAGAGAGATCTGTTTTGTTTTACTTTGCCACATGTTTTTAGCAATCTGAAAAAAAAGGGTAGACATTGGCCAGGAAGGTCTAAAATAAAAAAATTTAATAGACTGTTCTATCGTACTCACCTCATTTGCTCAAAATACAGAGTCGTCCTGGTATTGGAATTTGGAAGCAAGAGTACAAAAGAAAGTAGTAGTTCACAGGAGAGAGTATAAAAATGAAGGTCCTCAGCAGTTCCTTTCATATCTTAATGCAGACTATGGGATTCTTGTGAGGGCACACTTAGGTCCTCCCTGGAGGCAAGGTTATATTTACATGTGATTTATTTTATGGAAAGTCTTTTTAGCTACGATGGCCTTCCGTTCCTATCGTGCTCCTTCGTAAGGAAGGAAGACACTTATGCCATGATCCTCCCCATAATCAGTGCAATTAGAAGTCCTGTGTAGATAACTCTGGCAATAAACATATACATGTAGGTATCTACCAGTAAGAAAAGACACAAAGGAACAACCAGTACACTGATAGCAAACTTCTTGTCAGCAATAGTGAAGACTAGAAGATGGTGCAGTATTATCTTCAAAGTGCTGAGAGAAAATAGTACCAACCTGGGATTTTATACATAGCAAAACCATGGCATAGGGAACAAAATAAAAACATTTCCAGACATACAAAAACTAAGATAATCAAATTATTAGAGGATATATTTCAGGGAAAGGAAAAAAAACCACCACCCAGGTACAAGAAAAAATGGTCAACACAGAAATTGATAAAATATTTGGATAAATGTAAGTGTTTTATAGTCATCTTGTTTAAGACATCTCATGACAACCACGTGAGGAATTACTGTTCTTATTGTCATTTGAAGAGGCTCTGGTGGTGCAGGGAAACCCTGGTGGCGTAGTGGTTAAGTGGTACGGCTGCGAACCAAAGGGTTGGTAGTTCGAATCCACCAGGCGCTCCTTGGAAACTCTATGGGGCAGTTCTCCTCTGTCCTGTAGGGTCGCTATGAGTTAGAATCGACTTGACGGCACTGCATTTGGTTTTTTTTTTTGTCTGGTGGTGCAGTGGTTTAGCTTTCGGCTGCTAACGGAAAAGTCAGCAGTTTGAATCCACCAGTGGCTCCGTAGGGGAAAAGACCTGGTAATCTGCTCCCGGAAATACTACAACCTAGGAAACTCTATGGGGTAGATCTACTCTGTCATATGGGGTTGCTGTGAGTCCAGATCAATTCCGTGGCACACAACAACAACACAATACCCTCATTTAACAGTTAGGAAACTGAGGCAAGAGGGGTCAAGTAACTTGTTCAACATCATATTGCTAGTAAGTGGCAGAGTCAGGATTTGAACCCAAGCAGCCTAAAACCATATAGTTTAGGCTCTCACACACTGTGTTTTTTATACATATAGTCAGTTCTCATTATTCATGGTAGTTATGGTCTATAAAGTACCCATGGACACTGATTTAATGAATATGAAACCAGCCTTTGCACCAGGCAACTCAGGTTTTTCATGGCTCTGTGCATGTGCATGTCTGTGAATGACTGTGAAAGCTCCAGGAGTATTGATTTCAGGTTTACAAATAAATGTGCAAATACAGAGTCTGGGAATAACAAGGATTGAGTGTGTGTGTGTGCGTGTGTGTATAAATTTTTTTGGATATCGTTAGAATGGCACCCAACAAACGTGACTGTGACTGTGATAGATATATATATCTTTTCTCTTACCTGTGAGCTTTCTGAAGTTGGAGCCTTGTCTTTTTGTTGTTGTTGTTTCCTCAAAGTAGTCAACTTGAATAGGAACACAGCAAAAGCTCACTAAAAGCAGATAAAATGTAACAGAAATCCTTGTTTTGAGGTTATTTTAATCAGAAAGGATGCCTGATAATGGATAGAGCTGACTTCTAATTGTCTTTCTCCGTGTCATCAACTACCCCAGCTAAAACAATCAATAAAAGAATGATAATGAAAAAGTGAAGTTTGTGATAACAATGATGACGAAAATGATGGAATATCTAAAAGTATACCAAGAGAAGGAACCACATTAAAAATTCCACCACCATTTTTGTAAAAATGAGAATGTATAATGAATCTTAAACCTACTCTACCATCTGTACCCTGAAGCTTTGAAGCTATTGCTGTTTAAGTAGATTTCATATGGATCAGGCTTTCATTTTTAAAAAGTGTTTCCATGGAAGAGAGTGAATAAGAGGGAGAAGTAAAAAGGGAAAGGAAGAAGGAGAGATAGCATCTGTTTACCCTGTTCCTAAAAGGCCACAATAGCAAGGCTATATTACAGGAGAAATAAACCTGTCACATCACAGGGATTAAGTTCAAGGAGATATTAAGGACTATTGCAGCCTCACAATCAGTTTTTAAAACATGACCTACCCTAAACATTTTTCAAGACTGGTTATTTGGATGGCACTCTAGATCCAGACCAATGCTGAATCATTGGAGATGACATTTCAAGCCAGAGAGATCTCTGAACATCTCTCCAAACATTTGATTTGGCTGCTTTGCCTACGTAAGGCACAGACTTTACCTTTTGTAGTTTAAAAAACTAAGTATTGTTAATGTCTACATTAGGCTACTCCGGTTGTGGTCATGTGCTAAAGGAGCAAACTTTAAAAAATGTAGGTAAACTTGAACTTATTAACAGATTGCATTCCAAAAGGTAAGCCAGTTTAGAAACTGGAAAGCAAATGTGTATAGGTGCTCACACGCCCTTGACCAGGCAGTGATCCCTGTCCTACTAGGGCAAGCCATCCTCTTCATTGGCGTCAGAGACTTAAAAATGACTCAGAAGAGAAGGGGAAGACACCTGATCAGTAAGGTTAAGCCTAAATATCAGTGGATTGATAGAGTAACCAGATCCTCCCTACATCAACATCAGAAGCATTTTGCCACGTACTGGTATATAATCATTTTTTTTCAACATACTGATACCTTATTTTGCATATTTCAATGCCGCACTTCAATAAAAGTACCGTGTACTTTCTCTTTGAATTACTTCCGCTTAAGTTACAGTTTTTTATTTTGTTTTAATTTACTGCTTACTTTTTGAGTTTTAAAAAAACTTTTTAGAAGGGAAAAATCTCGAAAATATATGAAAGTAAAAAGTATAGTATAAAGAACACCCAGTACGCATCATCCAGCTTCAACAGTTACCAACTGGCAGCCAATCTTAGATCGTCTGTAACCCCACCTGCTCAACTTGTACATTTCCTGCTTGACCTGGAGGTAAGAGTTTCTCTGAGGAGGCCTGGTTCCTTTTACTGGGAAATGGTGTTTGGAAACTGCAATCAGAGCTCTCAGGATGCTCGTTGAGACTACTTAGTCACAGTTTCTAGGCTCAGTGGTTAAGCGCTCAGCTGCTTACCAAAAGGTCTGCTAACTGAAAGGCCCATGGTCCGTATGGTCCGAATCCACTGGCCACTCCATGGGAGAAAGACGTGATAGCAACGGGTTTGGTTTGTTTTAGTACGTAATGTGCTTTGTTGGTGGTGGCATTGTATGTGTGTTTTTAAGATGAAACATATCAGGAATTTATACTACTACCCGCTTAAATTCAAGGCCGCAGAGTTTTTTTTTAATTTCTTTGATCTATGTCTAGCCCATACTAAGAATACCAACCAGTTCTCAAAACCAGGAATAATAGAATATGACAT